>NW_024499017.1:671933-811734 GCF_017590055.1 Onychostruthus taczanowskii
CGCCGCGACGCGCGAGGCGCGCGGCCCCGCCCCCGCGGCCCCCCTGACCCAGTTCCGGCGCGGCGCGGCAGGGGGCGCTGTGCGCGGGGGCTGTGAGGGCACGGGCGGCGCTCCGGGAACGGCGGCCTCGGCTGGCCCGCCTGTTACTGTACAGAGATGGCAGGCTCGGAGAAAACCTCTGAGATTGTCCAGTCCCAGCTGTGACTGAACATTTCCGTGTCAACCAGACCGCGGTACTCAGTGCCCTGTCCAGTCTTTTCCTAAATACTCCCAGGGACGGTGACTCCACCACCTCCCTTGGTGGCCTGTTCCAATATCTGACAAAATTGGACCTTATGTCCAACCTGACCGTCCCTCAGTGATGCTGAAGACTATTCTCTCATCCTATCACTTACTGCCAGGGAGGAGAGCCTGAGCCCCACCTGGCTGCACCCTGCTTTCAGCGAGTTGTAGAGAGTGGTAAGTTCATCCCTGAGCTTCCTTTTCTCCAGCCCCCCAGCTCCCTCAACTGCTCCTCATCTGACCTGTACCCCAGATTCTTCCCCAGCTCTATTGTCCCTTCTCTGGACTCGCTTCAGCCCCTCAATGTCCTTCCAGAACTGGACACAGCACTTGAGGTGTGGCCTCCCCCGTGCCCAGTACACTGGGACAGTCACTGCCCTGCTCCTGCTGGCCACCCTGTTCCTGATGCAGGCCAGGGACCACTGGCATTCTTGGCCACCTGGGCACACCTGGCTTATGGGCAGCCTTTGTTGACAAGCACCTCCAGGTCCTTTTGCACCAGACACTTCCCAGCCACTCTGCCCCAGCCTGGAGTGCTGCAGGGTGTTATTGTGGCCAAAGGGTGGGACTGGCATGTGGTCTTGTTGAACCTGAAATGCCAACACTGTTTGTCTTGGCCTGAAATTCTGAACCCAAAACCCCACTGTGTGTGCACCCGTGTCCCGCAAGCCCCCAGGTCCTCCTTGCCCAAGCAAGTCACTGAGGTGCATGGGGCACCTGCACACCAAGCTGCTGCCTGCCCTCAGGCACCAGTGGGTTTTCCTTCAGGGACATATTGCTAAGTGGTTAGAAATAGCACTGGTACCCATCTGCTCTGGTTTTGTGCTTTGCTCCACTGCTGGGATCTGAAGCACCAGTTGCTGTGTGAGGCCCAGAGTGACTCACAAAGTGCACCAACCCCAAGGCCCCAGCTGGGCACCACTCTTTGCAGGCAAATAAAAAGCTGGGTTGTGTTTAATTAGATGTTTGTGTCTTAAAGCTGAGCTAGGAGAGCAACTACTAATCCCTTCCTCAGCTGTAGTCTCTTGGTGTTTACCCCTTGTTAGGCAGGGGCTGCTGGAAGGCTCTAAGAGCTGTGGCAGGTGCATGGCTAAGGGTGATGGTATGGGGTCTGTATAAGGGCAAACCCCAAAAACTGGCTTCTTGCCTTCTGTCTGGGTAAACCCAGGCTGTGCCTCAGAGAGGATGCTCCCTGAGGAAGGGGTGAGCAAGGCTGAGGCCTGAGGAGAGGCTGCTGGGAGCAGATTACTGGCCTGACATGGGAGAGAGAACAGAAAAGGCCCTTTCAAAAGGCTGTAATGCTTGTGGCATAGAGATTTGAATAGGCCCCTTGCCTGAGGGGAACAGATCTGAGTCCCTGAAGGCTTCTTCCCCCTTTGTCTGTAGGGGTACCCTTCATCTTGACACAGCCTGTGGTTGCACAATCCTGGGGCTGGACTGGGAAGTACTGTCTGCTGGTGGCTTCTCTGCTGTTTTTTGGGCGGGTGTTTTTGGGGCCCTAAATTCCATCGATGTGTTTATTTGGCCTGTAATGATCTGCTTCAGTACATGATGGTTAATACCTGCCTCTGGGGTTGCAGGCGTGGCAGCGGTCAAAAGCAGAGCTTCAAAAGCAAATGGAGACTAGTTTTGGAGGGACAAAAAGAGTGGCAGGGCAGAGGATGGCTGGTGGAAAACAGTCCTGGGGACTGTAATTATTAGTCTGGTTCAGAGATGCACAAAAGAAAGAAAAGACCTTGTAAGGAGAGGTATTTTTCTTTGGTGTTTTTGCAGGCTGCCTGTACAGCCTTTGAGAATTTCCTGGTTTAACTTACAGAGCCAGTAAGGCTTCATGATTTGATTTACCTGGGCATTACTTTACTTGATTTCATCTTTTATTTTGATAAGGCTAAATTCATCTACTCTAAGAACTGTCTGCTGTGCGTACATGGCTTGACTATTTTAGGTTGTAGTTGCTGACAGATTGATGTGTTTCTAGAGAAGATTGTTTTTGTCATACAGGTTTGGTTTCTTTACTGGGCAGTCAGGAAGAAAAGTTAGGAGTGTGTGGAGAATTGCTTCTTTGCCCAACAGCTCAGATTTGGTTTTTTAGGTGTTAGTCAGAATCAGCAGGCTGATATAAGCAGTATTTAACATATAAGGAATGTTTAGCATACCATAGTGTTTATGTTTTCTTTGCATTAAAAAAAAAATAAAAATCTAAAGCTCTAAGAAGGTGAGTTGCTCAAACCAGTGGGGTGCCATTCTTATCTTTGCCTGTGGGGAGGAAGTTCTCAGAAAGTATGATTCAGCCAGACTTGCCTGTCCTGGGAGCTGAGTGGCTTCTGAAGGCAGCTGGCACCTCGAGGCCGTGCTGGCAGCCAGGGCTGCTGGATGTGGGCTGAGGCTGAGCTCGGCCACCAGCTGCAGCACAGGCCAAGGAGCAGCTTGGAGGCAGAGTTTGCTGCTTTCTTCTTCCCTGCCAAAACAGCCCTGGTACTACAGGCCTGGTTAGATTCTTGCACAATCTAACTAAGCAATAAATAATAAGAAAACTCCTGTGGGATGAAACTTTACTTTTTATTTTTAAGTGAAGCTAAAGAATCATAGGCTGGGATGATTAGCTTTTTATTCAATTCAAATATGGGTGAGGAACAATGTGGTGTTTCTCCTTCCTTCCTTCCTTCCTTCTTTCCTTCATTCCTTCCTTCCTCATAGACTTGTGAGCTGTGCTGACAAAAGACATTAGACACACAGCTGGCCATATCTCACATTTAAATTGCTTTCAAAATATCTTCTAATTGAGACTTCCCTTGGAATCCAAAAATGTGTCCTCCCCCACTTCTTTTGGTATCACTTGCACATTCTTTGTTTCCTTTGTTTGTCTTTTTCATTTTTAAAAATTATTTATTCTTCTTTCAGATAAGAGCTTTTCACTTAGTACTAATGTTATTATCACACTATGATAAAAAACAGTAGCTATATGAATGTTTGTTTGTTTCTAAATAGACTGCACAATTCTCAGCTCTTTGAGGTATTGTTTTATCTTTACATAGGCACCAAAAGGGACTATTCAAATTCAGTTGTTGTTTCAGACTTTTTTTTTCATTCTTTATGTAAAACAAATTTAATTTCTTTTTTTAAATGGAGCGTTTTATGACGCTTTCTTAGAAATAAAATAATATTGATCATGCTCATCACTGGAAAATTAGAAACAATTTCATGTTACTACAAATGAAATAACTCCAGTTCAGGCTTATTTATGAAGTTATTTTATGTGTTCAGTATGGTCTGAACATGAAAATATGACTTGGCATCACTAACTCCTTCTTTATTACTAAACAATCAAATTTAAATTTAAAAAGGTGTTCTGTTTAAATACTGTTAAAGAATGCAGTTACACTGAAAAAAAAAAAAAAAAAAAAAAATTGCTGAGCCTGTATGGCCATTCTTTGAAATGTTTTTGGTATCAGCTTTCACCAGGTAAGGCAGTGAGTGTATCCTGCCCACTGTCTGATTTCTAGACCCTTTTATCAATGGAAAGCAAGCCAGTAAAACACAAAGAAAGGCCATGAAATTTGTAGAGGATTTTAGGACTCTGAAGAGCCTGTTAGGAAGGGGGCAGTTCCAAAGGGCACAACCACGAGCGGCAGGCAGCTGTTCCCTCAGGGATCAGGGCGAGCCCCCTGCCTGCCTCTCCCGGAGTTCTCCTGCCCAGGGGAGCAGGCTGGAGCTTTGGTAGGTCAGCCCAGGTCTGGTTTATCGTGCTGCCCGGGCGTGGTGATGAAAGCCAGGGCTGCCTGACAGCACCTCTGGGCAGCGCCAGCAATGAGCTGCACACCTCGTTCCTTTTGCCATTTCCTGGTCCTGTTTTTTACTGTCATTATACCTCTGTTTTTCCAATGCGGGCTCCTCCCAAATAAACAATCCACCCCTAATGACTTGTTCCACATTGGCCCCGGTTTTGCCACATCTGCGCTCAGATTTGGGTTACTTAGATAATCCCAGCCTTATGTGGTGTTACTGACACAGTTACCCTGAGGTGGTGACCTTGCATGACCTTAGTCCCTGGAATGTCCCTGGCAGTCCCTTCCCATTCTCTCTGTTGTCTGACAGTTTCTCCTCTTATTCCTCCTTAAGCACCTGTGGGACCCAGCCGCGTCTGACAGTTTCTCCTCTTATTCCTCCTTAAGCACCTGTGGGACCCAGCCGCCCTCACAGAACTATCTGTGACTTTTGTCACCCCCTCATAGTGTCATTTGTAATTCCTAGGCAATTTTTTTAATGTCATGTCAGTAGTTTCACACATTTTGTTCAGTTAACTGAATCTCATGCCAGCACCAACTCCCTGGTCTGTCATTTGCCTGCAACCCCAACTGAGCATAACGGAGAGAAAAGGAGAAAGTTACTTACTTTTTATATGAGTGCTGAGCGAGTTTTCTTTACAAAATTAAAGCAGACATCAGCGAGGAGGGGAACACTGGCAGGTAGTGCTAAACAAGCTAAAAAACCTGCACTGTGGGGATCTGTAAGAGGGAGCACGGACAGGGATTTTCCTTCTGAGTTAGCTGGAAGAATTTAGGAGTTCTGCATTTTTAAATGCCAAGTTATCAAGGCACTTGGGCTTTACTGGTTTTTTCTATCTGAAGGACATGTGTCACAATCCTTGTTTTCTTGTAAACAGAGTGTTTTGAATTTAGATTTAAGTTTTTGAATTTTTGGGTGTAGAGTCAGAGATGATAGAGCAACATGGATTGGGAGGAAAGTGATTTAATTTCTTCCTCACTGAGAGATATCTGTGAGATGAATGGTGTTAGGTGTTATGTATAGACCTTTTTCAAGACTAGGAGTGATCAGAAAAATAAACCAATTAAACTTATTAACCTTATATTTTCCTAATAAACTCTTGGTCACAAACCTTCCTCTGTGAGCCAGAGCAAGATAAATTGAAAGTTTCAACACAGCTTGGCATATGGTCTGAGCTGAAGTTATGAAGTACTAAGTTAGATTATCAGGCTGAATTTACAATGGTCTTTGGCAAGATGAAAAGCTTTTTTTCCTAAGCTCGGGAAAAAGCTCAAAAGGATTGTTATTTTATGCTGTAGTAAGAGCTGGATGGGTAAAGAAAAAAGCATGTATGTATATAAAAAGCTAAAAAGTGTGTGCATGCATGTGCACATTGAAAAGTTGACATTGCAAGGACCTTCCTTCTCCATTTGAATTGCAGCTGATTGGAACACCGATCACTGATTTCCCTGGGAGCTTTGTACTAGGCAATGTTTGAGAACAGTCTGTGCATTTCTGTCTGTGTCTATGTCTTAACCCTGAATAAGCATCAACACACTGTTATTTTATTCTAATCATAATTTTTGGTATTATTTGACAGGTTCACCTTGTGTAATTGTTTGGCTTGTCTGCTGTTCGTGATGTGCTAAAACTGTCCTTTGGGGGGTTTTTATGGAATGTAGAGTTTATTGCAACAGAAGTGTAATACAGGTATGTTATATGGATATCAAAGTGAAAAAGGGTGTTGTGAAAATCAATTTCTGTAAGGAATCAATGCTTTACCTTAAACCAAAAGGAGTGTTGTATACAAATTTTTCTTAATACCTTTTAAAGAGCCTAACTTAAGACTTGAGAATGTTTGTGAGAAGTTTATTTCAAACCCATAATTTGTAAATGAAACTAGAAAAACCAAAGCATCTTTGCTGCAACATGATTTTGGAGGAAAAGTATAAAAATCGGTGCTGAAAAAAGATCAGCCAGCCTTTTGCATTCTCTCTGTTATAGAAGATCCTGAATGAAGTCCAGCATCCTTCTTTCCCTAATGTAAAGCTCTCAGTGCTACTGTAATCATAGTAGACAAAAATGTTTTTAATAAGGTTTGTGTTTGGAAAAAGTGTTTCAATTGATTAGGGTGTAATAGTGCATGTAACAGCTGAGATGTAAGAAGTGGCCTTGCTGTTTGTTTCTTTTAGTTACCATGCTTTGTAGTATAATTGTGTTATGCCTGCATTCACTATTTGATATAAGAATTTTCTTTTCTTCCCTGAGTTGGAAGCATGCAATCTTTTAATTTTACTGACAATTCAAGTTCACTTGCACTCTAGGAACTCTTCACAACCATTACTCTGAAGCCCTTCTGGTTGTGTGCACTTAACTCTGTGTGGAGTCAGAACAAAAGACATTCTTAAGATAAAGGCTACATTTTGTAAAAACACCTGCAAACCCACCATCTCTGCATGCAAACACAGATTTACACAGGTTTTGTGTTTTCATGCTTAAAATTTGGATTCAGCTACAGTTTGCATCTTTTTGAACTAGCTGCTTTTAACAGTCTCTCAGGGCCTGGTTTCTGTAATGGATGGAAACATCCTCAGTGAAGAAAAACATTCTGTCATTTACTACTTTGTGTTGTATCTGTTCTTTATGGGAAGGCCTGTTCTCAGTAAAAGGAGAGTAACAATGACATTTTCCTGTCATGCAAATGTAAAGATCCTGTTGCTACACCTTTAGATGTATTTCAATGTTCCTGAAGTATGTTGCAGCTGGTACAGGTAAACCAGGCTCTCTAAAAGTAGGGGGGGAGGGGAATGGCTGTGAAGAGTGGTGTAAGGTAGTGCTGGACTGTACACAGATTTAAACCAGGATGAAAGGAACTGTTAGAGAAGGTGACTGGGGACAAACAGCAGTTGTTTAATGTTTACTTATTTTAAGAATGCTTTAGCAAAACCCCAAAACCAACAGTAATATGGCTTCTGGAGGTAATAATCTGCCTCTGAAGGTCCATCTGCTATACAACATACCTTCTGAGAAAAAAGGAGGCAGCAAAGGTGTGCAATATTTTGAGGCTGGGACGTGTGTCAACTATAATGGAAGTATTCTGTAGAAACAGTTCACTGAATAACTTATTTATTCCATAGAGGAAACCACACCTGCTCATCAGCCTACCTATAAATTGTCTTAAACAAAGCCAGCCCAGCTTTTGACAGAGTCTTGTCCTTCAGCAGGGGAAAGAGATTCCTGAAAGTTGTTACTGAATTCCAGTTGGTGATGAATTGTGACTCTCATCTACGCTTTAAGCTTATATTTGTAATTTTATTATAGCTAAGAGTCAAATTATTAATAGATCAATGCATTTATAGTCAGTGCTTAGGAAATGCATAAGGAATTTATTAGAAACTGCTGAATATCAGGTTTTTACATTTCCATTTTCCATTGCACATGCTCTTCCCAGTCTACATTGTGTTGCAGATAAATTAGTTTACACAAAATATTTCACTACAGTTGTTTTTGTGAGTGCAAAGACTACACAACAAAGAATAATATTTCATCTTAAGTTATGAAGGTATCTGCATTTTCTCTTGTCCTTTATATAGCCAAAATTTTGATGTCTAGAGTTATGTGTTATTTTGGAGGAAGTGCATCTGATAAAAGTTTTATGTACAAGATCTTTGTGCTTAGAAAAAATGCAGAGGATTGTCACATTTGAAGCTTTCTAACATCAAACACTTTTACAAGCTGGAGCAGTATCTCTTGACTAGTTCAAGAGTGCTGTTTCAGAGCTCTGTACTAAAGGGCACATCTGTCCTAATAAAGAGGTTTTTATGAGTTTGTTTAACCAGGCACCAATACCTATTGCATTATTTGTTGTAGTTCTAAAGGTTACTTCATAACTTTAGCTTCGGACTTGGTCCAGTTGATCTGACTTTTACCATTGATTTCAGCATAAGTGCAAGTCTGGAGCTTTACTCAGTGTCAGTCTGATCTTTTCCAATTTGAAACATGTTTGAATAACAAGTTAAAATCAGAATAGTTTTTTATCTGTCACTGAACTAATAATGTGGACAGAATATCTGAGAGTGAGATTTTTTGCCTTTCAGCTGCCACCAATCTCTTTAGCCTGCAGGGAATAATACAGAACTTAGGGGAGAGAAATATTAAAATTGACTTGCAGATCATCTCTTGTATTAAAAACAGGAATTGTGCATTCATGCATCTGCTACCTTTGTACTCTGAAAATGTGAAAAATAACTGTTAGCTTGTTATCACCATCATCATCGTACTCCTCTTGAATAATGACTCATTTCTGACTTCTTCTGAGAGGTCTGGGAAGGGGGAAAGGTGAAGAAATAAAATCTCTTCCTGTGTTACTTAATGACTTTTTATTTCTTCTTATTATTTTTTTTTAATTTGACGGAAAAAAGGCCTGAATAAAAAATGATGAAAGGGTTTGTGAGAAACAGTAATACCTAAGATATTCAAAGATGGCTCTCCTGATTGGGTCACAGGGTTCATATATAGTATTGGGAGTTTTAAGATAATTTAATCAAACTTCCCAAAAATAAAGGCCGGACTGCCTTGTTCTCAGCTAAGATTATTTGTGATATAAAGTTGTTGTTCTAAAGAATTTTCCCCAACGATACATTTTGGTTAATGCTTCTAATAGAGCACAGTAGTTATCCCTTTCATGAACTAGATGCAGCATTTCCAGCTAAGATCTGATTTGCAAAGTAATCAGGAAATAGGAAGAGTCTGGACAAAAGGATACTGCGAAGGGATTCTGCAATTTCCCCACCTTTTAAATGTCATTTAAATAGTCTGTATTATGTTGGGCATGCAGCTTAGCATAGGAGATTTCTTCCTTCCCCTCCCCCCCACCTCTGTAACGAATGAAGGAATTTGGCATCTGCTGCCTGGGAAAAAAGTTCCAAGAGAAACAAATGCTTGGTTGCACTTTGTTTATCTCTGCACGGGGACTCCCACTGCAGCCCCCTGCAAGTCTGCACCCGCCCCACGGGCGCTGTGTTTCCTGCACGCAGCTGTGGCCGGGGAAGGTCCTGCAGCCAGGCTGTGTCTGAGCTCTGTTCAACCGGAGGTGGCAGTCACTGACAAAATACTTCTTAGCTACAGGTCTGAGGCTTGAGAAACCGCGGCTTTTCTCAAGGGCAGAGCTCTCCCTGGAATGCTTTCCCACATATAAAGTTGTTGTTCTAAAGAATTTTCCCCAACGATACATTTTGGTTAATGCTTCTAATAGAGCACAGTAGTTATCCCTTTCATGAACTAGATGCAGCATTTCCAGCTAAAATCTGATTTGCAAAGTAATCAGGAAATAGGATGAGTCTGGGCAAAAGGATACTGCGAAGGGATTCTGACTTTTTTTTGTGTATGCAATTTCCCCACCTTTTAAATGTCATTTAAATAGTCTGTATTATGTTGGGCATGCAGCTTAGCATAGGAGATTTCTTCCTTCCCCTCCCCCCACCTCTGTAACGAATGAAGGAATTTGGCATCTGCTGCCTGGGAAAAAAGTTCCAAGAGAAACGACACAAATGCTTGGTTGCACTTTGTTTATCTCTGCACGGGGACTCCCACTGCAGCCCCCTGCAAGTCTGCACCCGCCCCACGGGCGCTGTGTTTCCTGCACGCAGCTGTGGCCGGGGAACGTCCTGCAGCCAGGCTGTGTCTGAGCTCTGTTCAACCGGAGGTGGCAGTCACTGACAAAATACTTCTTAGCTACAGGTCTGAGGCTTGAGAAACCGCGGCTTTTCTCCAGGGCAGAGCTCTCCCTGGAATGCTTTCCCACCGTCTCTGATTAAAGCTGGGAACAGTTCTTTTAAGATCGCGTGCCAAACGATGGCTGTCATCAGGCTGTGCTTTGTGCTGCGTTACATGCTAGCAGCTCCCTCTAGGAAAAGTCTCTGGTAAAGGACTTCAACTCGCTTCTCTTGCCGCTTATTTCCTTTTTACCTGCATCCCGGAAATTTTCCATGTGGCAATAAAGCAATGCGGACTGGCTCTGTGATAAGAGTTGTGGCTATTCCCGGTGCTGTGTGAATGCACTGCTGGAAGCAGTGTAGGGTGGCCCTGCTGCCTTGCTGAAGTTTTCCTGTTCTGCTTTGGTTGCCAGAGAAGCAGGCACTCTAGAAGAACAATTACAGTGGTTCATCTTGAGCATCATCAGATAAATTTGAACTTTGAAATCTTCTGTCTATCTGGAAAGAAATTAGTCCCCCTCAAGATGATATGAGCATACTTAATTTTTGGTTAAAACTGAAGAATGCAGTTCAAAGAACATTCTTGTTCCTTTCTCATTTTGATCAGCAAATCTTGAAGACAAAAAAAAAAAAAAAAAAGAGAGAGAAAAGCCTGGTGTTTCAAATGTGGCAGTTTTCCAAATCTAAGTAATGTCATTGGTGACTTAAAAAAAACCATATACTCTGTGTGTTTGTGACAGCTGGGGATGCAGCTGATCCGAGTTGAATTCAATTACCTTAAGGTTATTGAGCTTCCTTTGGTTCTGTGTGTTACTTGTCCCTCTTAATTGCCTCCTTTCATTAAAGGGATGGTTTTCCGTGGGCAGCCGGGGAGCCGGGCCCGCGTGTCCCCTGCTCGCTCCGGGGCCCCCGCGCCGCCGCTCGAGGGAGCTCTTGCTCGGGAAATGACTCCGCTCCCACCTGAACCTGTCTCTGCCGTGCCCACGCCTAAAATCCTGCTTATCCCTCCTTAAACTTCACTTTGTCACGCTAAACGTTTTACATTAAAATTACTCATCTGAAATTTTCTGTTAGAAGTATCAGGAATTGTTTCCATAGTAACTTGAAGATAGATGCTTAGAAACGCAATCTACTAAACTGACAGTAAATTAAATTTGGAATAATTTTGGTAATGGGACTTCTGTAAATTTAATAAGCTGGCATTTTCAGCAAAATCTGGTCCGTATTTCCAGTTCAAATAGCTCTCGCAGTCGGTTATATTTTGGCATGGGAGAAACCAATTTGAATACAATCCAGTGTTTCCAGTTTGGGCCTGGTAACAGAAATAATAGTGAGAAGAATAAGGTCATGCTTTCAAAAAAGTAAGGAAAAGAATACATTTTGAAACCTATAGGTAACAGCAGAAGAGGGGGAAAAAGATTTGTGAATGGCAAACAAACTGAAAGCAGAGGATGACTTATGTTTGCAATAGATCTTGCTGTAACAGGGCAATTGTGGGAAGTGCTGTGTCATGGAGAGTGGCAGCCATAGCCACGTTTTGTTTCATTTCATGGGAAGTGCAACCACCTCTCATGAGTCTCAGGATCATAGCTAGGACTTGTAACACCCCGTGTTGTCTTTCAGTAGAGATCAAGCTTTGCTTGTTAAGTGAATTCTCTATTTCCTGATCCTTCACTTTTGAGGAAACAAGAGGGAAAATTCCCTCCTTTAATAAGTTTAAAGATTATTTCCTAGGTATCCAAGTTATGACAAGGTCTGTATCTCCTTGCCCTTTTTAATGTTACTTCAGTGATTTTTCATGAAATAGTTAAGAAAAAAAAAATGAACTTAAACAGTCAAAATTAAATTTTCTGTTTTCCTATTGATTGCTAAGAGTTAGTGAAGACAACCTTTTCCTTTAGTCTTTAAACTGTGAATGAGTATTGTTTGGAGCCTTCAGCTTGACTCAGAAAATGAAACTAAAGAACTAAATGGTAGACAGGAAGCCTTTGCCTGGTATCCAAGAAACACACATTTGGCAATAATCCTGAGGCTTCTGATTGCAAGCTGAAAGGGAAAACGTCATTATTTAAAGTACAGAAGAGACTGAGAGAAGCTTTTTCTGTAGTATTCTCGATTGTCAGAATGTAGTCTGTCATTTAACAGAGATGAAACACTGCTGCAAGGTCACTGGATGGCAGAAACCAGAGTGCAAAGTGACAGTTTAAGGACAAAACAGGGTGATGCAAATTGTTAAATTCTAGGGTGTGTTTTGTGTGTGTGTGTGTATTTTAAGAAAGGGATGTAGTAACAATATCAATAATATTTTTAAATACCCTGTAGAAACCGTATTGCTTATTTCTGATTAATAATGTCAGCACGTTTAAGGTAGCCTCCTGAGTGAGTTATGCATATATAGTTCACTATATTATATATATATATATATGTATATATATATTTATAATAGTAATTTGCTGTGAAACTCTTTTATTTCTAGGCAAGTAGGTTAGCATCACCTCAGGTATAATTTCAAGGGATTTCAGGTTTCAGGACAGACTTTTAAAGATACATCCTTTTAAGAGGCTCAGCTTTGCTCTTTCATCATTTGTAACCTATATAACAATGAAGCTAAGATTTGTGGCTTTTTACTTTGGTATTCCAGCATAGAACTGGTGTTGTAGTGGTGCAGACTGGTTTTCTAACTACATTCACTGAACAGGGGAGAAGAGCTTTTTTGAACTGCTTGTGGGAAAACAGTCTGTGAGTTGCCAAGTGGTTGTTGCCTTATTAAGCTTTCAAACAGTTTGGCTTATATAGGGGAAAAAATCTGAAACCTTGGGGCTTTTAATTCATTCAGTTCTATTGGCTAGACCCAGGAACAATCACAATTAATCAAACAAGCTGATCTGGCTCAGCTAATAAAATTACAGTGCATGGTTCTGACATACTGACAATTAAGTGAGCAGCTGACTTTGGCTGAGTGTATATATTGATAATTTCGGGGCTGAGGTGCCCTGGTGGGGTAAGGTCTCACAACAATAAATACTGTTTCCAGCTGGAGAAGTGAGTAATGAGCCCAGCTGCCCTCCAGCATTGCTGCAGCTCACAAACACTCTGCCTTCAACATTGCCTGTTCTGTCAAGTGTGGGAACATGTGGGCAATAACAGCTCAGTGCTCCTGACAGGGAGCACCTTGGCTAATGCCCTGTGAGAGCCAAGCGCTGCCATAACGGGGAGAAGGAGAGTTCAGTGCTGCTTCTGAGCTGACACAGGGCACAGAGCCTGCCTGCAACAAAGCAGCAAGATGAGCTAAATCAAATATTAGTTTCCTCCTACTGCTGCCAGAGCTGTATGAAAAGAAGTGTGATATGGCTAGAGGAGATCAATAGAGGAGGGAGTCATCCCTTACAAAATGGTTTCGACATCCTTTGGAAAAGTAATATGCTGTATTAATCCTGAGAGACGAGTATTGGATATAAAAGAGAAATAACTACATAAGTATTGAGGATTTTTTCTATTCTATATTTTGTGCATGAAGTCTTCAAAAGTTAGAGAGGATGCTCAGAGAGTGCCTGTGTGTGGTTTTTTTGGTTTTGTAAATTAGGATTGTAATCCTAGCCTATGCTCTTCTCCTGAACAATTAAAGTAAGCTCCTTGGATTTATGCACTAAGATTCCAAACACTTCTACATAAGTAGTAAATAACTTGTTTTTCAGAACAACCAGGTTGACTTTATTCTCCATTCTGATCCAATATCACCATCTATACTCATAGCAAGATTGACATCATGTGTATTAGTCCTCTAAATATACTCCAATTTTCCTTCCAGTACAAAAAAAATCTAATAATTTATACTCTCTAACCTGTACACTCCTAATATAAATTTATACTAACACTGTTCAGATTAAATTTTTATTTGGAGATAATAATGGGGAAGGGAGGACTGAGCAATTTACATTTTAATATTAGGTATGAGAAGTATACTGGCCTGGCCAGTAATTCCTCCTCCTGTCCTTTGGCCCTTGTTGCTATATTGCAGTACTGAATTTTGCCTGCATTGGTTGAAAAGCCTACAGCTGGTTTGGTGTACAACTGTGTTAGCAGTCAAAACTCAAGGTAATTCAAAGTAGCTCCTTAGCTGATGATTCTTTTTGCCTTTATTTCATGTTGTCAGTCTGAGCAATGACAAAATGTCCGAAATCTTGCAATCCTTGCATCTGAAGATCATCTGAAGATGGCAGCTGAAGAATCATTGCAATCAAATGCATTTGAAGATCCTCCTGGCTTGGTGCTTCTGGGAGGGTGTGTTAGGAGGAAGATTGTTCTAGAATTTTTTTTTCTTTTTTTTTTTTTTTCCTTTCTTTATTCTTCCAACAAAGAAAGATGGATGTGATCTGGGATTGTGTTTAGAACTTCTTTGTCTAGAAAATTTGGATTTCATATAAAAATAAGTGTAATTGTGTACCTGTTTTAAGTGTATTATGCAGATGCCTCTTGAGTGAACTGGTAGCTGGTAGCTATCCTATTCATTTTCAGCTTAGTGAGGAGGTGAAGACTATAGGGATTATGATGATATTTACTTTTTTCTGAATGTCGTATTTTCTTTTAAATATTATGCTATAACCTTTCTCTCACTGTAGTTTGCTTTGTATGTTAAGGCAAAATTGATTCTGAGCAGGAATTTGACACAAGATTTGTGTGCTTCTTAAATTTTATGTAAACTCCAGGTGATGCATGGGATTTAAACTGGTATTTTGTAGAGTTGAACTTCACCTTTATGACCTGGTTAAGGCATTTTTAACTTGATATCAGCAGGTCACTTGTAAGGAGAGACACCTAATAAGAGTTGATCCAAGCTTCACTTTTTTCACACTGAATTTCTAGAGGCTTTGAATAATAGCTGTAAAAAGTAATCCCTATTTCCTCATTGTCACAAGACTGTTTTCAACATGTTACCTCATGCCTGCCTACTGAAAGGTGCTAAGGAGCTGTCACTCTGATGTCCTAGACTGCCAGTGCACCAGATCAGCCCACCATTTTATCTGTCCCTGTGGCCAGTTTGCCATGATGCCCATAAATGAAGAAATTCCTGAAAAATGCCTATCCTTAAAGGCTGACTTCAAATACATAAAATTTAGTTATTTAATTACAATTTGAAATTGAAGTTGTCATATACTTTACAATCCACTTATATTGATGAGTATTTTAATTTGGACTCTATCAGTGCTGTCAGTCAGACATGCTTGATTCTGTTTGTCTTATATTCTCCAGCCAAACTGTTGTATTCCTTATGAATATTGGCCAATTCTTAAACTGTTGAAGGAGCTTCTCAGTTTTCAGGTATGCTTCCACAGTGAGGAATCAGGACATGTTTCTCTGCTGTTGCACTTGCTTTTATTTATTAGGCTGGGGATCTTTGGCTTCGTTGTTGTATTAGTCCTTGTACCTGAGGCCAGAATTTAGGGCAACACTATATTAGTAGTAGTTCCAGTTAAAAATATTCCATTAAAAAGTCATGTCTTAGTTGACTTAAGGACTCAATAATACCTCTTACTTTATTGTACTGTCATTATTCAATGCAAGGATTAAGATTTTTGCTATCCTTTGTCATGTAACAGTGTAGGAATTGTAGCTGACATGGCCATCGATTCTCCAAAAACCATACAACTACAAATTTCTTTATTCTGCAGTCATGAACCAGTATAACCACTGGAAGAAAGGAGCACGTTTGTTTCATCCTCTCTGTAAGGCCCAGGGAACACCAAAGAAAGTAAACTGGTAGCTAAAATGGATCCTAGAGCGCTGAGAGCTGGAGAAGAGCATCCTGGTGGAGTACAGATAATTTTACAGGCAAGAAGTTTAATTAGGGCTGGGTTTCAGAGGCTTAATGTGTACCTGTACAAATGCATACTTACATATCTCATGTCATTATAATCAAAGCTGCCTTTAAGAGATCTTATAAAAGCTAAACCAGCAATGATGATTAGTCCTTTGATAAATTTGGACTAATCCATGAAGATTTATATGTATTTGCAAAAATAATTATTTGAAAAAATAACTGAATTTGTGGTTCCAATTGTGCTTTTAAAATTTAAAAAGCATTTCTAGAAGACTGTGCTTTCTGATTTATCATTGTCTGAATTACAGTCTTGCAGTCTTCTTGCTCAACACAGTTCCAGGGCAGCCTCATTACTTCTTTTCTGACCTTTGTCTGTGAGTTGGTTCTGAGGTAATGTCCTGGAAGGCTTCAAGGCTAATACATCTTTCTGATTTAACAGGATTTGCTTGGTGTTCCAGACTTTTTGGTTTTCTTTCTCTGAGCTATCCCAGAGACATGTACTCAACACAGCACTACATTCATTAGTGCTGAAAGTGTCCTGCTGGTCTCATAGCTGAACAACTGAAGAAAAAATTATTTTAGAAGGACCAATCATCCTCTCTAACTTTCTGTGTAATAAGTAGTGCAGAAGGTGCATTGTGGTTTGTGTCTGTATCCTTTTAAGACTCTATGGCAGCACAAAACAAGAACTGTTTCTCTAACCAAAATTTATGTTGATGGTTATAGGAATAGCTTCAGACTATAAATTGAGGGCTTTCAGAAATCTATTAATGCTTAGTAAATCTCTATTGTCTTGACAACTTTATATGCCAAAAGGTAATTTTTCTTTGTATAAATACTGGTGTTTTAGAATTGAAAGTTCTTGAAGTGAGTGCTTCAGGGGAACAGCAAGATCAATTGTGTAGTAAAGGGCTTTTATTTTAGCAGAGGTTAAAGAAAGCCAATGCACTGAAAGCTACTTATAGGACTGCATCATCCAAGTCTGAGATATCTATAGATAAAAGTTACCATTACCTTCCACTATACCTATTTTCTGTCTCTTCTAAATCTGAGGCCATATTCTATAGGAGGAAAAGCAGCTTGACCCAAAAATCTGTGATGTATTTTCTATGGTGCTGTCAGTCACTCCTGCATCAGCTGGGAAAGCTGAGGCAGAAAGGTCTGCAGTGAGCTGACTTTGCAGCCCTGTCTTTTCTCACTGCACACTTCTGAGGAGCTGTCTCCAGCTGAGCTGCACAGATAATGATTGTTCATATCTTTCTGCCCTTATGTAGACTTTGGCAGGTGCTGCGTTCTTCCTGCTTCTGCTTCAAATCTCTTAAGTGTGTTTACCAGCACCCCATAAATTCTAGATCTCCTTTAACTTGAAGGAGACAGGCAAGGAGATGATACAGCTCTTGCTGATAAGCTGTTTGGTGTCATGTGCTTTGTTAGTTCAGCTTTCTTTTTATTGACTTTCTATAGTTTGTAGCTTATCTGTAAATAATGCTGAATCAAGAAAAAGAAAACACAGACAAATAGAAAAAGGACTGGTTTCATCCACTCTTGCTTAAAAACATAAGATCTGTATTTTTGGGTTTCTAGTGGTTAGGATATATTGTTTCACAGTGCACAACTTGGACAGATGTGATATATGGTGCTTTGCCAAAACAAAGACTGTAACATTCAACTGTCATCTCCAAACCTTATGTTTTAAGGTTGGATAAAGTAGCATTGAGACAGACTCATTTTGTCAGGGCTCTCTGGAAATAAAATCTTCAAAGTAATAGTGATGGGAAATATTATATTGTAACTGTACTAGAACAGCATTGGTAAGCATTTTTCCCAGAAAAAAGAATGCAAACCCCCATGACAAAAACACATGAGCAAAGCACCTCAAAGGACAGAAATCATGTGACCTCTTACTTGATGGTGCAGATACAAATAGAATAGGGCGCTGTGAGTCCAAAATGTGGGCTCTAATGACAAGACAATGAAGCCTTGTCCTGTGCCAGTCTTCCTTCTGCTCTCCCTAGAGGGTTCTGCTGAATTTCCCAGAAGCAGACAGATGTGGGTGAAAAGTTTGGGGTTTTTTTTTGTTTGTTTGTTTTTGTTTGTTTTTATTATACACCTTTACCTAAAGGAGCCATGTTATTCTGTGGTCCTGTGGCAAGAAAGGAAGTGGGTTTTTATAGCTTGTTTTCCTTATGGAGGTAGAGACATCCTGCAGAATCACTGCTCAGTCTCCAACTTGTAATGTTGAGACTCTGGAGGAGCAAAGACTCTCTGAGCATAAAAACCCCCAAACTCAGCTGTCAGGATGTCTGTAGAGTTGGTCACTTGTAGGAATAGCAGGTGATAGCACTACTGCAGGTTTGTACCTCCAAGAGCTTCCATGTTGGTCACCCACCTACTTTGCCTGTGTCTAGAGCTCCTCTGGCTAGAACATGAGTTCTTCTGAGCACCTGAGAGCAGGGATTTAATTTATCATAAGAACTACTCGTTTGTACACAGTCATTACTTACGTGACTAGATTTATCAGAGATACTGTGTTGCTTACACAAATAACTGCTCGGCTGAGTAAGTCATAATCTCTTGTCAAGCAGCCGGTTTCTTCAGTTGAAAGAAACTTAATTGCCATAATTAATTGCAACATTAATTATTACACTGTCTTATATTTGAATGTTGTCACTAGCAATAAATGTAAAAGGGCTTGAGAACCATTAGGGAATTATTTATACTAGATTTTATACGCTTCTTAGGTTGCTCTTAAAAAATATCAATCCTCAAACGTTTCCAGAGCAGTTTAAAATCTATTGTATATTTAGTTTGTTCTCTCGATATTTACTTTAAAAAAAAAAAAAAAATCCATTATTGAGGTATGTTTTGCAAGGATAGGGATCATCTCTGGGGTCCAGAATTTGTATTCTATTCCTCTCTTTCCCTGGGAGAGCAAAAATGTGTGCATAGCCTTTTGAGCCTGTTGTGGCTCAGGATATGCAGCAGTGGAACTTGAAGCCTTTCATCTTCTTTTTTTAATCTGCTTTCATAGCCACAGGTATAAATGAAGTATTTGTTTCCATTTTCTCTAATTTTCTGTTTAGTTTTTACAAAAACAGACTTTTCTTTGAGGCTTTAAATAATCCATTACTAAGATGCTTTTTTCTTGCAATGTTATGGGCCTTTTTTCGAAGGGAATGGACTGTTTTGTTCAGTATTGTAATCTAAAACATCCCTTCTTGCTGGAAAGGCTGCTTTTACATTCTGCCTGGAGATGACTGGGCACTAGACATAGAGAAGAGCTGAGCATAAGTTAAAAAACAATAGATTTTTAAAAAATCAATTAATAGATCTAAGCCAGCGAAGGGAGACATTTCAATTTAATATCAAGTATAGTCACTAACCTTTGCTGCCATTCTATGTGACCATTCCAACCTTTAGAGAATTGTGTTGATTTAAATTGAATTAAAATTCACAGTTACTACAAAGTCAGAATTGTTGATGATGCTGTACAGAAAATGAATTTGTTCTTTTTCCCACCCTTTTCAGGTTTTAGCTAGGTTCTGGTTTTGTTTTGCTGGCTTTTTTTCTTCTGAAAGACAAAGGGAACACAATTCCCCTGCTTTGTTAGTTGCCTCTGGTCCAGAACAGAGTTCAGTCATTCCTGTTACGCTCCTTTCTGTGTCAAAACAGTGGAATCTATTTTGTGACTTCTTTCTTTTCACTTCTAGTATCCTCTCTGTTAGAAGTGGGAGGATCTGTGCCCAAAACCAAATGACACGAGTGTGCTGTTGGCCAGGAAATGGCAGTTTAAGCAGTAATTAGTTTACAAATGTTTACTCTAGAGGAACATGACCTGAGTAATGAATGTCACCTGTTCTTATGCTGGCAAAAGCTACTGTCAGCACAATCCCTACAGCAACAACAATGCCAGTATTCTGGGTGCAGAAAATGGAAATCTATCACTAATGTACCTGGTGTATTTGCAATTTTGTGTGGATAGTTACTTCTGATTTTTTAAAAAATCGAAATATAATTTACTCATTAATAAATACACTCCAATTGCTCATGGATAAAGGAAAAAAGTGGAGAGAATTTGGACAAGATGTGATAGCCGTGTAGTCAGGATCCCGCTAATGTGTTCAGATAACATTTTGGCAAAAAGTTACATTTACTTCCTTGCTGTTCTGGTTTTCCCTTTGCACGGTTTTAATTTTAGCTTTAAGGAGATCGAGACTTGTCAGAAACATCGTGCCCTGCATTGTGAAAGGGGCATTGTGGTCAGATTTTGTTCTGCTCTTCGTTGCTTATATGCCAAAATACAATTTTATTGTTTTCTTGGCACAGAGGAGAGTAGTGGTTGCTCTTTGCCCAGAGACAGCAGGAAGTAATCATATGGAAGGAAGTGGAAGATGGTCGAGCCGGGTGGGAACTGGAGAACTCCTGTGTGTTGCTGTTTTCTTTCTTTCCTCTAGCTGGGATAGCGTGCTTATTTGTATGTGGTATTTTAATACTCCTCTTTCTTCATTGCTGTTTTGGGTTTTTTCTAAGCTGGGAAAGTAGCTCTGAAAAAATTGCCAGAGCTTGTTTTGGAGGAAAATATAATGACAAGAAAGCAGATTCCTGATGGTGATGTGCATGCTGTCTTGTTTCAGGAGTACACAACAATCTGAAGTTGAAAAGCCTCAGGTAAATATTTCATGTCTGCTGTAACGTTTAGAAGCAAAACTGAATTTTATAGGAAACTGGAATTGTCACACCATTGATAATATTTAGGGCAGACAGTTGCGTTTTATTACTGCATCAATTAACTTCATAGACAGATTGGATAATTTGATCTCCAGTGCCTCAACCAAGAAAACACAGTTAGCAATGGCAGAAATGGGAAGGAAAACCATGACTCCTGAGAGGAAAGCTATTGTTCTATCTTCTGGGACTTGTCTCCATCCATATCTCCATCCAAGCAGTACAATTTTGTGATGTGATTGTAGTACAGCTGCCTACTTAAAATTACAGTTCACAGCTGCAGACAAAACCTTGAAATTGTTGAAATACTTGAATTAAAAAGGCATAAACATAGATGCACCTTTACTCACAACCTTTATTGAATGACTTCTGAGTCTGCAGGTGGAGTGGGCACAGGAATTAGGTGTTTGACCCCTGAGATTTTTCTTCCATGGCAATGCTGTGATTTAGTTATTACCAGAATATCTCATCACTGCAAGTAAGTTTTTCCTGTCTGTTCTTTGCTTGTTTATTTAGCCCTCAGGGTGCTTTGATTGGCCGTAATAGAGGAACAGAAGCCTTTGTTGTATGATTATCAGGATGTAAAAAGAGTTTTGCTCTTACTTTGACCACTGATTGTTGTGACAAATCTAGCTTCAAGTTCTGTAAATGAAATAACAAATATTTATCTTGTCTCCCCACTCAGTCTTGCTAGGAAAGTGAGAAATCTGGATACAGCAAATAACCTTTCCGTGGAGATGGGAAAAATAATTAATGTAATTGTAAAGGGGGCACAGCATGCCTTTTTTCTTGAGCCATTTCTGCTTTGGCCTATTGACTTCAAAGCCTGAAAAGTACATTAATGTAGCAATTCAGTGAACTGCTGTCTTGTGAAAGAATTTTCTAAAAGCTTCTGTTTTGGTAGGGATGTAACTGAGGCATCATTCCTTCTTCCAGAGTAAATCAGAATTTAGAGAAATATATATTTTTATGTTCTCTTTCCCTCTGTATGAGCTATGTATCCAGCTAAAAGGATTTATTAAAAGCCTTTTCACTTGTTTGTGTTCAGGAGAGGGGGGAAAAGTTATTCTTTGATGTTCCCAAGGCTTTCCACGTAACTGGATTAAAATCTGGAACCATGTCAAGCAAAAACTGTGACAGTAATGTACCCTAATTTGTTTCCCTGAAGATTGATGTGATGGTTATTCAAGCTTACCTCTCTCTTCAGTTGTTTGAACTTCTAATTTCTAGATAGTCATGCATTATTCATCTTTATGCTGATAGTAAGCTGCTAATAAAACAGGAAATATCTAATTCCTCTGTTATATTTTCCACAATATCCTTCCTTCTCTCCTTTATACGTACTTCTTAAAATTTAGGTTGTCCAAGATGAAAATATACCCATTTGAAATCATAAGTGTGCATTCTTATAGGGTTGCTGGATTTAGCAGATTGTCTCCCCTATTTGTGACAGATATGAATGGATCAGTATTTTAAATTATTGCTACGGGAACACAACATTGTACTTTCTTATGTTTATTTGAGTTGGAATATGAATCATTATCTGCGTACAGACAGCAGAGAGCAATATTCTGGGCTTGGTCAGATAGTGTGAACGACAGGGATAGAAAATAATTTCATAATCAACAGCTTTAATGGATGATAATGCTGCAGGAAAAAGCAGAGCTGGCTGGCTTTGGCAGCACATTCAATCTGAGGGTACTTTTGTTATTATTTGAGCTAACACTGACATGAAACTAATGAAGATACATTTATTTAGATGTGTTGTGTGCAGACATTACCAGACACATGGCCCCATCTGATGAGAAAATGGGTTTAGCTATTTTTTGAAATGTTTGCTGCTGGAGCAGGCTAAAGAGGACGATGTTCTTGAATAATCAGATTTGTTGGTGCTTAAGAGGTTTTTTGCACTAGAAATGAGGAACTTGGTACTTTATCTACTTTATGCCCCATCAGGATCATGAGAGATGTAGCTCTGCAGCTGCAGTGTAAAGCATTCAGGGGTGTCAGGAAAATTAGACCCGGAGATAGGGGATAAACTTCACTGGTAATAAATGAAACAAATTGTGCACTAGAAGACTGGGGTGTTTCAATAATGCTGTAGTGTTTCTGAGCTCTAGAAAAGTAAACCTATTTTCTATTTGCAGCTTTATATTGGCATTAAAGAGACACATGAGTTATGCCTTGGGTTACATCCACAATTCAATTTTTCAGCCCTTTGTAGGCTATGGTTGTGTAGTATCGTTACTGATACTTTTGTAACCTAACCTTTCTTGCTTATACTTTCCTACCTAACTTTTCCCTTTCTATAAGATGTGTAACAAAGATTTTCTTCCAAAATCCTTTTAAAAATAGTAAAAATAAGCATTAGATCAGATGTGGCATTTTGCTTAGGTAGCTTGGCTGCTGGGAACAGAGAACCCGGTTTCATTTAATTTGTTAAATTGTCCTTCAGTTTTTCAATTCTAGGCATTAGCCATTAATATTCATACAAAGTCTTCCTTAAAAAGAAAAAAAATCAATAGGCACATCTAACCTTAATAAGAGGAGTTTGCTATTAATCAATAGGATCACTAACATAATGAATTACCCTTCAAAATAGCACTCTAGATGTTTGGCTCTGTCTTGAAATCTTTCAGCTTGAGTGTACTTTTGTGTAGAAAAGTATTCCAGCACATTCAGTGAAGCTAATGTCTATTATTCATAGGGCAGCCAGATCCTGCTCCTTAGGAGAGTGTATGGGATTTTTTGATGCTTTTACACTGAATCTGGTGGATTTTATATTAGACCCTATTATTTGACTCCTGTCTGAAAGAGAATCAAAGCTGTATTTTTTTCCCCCTGGATATATCATATTGGGTATTTCTGTTAAGATTGGCCTGGGGCCCACAGGTAGGATTGTCATTCATTTCAAATATTCTCCCATCAGTCCTGGAAGTGCTTCCATGATGAAAGAGGAGAAGGTAGCCCCATGGTTAGGCAAGCAGGAGACAGGTTATTACATCTCCAAATATACAGCAGACAAGTGGTTCTGCTTTGAGACAGGCTTGGCTTTCTGCCACTTCCTTCAGTTGGTGTCAGCTGTTCTTTGTAACTTAACAAGGCAACCACACAAGCTGCAGTTTCTTGCAGTTGTACACAAATAATATTCCATTATACTCAGAGTCTGAAGTGACTGGTTTTTATCTTTTGGAGTTTTTGGCAAGATTAATTTCTGTGCAGTCCTATGGTGAGGATAAGCCGTGACCTCCAGTTCTGAGTCACATAAAACTAAATTCAATTACCTCTGTTTCCCTCAGTAGGTGTGGTCCTTGTATGATCAATCTGCATATTTTTCTTTGTTTTTAAATGATGCACAAGCTATTTAGGAATAGGAAAATTAATGTAGAAATAACTTTTATGTTTTCTAATTCTTGCTGATGTTCCCCTAAGCCTTGAGGGCTACTTCTTACCTTGAGCTCCTTGTTTGGTACTGTTGCCAAAGAACAGTTGGTAGCCTTTTCTAATGTTCCTGAGGGGAAGGGAGAGTACTGAAAAAGAAGTGGGTTTCTGCTTTTTATTCCTCTTGTTCAGCATTAGTATTTTTCAGCTGCAGTAATGTTACAGGTGGTGCTAAAATGTCATTAAATCCTCATGTTACACATCTGGCAACTTGTAATGGAAACTATTCTCTGAATGTATGTAATGCATCTTTTTATACTTTTATATTTTAGCATTTACACCAGGTATTTCTCGATTTTAAACACGGTCGTGCCATATTTAAATCTACTTCTTAGTGCTCTTTGTGGGCAAAATTCCCCATTTGCTTTAGAGAGCATTTTATCTTATGATGTTGGTAATTGAAGGAAATTGGAACTACAATTAAAAAACAACCAAGCATACCAAACTGTATGTTCTAGCAATTCATAAGTCATGTTTGGATTCTGATAGTTCAAGTAAAGGATTTCTTTTCCTTATGCTAATGTTTGTCCTTACTTCTTTGTGAGAAAAGTGCAGTACAGTGAAGCTTTAATAGTTCTGGATCTTAAAGGCAAAGAACTTAGTTTTCTTTTATTCCTACTTCTCTTGCACAGATTTGAGTGCTTGTGTTCAAATGTATTAAAACAGACAGAATGCAGAAATGTCTGGGAGAATGTGATAACCTTAGGAGTCACACAGAGCTCTAAAAGTTACCTAATATATGAGATTATTTTAAGTGTCTGTTGCTTTTGCTTTGTTTACTATACACTTGAATTATACATAGATATTTCGTGCTGATTTTTTATATTCCAGAATTCCCTTTACTGTTAAAGATAACATTTAATGATGACAGAAGATTAAATGGCCTGTGCAGAATCCTTTGCCTCTGGTAAGTGAAAAGCAAACATCTTCATGCTACTAGATCTCTTTGTTTTTCATTACTACAGAAGAATTAAAATTATTTGACTTGGCCTCAGGCATTCAATTGCTCTGTTGGGTTATTAAAATACAATGAAGAGCCAGTAATGAGTGGTATTCCTTATGTACCTTGGCTGTTTGTTCTTTACAAACAGAAGATTGATTACAATGGTTAAGAGACTTGGGATTTATTGACTTGTCTTCCTAGGAATTTTTATCTCATAATTGCTTTCAAGAGTATTTTCCTGCTTTTTTCACCTCCATTAACCACTGAAACATCTTTTTCTATAGTAATCAGTAGTAGCTGTGAATGCTAGCCAGTAAACTCAGTCCTAACAGCTGGCTTTTTCCAAATTATTAGGAGTATTTGAAGGTGCTGACTGAAGTGAGGGAACCTAAAATATTAGTTAGGTAGAATGATGGACTTCACTATCTTGAGGGTAATTCAACTGCATTGGGGAGTGAGTTAAACATTGTATCAGAAATGTCCAGTGATTAATATTTGTTTGTTTCTCCTTTTGTATTTTAAACAAAGAATTCTTTAATTGTCAGCTGCTCTCCTGTCTCTGCAAATAGCTGAAGCCCTCAATTCCTTGTTATTCACAGGTGAATGTAGCAGTTATTACAGACATGTGTTATGAGCAAACCTGGGGCAAACAAATCTGCTCACAAAAAACCACAGGCCCATTTAATGCTGATATTACTTCCCCATGAAACACTAAACCTTGAGTATTAGAACACTGATGTACTTTGTTCCAGTTTAGCCATATTCATTTGAGGTTAAGCAGATAATCCTGTGAGCTTTGAGTTTTCTTTGTAGTTTCTCATTTCTCTGGTGGAAAATAAGCTGCAGTACGGTCTCAGAAATGAACGTAATGCTTAAACTCTCAGATGCTGTGGTTTAGTGATAAATGCTTTGCAGAGAAATCCTTGCTCCTAAATAACATTTGGAAGGAAGATAGAAGCAACTTTATGTTGGTGATTATGGACTTCAAGGCTAATTGTAAGTTGTAATATGCACATATTTTTATACATGAATTAATAAAAATTTAGATAAGTTTTAGCATGTAAAAGATGTCTAGGAAATCTGTGTTTGGGGTGATAAGTAATTATTTGCAGAAAGTGATGTGATGTGCATCTTTTAAGAGCACTGACATAATTCCATTTTTTAGAAGGACTGATACAGATTCCAAACCAGGAAATTATTTTGAATTTTTGATATGTAGGTCTTAGGTGCCTATTATTTGGTTTATCACAATACTTTGTTCTTGTGCAGAATTTGGCATGAAGGGTTTTTTGGGGTTTCTCCATATACAAGTTATTACCATAAATTATGACATGTTAGTGGAAAGAGGTCCAAAGACATCAAGTTCTTTGTTTCTCCCTGAGCCTGGCTCTGTAAGAACAGACTTATAAAAACTAAGCTGTTTTATCTGGTATATAGTAGATTATCTTCAATAGTGAGATAAGAGGGAACAAGCTGACCATTCAGAAATTACTGTTGTTGACTTATGAAACAGATGGAAAAGAGTTTTTGTTAAGCTGATTGTGTAAAATGGAGTGTAGCAAAGGAATTTGAATATGAAAATAAACCTGTCACAGAATATTACAGCATATTGACATGTGATTTAAGCATTTACAAGGGGGATTGATGCTGTACAGAGATGCTTATTAGATATCACAGGAATGATTTTTGCAGTTGCAAAAATAGCAGCTTTTATATTGTTAGATTGAGATGGGTGTTGTAAATACTAATTTTCAAAGCATGAATCAACTCATCCAGGTTTTTGATTTTAAAATCCTTTCTCCTATTATAATTAATATTCAGTTTTAGCAGTGTGATCTCAGTGTAAAATCAGCTTATCTTTCAGGCTGGCATGGATTAGGAATCTTGTTTTGATAAACAGTCTACAGACCTGAGCAATCATAGGGCTTACATGTCAACTTTGAAATAAGGACATGTAACAGTAAATGGGCTTGACTGAGTTTTGCTGTGAACAGATATACAGAGCCTGACCATACAGGAAGCTCAGACTGTAGCTGTGGCTTGGTACATCCACATGAATTCAGTTGTTCCACTTCAAGCAGTAATTTACTCATCTTCCTAGGTATATGTGCTAAATTAAAAAAAAAAAAAAAAACAAACCTTTTTTTTTTACTACTTGTGCTGTTGATATCCTTTCAGACAAAGGATTGTACTTAAATGGTTTGGAAAATTAAATGTTGTGATCAATGATCTAAGAACTTATTTAGGACCAAATTTGTTTTACAAATAAGACAAACCTTTTTCCCTCATTCAACAGGTTTGCTGTTTTTCACTTTGTACCAAGTGAAAAACAAAGCAAAGCATATTTTAATGACATAAAGATTCTGTGTTCACATGACAAGCATCTTTTCTTGTAAATCAATGACAATTCTTTTCATAACCCTTCTTAGTATTGGTTTAGTAAAAATAGACAATCATTATTGCAATATGCCATGGGAATTTGTAGGTATTGTGAGGTTATCTTGTCTATAGCAGACAAGAGAATCCTGTGCATTTTAAGTACACATTGGTATTTCTGTGATCACTGAGGAGTCAGGAGCAGCATTAAACCTGAGTTTCCTGTGCTGCTGCCATCATCTCTGTAAATGCAGACATCTCCTCAGAGAACTTGCAGGAGCTGTGAATCACAGTCACTTTCATTTTTATGTTGGCTGTAAGTTTACTTGTACAGTTTTCATCAGAATTCTTTCTTCATGTTAGATAGTTTGTTCAGATAGTCTAAGCTACTATGATAAAAGGTAAAAATGAGTTAGAAATCCCAAATTAGTGCTGTTGGTCTTGCCCTGGTCAGTGTGTGTCTAGTGAGTGTGCCATTGCTAAGGAGCATTCAGTGCTAGCAGAGGGTATTGCAGATATGGGTACAATGGAGTGCAAAATCAGGATGCTTCTAGAAATGTGTGAATTTAAGATGGACACAATGGAAATAGCCTAATGGTACTTAGATACTGCACTGGTATGAAATGTGACATTTTTCACTAATGCCCAAAAAAAGTTTAAAGACCACAACATCAGCTTCAATAGGATTGAGACTGCCAAACCAATGCTAGATTCTTTTGCTAGTTGTGTCAGCTTTCTGTACTGTGATACTCAGCAGTCTGCCCCAGTTAGTTTTTCTCTGCAGTGAAGGGAAGTTGATTATACTGCAAGTGGAAGAGTAGCCTTAGTAGTTCAGACTCATTTCTTAAAGCACAGCTCAGTAACTGAAGCCCACCCTGCCATGGGCTGTGGGAGCAGATTGGTTTTCAAACACCCCATGGGACATTGGAAGCAGTTATGCTCAAAAGCCAGGACTGGTTGTGGGAGCTCCGGTGTGCTCTGGGGTAGCCAAAAGGCAGCTGTGTTCTGACCATGTAATCACAAGGCTATGACAGAGACTGGAATATTACTCAAGCCATTTGGGAACTTCTTCAATTTCCCTTTCTCCACAGACTTGGGCTCTGCAGGCTTCCTGTTTGTTTTATTAGTACAGCTTTACTGTTCAAAGGCAGCATAACTTGGGAAAGAGTAGGGATCATGCTATTTTTAGCACATGGATAAATACACATAAAAAAGAAAACTCTGTCATGCAAACCTAGCATTTACAAGAGTTAAATGGATTAGAATGACCCGTGTAAAACTGCATATTACTTGTTGAAAGAATCTGGAATTAACAAACTGTCGCAAATAGCATGGTGTGTCCTATAGGTCATGGTGAGATATTTCATCCTGAGATCAATGAGAAGTAAGTAAAATCTGCCAAATGTTTTCATTAAATATTCAAAAATTTTCAAGTAACAATTAACTAGATATTTTTAACATTTATTTTCTCCATGTAGTGCATCTAAAAATAAAGCCCATTTTCATTCTTTCAAATTGAAATACATTCTGGGACCAACACAAAAACTGGCATCAGGGTACATCCAGCCTTGTGAGTCTAAGATAAGAGCTGATTAAGTTCTTTTTAAACAGGAGACAGGGTTAATTTTAAAGGTGGGGATTGCTGAAGAAACTCAATTCCCCTTTCTTTTTTCCCCTTAAATGTTGTACATTTTAAACATTTTAAAAAATCTTTATCATTCTAGTGAAAATCTGTGATTACAGATGTTCATCTTTATTTCAAAGAAATTGCTTTTCAGTAGCAAGGGTCATAGGTTAAGACATTTTTAGGGCTTTTTTTGGTACTACAATCAGCACAACAAACACTATGTTGGTTTGACATCCATCTGTAAATAAAGGCTGTGCCCAGTGCTAGGGGGATCAGCTTTAGTCAAAGTCTTCCTGTAAACAAAATACACAAATAAGCTCAAACTACCCAGGGAAGAAAGCGTAGGCTAATGTGGAAGCCATGAGAAGTATTCTTGGCAAATTGTGAAGTGTGCAGCAACAACTGCAGGTTAGTCAGAACTGCTAAGAGGGACCCTGAAAGAAGCCTGCTGTCCAGGTGCTAGATTTGGATTTAAGAAATAGGCTGTACAGTATCAAACTATATAAAAAGCTTAAAAACCACAATGAGAATATATTTTAAAATTTTTCTTCTATATTGTAAAAATGTTTAAATTACGTCCAAACCACCATTTAAAAAGGTATGAAATGTGCAATTTTGCAAAAGGAAACAAGGGGCACAAGAAAGATTCCATAGGGGTTAATTAGAGTTGCTTTGTGATTTCTTTGTTTCCAGTTCCTTCATACACCCAGTAATCACACAGACCTCAGAGCAGTTCTCTTCAGGCAAGTAGGACATGAGCTAAAAGTATCATCGCTGATTTCAGTAGGGAAGATTGGCTGCAACAAGGAGTAAAAAGCTATTTTAAGAGACAAATGTACAGTACAATCTATTTATGTAAATACTTGGAAAACTCAGGAACAAAATTGTTTCCTAAGTACAGAGCTGTGAAATCAGTGTGCCATATGGAGCTATAATATATGGCAGAATATTTCAAAATCCTAAACCTTCTTGAAAGAAAACTGTTGTAAAAGTCTGCATCTAGAATAAAATGACTACTCACTTGTGTTTTAACTGAAAGCTGCAAAGATATTTCCACATGTACTAAAATTAATATAACTTGATTTTGTTAAAAGGCAGTAACCCTTTTCACTTATTTCTCACAAAGCATGGAGTGTGGAAATGATAATTAAAGGCAAGTGAAACAGATGGCTGTAACATAATTTGTGAGTCTTAACTGGCACTTAACGCTAACTCTACTTTCAATTTGACAAATACAATAAGACACCTATGTTGACATACACATAGTGCACTTAACTACTTTTATTTATGCAAGTGAGGTATTAAAATTGTCTTGAAAAGCAGACATCTAAAGAAGAGTAAATGGTATGAAGAGAATAGTAGTCATTGCTTTCAGTGTTCAACGATTAGTAGTTGTCGGGTTTTTTCTTCCACCATCCTATCTTATAACTTCCATGCAAAGTCTTTGTCTTTCTCCTCCACTAGATAGGTAGCTTGGGAAGATTGGAGGAAATCCACCACTTTTTCAGCAAGAATTAATTATGAAGACTGGTTTTGTTTTTTGGAATGAAGTATAATAAGCTAAAAGTGTGTGCATCTCACACGCTGCGTATGGTACACTCTTAATTTATACACTGTCATCGTACATGTGCATTTTGCATATACACTGATACCACCTTCAGCAGGAAGTTAAAAGTCAATAGATAATGAACCTTGTGCTGTATCTTCCCTTCCTCTGACATAAATTTCACATGGGATCTCCTCCATCACTCTGTCTTCTATCACCTGCTCGGGGCAGTCGTGAGCTTGCTTGAAAGTATAAGTGCTTTTCTTGAATGTGCTGTTAAATGTTTTCATGGGCTGGGGCTGCGCAAAGTCATTGCGGAAGGGCAGTTCCATGGAGCTCAGGTTGGTCCTGCTCTGTTTCATACTGGAGGCCTGGGAGCCACAGTGGTGGTCGTGAATGCATCTGGAAGCTGTCGAAGGGCGGCGCAGTTTCTGATAGTTTTCAAGTTCCTCTGATAAATCTGCCAAATCTGCAGAAATTTCTTTGTCCCTTAGTGAGAACAGTTCATAGTGAGGAGGATCAAAAACTTCCTGGAAACCAGTTTTATTGAAGGCAGTCTTGCAAGCCATAACTTTTTTGCGAGGTTGCTTTACTTGCACTAGAATTGAAATGATGAGAAGAACTAAAACTACCCCTGTTGTGATGCCAATGATTGTCCCATGGGTTTTGGTGATTTGTTCAAACAATCCAGTTCTTTTCTTTTCTGCAAAGAAAAAAAATGATTATGACAAGACATTTATTAGTTTCTACATTTTTGATAACGTATTTAAACAAAGCAAGACTGTATTGTGATTGCCATGCAAGTGATAAAATTACTTAATGGGCCTGGAGACTAGACCTGTATGTCAATGGGATTTGTCTAATTCCCTGTCATTAGTGGCTACCATATGATAATTCAGTGGCAGGTGCAACTCTGTGAACCAGTGCTTGCTGACTCAGCTGGGATGAGCCTTCCATCCTGAACCTTTACTGATGTCTACATTCCTAAATCCATGCGCTAAATAGGCTTAAGTTAACCTTAAATAGGTTAAATCCAGCTACAGATGATGGTTCTCTTACCATGGTTTGCTCCTGCTGGTAACATTCCCAGTGATGTCAGTGGAAGAAAACCTAGACTTAAAAATGTCTCATTCTTCTTTAAAAGTGAAATATTATCAGATATAAGAATGGCTGTACTGTTTTCACATCTCTTGGAAATGTAATGGCTGTGTCTATTGTGTAAGTCAGTTATACCTAATTCATCACAGGGAGCTTTAGCAAAGCTCTTATTCCAGTTCTAAGGGTCCAATGATGAAGTTACTTGGAAAAAAAAAGGTGGGGGATACACAACCAACCCAAATCATCTGGTAATTTTGGCTAGTACTTCATGTGAAAACACACAAGATGGCAGCATCAGAACAAGATGGTTTTCCGTATTTAAAATTCTTATTTGAAGTTTAAAGTTGTCAGTTGGACTTCTGTTCCATGAATGTTCTTGTCCGGGGGACTGAGAGATTTCTACACTGCAACACTGGCTAGTGGGAGAGAAGCATTTAAAACCATGAAGAGAAAATATAGTGGCCTAAATCCTGCATAACATTTTCAGATATCTGGCTCCTGGCATCTGAATATGTGTGTTATGTACCTAAATACCACACACAGTGCATGGGGAGAGGTACACACCATCATGTGTTACTTGAGAAAATCCTTATGCTGAGCAGAGACTCCCAAGGAGTTGGCTAATAAAAAATTACATTTCTGCTGCAGAGCTTGGGCTGTTTCCTTTGAGCTACTTTTTACCTTTGAAGTGAAGGAAGACATCTACCCTTGTCCTGCCTATCTTAGATCACAGTGGTGCCATCCATGGTGGGAGGTATGAATTCACTGCTATGGTGGTTCTCTTGTCTGCATGTAGGATTCTTAATTCTTGGCAGATATTTTAATCAAAAAGTTATTTTGCAAAAGGCGATGTCTTCACCAGTCTCTTAAAATAAATTGCACACAACTGACTTCTCTATCAATTTTTGTGTTACAGGGCTTAGGCATAAGTAGGTCACAATATGCTCAGATTTATGTAGCTATTGATATGGACTAAATGAGAACTCTGGGTGCCTGCAGGAACTGAGCACAATTGTGAGCACTCTCTTTCTAAGGCAAAGAATTGCTTATTTCGTTGCATCAGTCTCCCTTAGCTGGCAGTGTGGATCTAGTCTTCAGCTGTCTCTCAATTTCTGCTGTGCAAGTATTACAGCAGAATTTAGATTGCATTCAACAGAAAACATGATGGGTTATTCAACATCAGATACAGCAATTTACAAATATTGGGAAAGACACAGTTTTTATGGAATTAATTGTTTTAATACTGCAGTACATTAGTGAAGTGTGAATTCAAGGGGAGAATCTAGAAAACAGTTGGTAAAGATGGGAAAGAGATATAGAAACTAAACTTAAAAGGGAATATTGAGTATTATGAAAGGTAAGGATTGTTTAGAGGAAGCTTAGTTTTACATTGCAAACTTGGGAGTTATGGACCAGTTCTGTTGACTGGAAAGCTTCCACAGTATGCCTTACATTAGAATATCTAGTAGTGGTATGAATTTCTTTGTTTACCCAAAATGCAATTAACAAGTAGGGTTTTTTTAATATTTATTTACTTAAAAATGTAAGCAGGATTTTTGCGTTGAAAAGAAATTTTCTTTCAATACTTTCTATAGAGAAGGTTTTGACCTTTTCTTCAGGGTCAGTTTCTCTTTGAAATGGAATACATATTTAAATCTTCTGGAGTTTTGTGTTCAGAGCTATTGTTGCCATTCTATTTGTCAAAACACCCTAAGCAAACAACTTCAAGTGTTTTTGTTCTATTGTTTTCTTTAGCAAGAAAAACTGTTGACCTTAGATTGGTTTTGTTCTAACTCTGACAACTGAGCTGTTCTTGAAGCATGGGAGAATGACTGTGCTTCACACAATAACAATTTCTTCAAATTATGAGAATTTTTCCTACAAAGCCTGATATTGAAACAAGTCTTTATGGTCGTTGTGGTGATTGAAATAATACTCCCAACCCATGTTCTAGAAGCAGCAATTTACATGTGTCTGTATTCCATAAGTGTTTATTTCATGCTCCCTAACAATTCCTCCTTCCTCCCATCCTTTCTCACACCATATACAGCAGCTGAATTTATCCTGAAATAGCCTGTGATTTACAACTCTAAGCAAATGTTTTAAAATTGTCTTTGAGGATTGTTGCTTCTGTTTCAACCCTGAGAGGTTTCTTGTGCTTGAAAACTTAGTTCTGTGTTTTTTCAGCTCTTTATTTTTATCTCCAAAAGGTATTACCTGTCCCTACAATTCTTGCTTTATTAATGTTTAGAAATTGATAGGATGCAACCTCAAAAATACTAAATTCTAGTTCTTACCAAGCTGATATCCTTTTAAAATAGAGAGTATATGCTGAAGAGGAAGAAATTTAGTTAAAAGCAGTAAGATCAATATTCAGGATGCTTACATGTGTCCTGAGTTTAAATAAAAAATTTGGAACACCTTCCTGAGATTAGTAGCATAGCTGTCTTCAGCATATTTCCAGGGAAAAGACATTTCATGACTTTCTTGAAAGGCAAACTGACCAGCCTAGCTCATAAAGGCTGTGGTTTGCACTATATTCACCTCTGCAGTGGTTCTCATCCCAAGGGTATGCACAGTTCTGAATGCCATTGCAGACTAAAGAATTATTGATGCACATGTTGCTATGGCAGAAGTAAGTGTTGCCTGAGCAGGGAGCTGCAGGAGAGAAGAGAAAGAAAACGTTCAGAATTTTCAGTAATTGATGCCTTGCAATAAAACTATTAACTTCCTATATCTGGGGTTTTAACATTCTTCCTCTCTGTTTCAAACACAATCACTTCTCTTGCACGTCACTATCTGATGCTTTTCTCTCTCCATGTAATTGCTTTCAGCAATTTCAGTATTATCAATGCTACAAAACCCATTCTTGCTCCAAAGGGGGAGGGAGCAAATAGAGAGAGTCACAAGAAACAGATGATGGAAGAAGGTTTTAGTATGTTCTTTAAAAACTTAATACTTAAAAATCACATGCTCACTATCAATTATATATTTATTCTGTGGAGCATCTGCTGTGTACATGTTGTGAAGCAGTCCCTGAACATCTGCATTTTCGAGCCCATTACTATCTTAAGGCAAATCAGATTTGAGCTTGTGGAGGACTGTTTCAGTAATTGCAGGAGATTTCAATAACTACAGGCATCTAAAGTCATTCCTGCTTGTGAATCAAAAGCTCTTGGATCCTCCTATTAGAGCTAATGCAGGGATTGAGAGAGTACAGTTTAGCTTTTTATGTATCTATCTATAGATAGTCAGAAATTTGAAGAAAGAAATTAACTAGAAGGCTGCCCCATGTTTTTGTGAGTATTTGTTACAGCTCCTTGACATAAGAAAAAATATATTAGAAAGTAGTAATAATTCTTTTCAGGGTGTTGTATCATATACGTAGGGAATTATTTATAAATTCAGGGCACCAAGAAACCAAGAAATTGGTATTCCCTTTGTTTCAGTAATATGGTATTTTTATGATGGAAATGTCTGTTATTAGTTGAGTCAGTTATACACTAATCAGCAAAGATGTGTGATAGACATTCTACTATTTGGTTTCACAGAAAGAATGTGTTCTTGAGCAGTCTGGATTCTCTGCAACACAACAGGAAACCCAAAGGGTAGAGCAGAGGGAATGACTGCTCCTGAGCACTGCATTGCTCACTTAGTCATTCTGTTAGGCTTGAGAATCTCAATAGCAAAAAGAGGAGTTATGACTAAGAAAAAAAGAACATTCAAACCTTTAATTTTGATTTTGCTTTCCTAAATTAAATATGTATTGTCTTTCCATGGCTTACTCCACTGAAGGTGGGTAACCTACACTCATTGGTTTTAAGCTTTTGTATTTGCTGTTACTGCTTAACCCTGGCAATCTGGCAAGAAGTTCCATACAAGAACTTGCTTTAATTGTAGTGCAAGTATGAATACAGAACATACATCACATTTTGGAACAGTTTATCTATGTAATATCAGTGCTTAAAAGTGTAATAGTAACTATCACACCACTTCCTTGCTGAAATGAGTTGAGAATTTAATTGTTTGGAGAGCAGATCTAGTCTGAAGAGCACTGCTTTAAAACAGGATCATTCCTTCAGAAGGCTGAGATCAGACCCATTCTGTTAGTTATGCCATAATGTAAACATATTCCCTTTCTCATTTTCCTGAACAAGTGAATTTTTTTTACAGTTCTGTATTTGATTGATGAATTCTGCTGTTGCTTCTCCATCTGCCAGCACAGTCTCTATTTTACATGTTTGTGTAGTCCCTTTAAATTTTTGTGGGCATGGCTTTTGTTCATAAAGATGGGACAAATGGACTTATTTTCCTTTTGTTTGTTATTTGGGGAGTTTGAAGTGTAAAAGTCACAATGGTTGATCAATTCCAGCCTAGGACTTCAAGGACACAGCTGATCTCTTCTCATAAGAGCTTTCCAAAAGTGGTGCAATGCTCACAGTGCTCTTTGTATCCAACATTACTCATCTATTGAATCAAGCCAGGAATCAAATACATTGATTTTTCACATTGCTGTTAGCTGAATTACTTAGTCAAACCTGCAAGCAGTGCTAGGTGTGTGTTAGGTGACTGTCATGCACTATTAGTTCATTTATGGAAATCTTTCCAGAAATATTGTTCATTTTCATGGTTGGCTCCATGTAATTACAAATCATTAGCAAGGTAGAAGAGAAAGACAGCTTAACAATCTGAAAATAAGATAAGCTCAGATTCACTTTTTTCAGTTAGAAAAATTGCTTATGACTAGATTATATAAAAATACTTGAAACACTTTACAGCCACATACTTTTCAATGACCCTGTCCAAGAAAGGCAGTATCTCAGGTAAATAACAATAACCACATACCTTTGCAGATGTTCTGCCAATGACTTTTGAGTTGCTTTAAACTCATAAATTTGGAAAGTTATCTACCTTTAGGAGTATTTAGTATTTCAACCTCTTGCATTAAAAACCCCCCACAATGCCCTCCCAAAAAAATCCAAACTCAACAACAACAAAAACCCCACTCCAATAATTATAATATAAATAAACAATTTCCCTGGCAAAGTTCATAGCATTTTCTACATTGAAAGCTAGAATAACTTGCACTAATACCAATGTTAATAATTGTATTGAAATAAAAGCTAGTGGAAAAGCAGTTATCAATTTTTGTAAGCTGTACTTAAAACTGACATTTATTTAAATTCTCAATATCTAAAGTTTATTAAATGCCTCTTGTAGGATAAGCAATAGACTAGCTTGAAACATGCAATTGTTCCTTACTATCATGTACTCAAAGTAAGCCAGAATCTATTTCTCTGATACATATTTGTTACTTTAGAAAGGCTGTTTTATAAAAAGTAGCTTTTCTGCTATGTTAAAATTTACTGTTTTATGGAACAGAACATGAAATCTACCTGTAACCTGTAACCTGAACTTTTGTGCAAGTTAGTGATCAGGATCTCGTTCAGGACTGGCAACAGACATGTTCTGTCAGAAAAGTTATGTTTTTGTCAGCAAATCTGTACTATTTATTCTTCAAGCAGAACTTTCTGAAAACCTTTAGCACAAGCATAGGTCTGATTTCCTGAAACAGGAACATTTCATTTAGCTCTCCCCATGTATCTCAGATCTGCTCTGCAGTTCTGAACTCAATCTGCTTTAGTATCATATAAACAGCACTGCAATGGTTCTGCAATGTGGACAGTGTTGTCCTCTGTAAATATGTGAGGCAACAAAATTCCATTCAGGTACAACACCCTTAGAAGAAAAAAATCTCACAAAAAACCTGCTTTCAAGAAACATCTTAATTTACAATGAGAATAAAGACTATCTCTAACCCAAACAAAAATCCAGATGGCATTTACAACTCAGCTTTAATTACAGGCTTCTTGAATAAACTTGAATTTAACTACTTATCTATGGTTGTGCAACACCACAGGGCTTTGCTAAGGGAGCACACGTGGGGTCCATGAGAGCCAAATGCAGCTGAGGGTAAGGGAGCAGCTTGGCTGGAGGGGCTGCAGTTCCAGACCCACAACTGAAGATAGAGCTGTGTTTAGGAAGGAGAGCAAGACTTTACAGGATCAGGCATGTTTTCTACTCTTCTGAACATCCAGAGTGGCCTTAAGAAGAGCCTGTTGTGCTGTCTGGCAGGGAGCTGGGCACTAGTGGGAGAGCAGGCCTCAGTCCCACTGCTGTCTTTTTGAAATAAGTCTGTGCTCATTTGTAGGGAAGGATGTCTCTTTGGGAGGAGGATGTAGCCTAGGGCAGTATTGCTGAATTGAAATGGAAAATAAACCTTTTAAGAATGCAGGAAAGCTTTTCTTCAGGAACCATGTTAGAAATGTAATAAAGCAATTATCTAATTTACCTGCTAGTATGTGAAGGAAACAGAACCAACCTTTTTCATCTATTCCTGCTGCTTAACATACAGCTGATGCTTTCCCTGAAATACTTGAAGTACCCTAACCCCAGGGGAATTGGCACTTTTAGATCCACTTACGATCCACAAAGGAAGTGAAGAGCATTCTGAAGCGGCTCAGTCTGCTGCCTTCGTCTGCCCACATGCGCACCACCCCCGTGCCCGTCTGCAGCGTCACATCGTTGGCCACCGTGCTGCAGAACTTGGCCTTCAGGTTCTCGATGGAACTGCTCCCATCATACACAGCAACAAAGTTCCTTTTGCATTCATTGGAATGCTCCATTTGATAGTCCAGGAATCGCATGTAGATCTGTTAGAAAAGAGGAATCAATGTCTTTAGGAGAAGAAATACAGAGAGGAGAGTTTTCTTTCTTAGAAAATCTTGGATGTTTTCTTCCCTTACGCATAAATGTAATTCCCAATTCACAACACTTTTAAATTTAGATTTTCTAATTAGATGTCCGTGTGGACCATTACCTGACATTTGTCTTGGGTATCCGTTTCACTTCTCCCTGGTCCCCAAAACAATCTTTATTTAAAAATTTACTTTATTTCTGATCCCTTTGGAAAAGCACTACCAAGCAACACACTTGGTGAAGAAACCCTCAAGAAGCTCTGCTAAATGTGAAGTCTGTGTCTCTAGAAAGAGATGTAAGGAATGCATAAATGTACTGAAATAATTTTTTAAGTATTTTTTCTGTTCTCTTTCTTTCTAATTCATAAAAACAATGTTCAAATATAGGGGAAGGAGTCTAGTCAGAAAAGCTCTGAAGTAAAATAAGGAAATTAAAATTTATTGCTTCAGAATGAAAGCTAATTACTGAACCATAGCTGTGTTATGGAAGACACAAACCATGAAGTCAGGAGTAATTTGAATAAAAATGGAAATGAGAGAGAAGTAAGCTGGCTGTGTAGGAAGAATTAATGAATTTAAGCTAATCTTAATACTTCTAAAAGCAGAAATCTAATCCAAGAGAAGGCAGCATATGTATTAGAACACATGCAGCAAGGAAATTAGAAGATTGGGATGGTATTTAAAGAGGAAGTAAATAATTTATTTTGCTGGAGCAGGAAACTTGTGCAAGATTGTAATTTGGTTAAAATTACATTAACACATCAAAAGGCTTTTGAAATTCTTCAATGACTGTATTGGAATTTTCAAAATTCTTCTGCAAATTTTGAGATGCGAAGCCAAGCCACTTAAGCACACTGCAAAGGCCATTTTACACTTCAACAGTTCTTAGATAGCCACTGTGTTGCCAGAGAAGCAGTGTGTGCCCAGGTGGAGGCTGGGGTGCTGCTCCCCGAGCCCTCCTCTGTGTTCTGGGCAGAGCTCCTGCCCAGGGCTGTGTGCATCTGCCCGAGGGCTAAGCCCTGCCCAGGGCTGTGTGCATCTGCCCGAGGGCTAAGCCCTGCCCAGGGCTGTGTGCATCTGCCCGAGGGCTAAGCCCTGCCCAGGGCTGTGTGCATCTGCCCGAGGGCTAAGCCCTGCCCAGGGCTGTGTGCATCTGCCCGAGGGCTAAGCCCTGCCCAGGGCTGTGTGCATCTGCCCGAGGGCTAAGCCCTGCCCAGGGCTGTGTGCATCTGCCCGAGGGCTAAGCCCTGCCCAGGGCTGTGTGCATCTGCCCGAGGGCTAAGCCCTGCCCAGGGCTGTGTGCATCTGCCCGAGGGCTAAGCCCTGCCCAGGGCTGTGTGCATCTGCCCGAGGGCTAAGCCCTGCCCAGGGCTGTGTGCATCTGCCCGAGGGCTAAGCCCTGCCCAGGGCTGTGTGCATCTGCCCGAGGGCTAAGCCCTGCCCAGGGCTGTGTGCATCTGCCCGAGGGCTAAGCCCTGCCCAGGGCTGTGTGCATCTGCCCGAGGGCTAAGCCCTGCCCAGGGCTGTGTGCATCTGCCCGAGGGCTAAGCCCTGCCCAGGGCTGTGTGCATCTGCCCGAGGGCTAAGCCCTGCCCAGGGCTGTGTGCATCTGCCCGAGGGCTAAGCCCTGCCCAGGGCTGTGTGCATCTGCCCGAGGGCTAAGCCCTGCCCAGGGCTGTGTGCATCTGCCCGAGGGCTAAGCCCTGCCCAGGGCTGTGTGCATCTGCCCGAGGGCTAAGCCCTGCCCAGGGCTGTGTGCATCTGCCCGAGGGCTAAGCCCTGCCCAGGGCTGTGTGCATCTGCCCGAGGGCTAAGCCCTGCCCAGGGCTGTGTGCATCTGCCCGAGGGCTAAGCCCTGCCCAGGGCTGTGTGCATCTGCCCGAGGGCTAAGCCCTGCCCAGGGCTGTGTGCATCTGCCCGAGGGCTAAGCCCTGCCCAGGGCTGTGTGCATCTGCCCGAGGGCTAAGCCCTGCCCAGGGCTGTGTGCATCTGCCCGAGGGCTAAGCCCTGCCCAGGGCTGTGTGCATCTGCCCGAGGGCTAAGCCCTGCCCAGGGCTGTGTGCATCTGCCCGAGGGCTAAGCCCTGCCCAGGGCTGTGTGCATCTGCCCGAGGGCTAAGCCCTGCCCAGGGCTGTGTGCATCTGCCCGAGGGCTAAGCCCTGCCCAGGGCTGTGTGCATCTGCCCAAGGACTCTGGGACCCCTGCCCAGGTGGGGTGCAGGAGGTCAGGGCAGATGAATCCCACTCTTGGGTTTTAGAACCCAGTTTGCTTCCCCTTTGCCATAGCTCGCTACCAGCCACCTCTGAGAGGCCAAAGAAGATACTTTCCTCCCCATTCCTACTCCTATCAGGCTTTATTGAAAACATGGGAAAAGAGGAAGACAGGTGACAATTGCACCCCGTGGCTTTTGCTTTCCAGTGCTTCCATAGGCAGGTTGGCCAGCACAGCCTTCCCTTGCACATTCTGTTTAAAGGTGCAGCCAGTGCCATATTAGCTCATGCTTCACCTCACTGTTTTGTGGTTTTCAGCATACGTATTTTTTATTTTTTTCTATTTTCCCTTTTTTTCCCCTCCTGCTGTTTTTGTTAGGATTTACTGCTGGAAATTCTCAGCTACATTGAGAACCTGTTTTCCATTGATGACTTATATCAAAAACATGGATGTGAGCTGCAATTGCTAGTATTTGGACTGAGAGATGGTATTTTCCTTTAGTGATTGACTTTATATATCTACTACAAAATTACAATGGAAACTAAAAATAATTTAGGACACTTTTAGTAAAGCTATTATTTGTATGATAACAAAGGAATAATCCATTAAAAGTGCTCACCTCTTCACAAGCTCCTTTGGATTAATGTGCTAGGCAAGTATAAAAGGTTCTTACTCTTACATTATATTGATTATTCTGGTAATTTTATGAAATCTGCACGTAATTTATTAAGTGTCTGCTATACATGTTTTAAAAGTACTTTCATTGCTGGACTTGCGTCAGTTTTAAAAGTTTATTTTTATTACAAAATCAAATTGAGGAATTTAAAAATGTCTATGCTTATTTTTCTCAAGAGACTGCACTGTATCAGATCTAATGGATTTTATCATCATCATTCTGCCTGAATTGAAGCTTGAGAAACCACTGTCAGAATACTAAGAATTATTTTTCTGTAATGTTTTAAATCAATAATTTAGGATGATGATCTAATTTCAGGACTCACCCAACTATAACTCTGCCTTCTGGCAACATTCAATAATTTATTAAAATACTTAAGCACAAGACCTAGTGCACTCAAGTAGCAACGTAGAGAGAAAATGGGTTTGTTATTGTTTCTGGAAGAACTGTGTCTATTACTTAGACTAGTATAGGGCTTTTGGGAATTGACTCACTTCCTCAAAGGCTCAAATATATTAATGGACTTTTAATTTCTTTCATGTCTTATCCTCTTATCATCTTTTTGGTTACTGTTTTAGAATGCGCTTGCAAGGTGGTTAACAGGGCTGGTTAGTTAAGTGTTAGCAGTGTGTAAGTAGGCAGAGGGAAGGTTTGTTATCTTGGCAGCTACTGCTTCAAAATATTTTTTAATTTTTATGTATGTGCAAGCAGAAGCAAAATTAAAGATGTATATGCTCTATGGAGAAAAGTATGTGCTCTTCTGTGCAATGTATTTAACAAATATGATTCTGAAACGAATATGATTCAGGCTTTAGCTATTGTATTTTGGGGTTGTGAATAGGATTTTATCCTGCTGTCTGCCTAACAAGGTAAAGCCTTTCCATTTAGCTCAGACTGCTGATGAAAGCGGGTTTCAAGGTACTGGATTGTGATTAGATGGGAGAAGCAGGCACATGTTTTGTTGACTTTGAACAGAACCAAATTCTCCAATAGAACCACTGGAGGCAAAACATTAAGTTTTGGCAGTGAGATTTACTGGAAATTACTGAAGATGTCAGCCAGCATTTTTGCCTGCAGTCTTCCAATAAAACCAGGATCCAAGTCAAATGCCCCTGAAAATTGTTGCTTAAACAGTTCTCACAGTTATTTGGTATTTGAAGCTTCAAATAACAGGAAGCTAGCACTATGGACTTATATAATATTTAAAATTTAATTTCAGAAACAATTCTCTCTCTGGATTTCCTAAGCCACTGCTACATGACTCATTGCAGTGAGGTACAACATTAGTGACCATTACCTGTTGCTACTGCCATGGAAATCCATTATACACTCAATTATATGAACAAAACCCACCTTAGCATTTGGAGTGGCTTTAATTGTCCAGATACAGTCAACTGCTTGTCCTGGTTTTGTTTTTCCTTCTTGTTCTACTTGACTGGAACGTACTATTCCATCAGCTCCTGAGAGCTCAAATTGGCAGTCTAGGGAGAACACAGACCTTGCTGTCAAATGCAATATGACATTAATTTAAAATTTCATGTATAAAGAAATTGTTACTATAATACTATACCTGGGATGGGATTTAAAATACCTCCTAGGTAAGTGAAGTCAGGATCTGTAATAGAAAGAAGTCATGAATCACAAGGGCTATCAGTGCTTGAGAATCACTTCAAGCTTTAGTATTATCTGCAGATTATGTCCATTTTTTATTATGTCACAAAAAAATTGCCAGAAAGTTTACTGAATCAATTGGAGCATATAGAGATAAAGTTTTTTTAGATGAGAACATTATTCCACAAAGATTGACCTTATCTGAAAAAGGTAATTCTACCCTGACAGCTCAGATTTCTAGCATAACACCAAAAATTACTATTTAGTGTTTTGTTCCTACATTATATTCTGAATTTAACTACGTTAGTTTTCACTGAAACTGCTATAGTTCCGCAAGGGTACAGGGGATCTTTCTGTGTGCAAAAAGCTTATTTAGATTTATTTTATCAGACTGCTGTCTATGTAGTTCTGAACAATTTGAACTGACCTTAGCAGAATATATCAACACTCAGAAATTGCTAACTGCTCTTTAAAAAGTATGGGAAGAAGGCTGTTCAATACTAAAGGTACTTTTCCCTGGGTTATCTGTGTCTCTTGTATTAGGCCACTTAGAACAGCTCTAGAAATGGTTTATGAAATGCTGTTCTATCCAAAGAAAGCACTAGTTCATGCAGAAGTGCACACTGGTTTGGTACAAAGTTCTTTTCCAAATGAAGGTCCAGAATTTGGCTCCTTCTGTGATCCTATAATTTATTTTTTCTGTATAGCAAGTGCATCACTTCCCCTAGAATGCCTCAGTCCTGAGCTTAAGACTCAGCACAGCTCAGAACATGCATTCTTTGTCCTCCTCTTTTTATTTACCTACAGTGAAAATCTATGATCACTGTATGCAAAATTCTGCAAGGTTTTAAACCTTCTTTGCAAGCTGATTTTTTTTATGAAGCAGGTGTATGTGCATATGTTCCCTTTCATTTTCACAACCGTAAAATATTTTACCACACTTCATCTAAACAAAGAGGAAGGAAAAGAAAAATATCTGTCCTTCAGTTGTTGTAATCTATTGTGAAAATAATATACAATTTAAATGTATATTTAAAGTTCCATCCTGCAACTATGGTAATTTAGTTTTGAAAGTGATGTCAATGAAATGGCTTTGGAAATGGACTTAGCAAAATGCATAAGTACTGTCCCTGTGAAAACACTTCATCATGTAATTGCCAATGGTCTGGTCACCATGTTAATCTGAAATTTCTGAGTCTAAATCCCTAAGCAGTAATATATAATCATGAATTGTGTTTTCATGTGCTCTAGGGGTAAAGATAACATTAAGAAGTCATGTTTGTGTATACATTTATGGAAGTAGTAGAGCTGACACTTGTATATTGCCTTTTGTCCCAAAGGACAATAAAATGCTGATAACTACATGTGTAGTATCTATGAAGTACAGTAGTCAAGCATTGCACAAGGACATCAGGTCAAGTTTTCATCTAAGAAGGATGCCCTGCCAGGTTTAAGTAGCTACACAGAGCAGATGTAATTTTTGTTTGTCTAAAGGCACTGTCAGCATGCTGTCCTCTCCTTTGCACCTGTGAACTACACAGCACTCTGATCAAAGAGCAGCTCTATTGTCTGAGCCCAAGGGTTGAGGGAATCCAGTACACCAAGAGCTCATGCTACACTGGGCAGATATTTGCTCTGGGTTTTCAGAATGGAGATTTAAAACGTTTTGCATCTGGGTGGAGTGCTATTGTAAAGTTGGCTCAGGTGTTTTTGTCCAGTGCCTTACACTCCTAGAAGAGGCTGGTGTAAAGGCAGCTCTGTATGTTGTCTTTCCTTTCCTACCACTGGTGAAACTGGTACAAGTAGAGAAATAAGAAGGTTGCTGCTGAAGACTTCAGCATGAACAAGCTCAGCTGTCTTCCTCACTAGCAAACTACAGACCTGCAATTTCCTTCAGTCAAGATTCCCCAGTTGTTTTTAGCCATGTGCCCTGTAGGATTAGCAGGACTGAGACTGTGGCTATCACATTGTCACTGTGCCTCTGTAAGTGCTCATGCTGAAATGCAGCTCTAGGCTGAGAGGACAAACACACCCACAGAGCTCAATGGGAGCAGTCATTAACACTGTCAGAATTTTAGACATCTTTACCTGGTATAAATGAGTACTTTGCTTGAAATCCCTTTCCTTCCAGCTCCTCATCAGAAATAAACTTGATCCACATAAATCTCCCTGTTGATCTAATTAGCGCAGGACTTTTCAGACCACAGTAACGATTAATGAGAGGGGAGAACCCAAAAGGTCCATCTCGAACCTCCAGGTGATCAAACCGACATTCAAATGAGGGTTCTATGTAATAAGGTTCATCAAAGGTCAACTCAATTCTTTGTCGTGGAGCAGCTAGACATAAAAAAAAAAATTGAGCAAAAGATTAAATGTAGATCTTGATAAAAAACACAAAGACATGAATGAATGAAGAGACAGGCCTCCAAACCAGCAAGATAAAAAAGAAACTGGAAACTTCTCAAAACACATCTGCAGTCTGCTACAAAAATTTAAAAAATTATATTCTAAAAGTTACTTTTGCATAGAATCATACAAAATTTTTTGCTTGCTGATCTTAATTGTTGCAAATTAAGAAATCACTTTAATTTAATGCAGCACATATAACATATATTAACATATATACAAAGGTATTCAAACAAGGTTAAATATTAAGATATAAATTAAAACAAGTGTTCTGTGAAAGCAAAATACATAAAAAAGGACAAAACACTGAGCTGTGCAGAAAAGAATGGAAAAGAGAAACATAGGCAGAACTACTCAGTATTTCTTAAAGTCCAAATTTGTAGATCTTTTCACAGAAGACATCTTTTATTAGAATATTCAGAGAAGTGTAAGTGCTTCATATATGTCAGTGATATGCAGGTGGCTACAGATGTTGGTGAGTCTGAGCCTGTGGCAGCCTAACACCAGGACTGGGATCAGAGCCCCAAGCCCTGACTCTCACATCCGTGGTTTGGATCCCAAGACCTTCTCGCGTATGAATGGCTTCAGTGTTCCTCGTTCTTGGCACTGGCTGTGCTGCGTGAACTTCCCGATCCCGGCTGGGGTCTGGAGTGACAGCTCTGAGCAATCGCACGCTGCCCGCTTGTCCTGAATGCCAAAAGGATTTACCCTGGCATCTCCAACCCTCCCGGCAGACCTTCTGCCTCACTCACAAGAGCTACACGCATTCGAAGCTGTTGTGAATGTTGGCAGAGGTCTGCATGAAGGAGACTAGAATTTCTTGGCTAGAAATTCTGGAGGGCCTTGGCCCCGCTCAGGCACCCACAGTGTTTGTGTGGAAGGACTGGGGAGAGCTGGAAGCTGCTCCTGTGCCCCAGCCCTGCAGCAGGGCAGGCTGGCTGCTCCCTGGGGCACTCCTGGGCAGGCTAGGTGCAAAACCAGGATGTGCATGGGAACAAGCAAAAAGGAGGGGCCTGTGAGCCACTACTGTGCTGTACAAATAAAAACTCATCAAACCTCATTACTTGAAATATTTCAATTAATTGATATGAATCTGATGATTAGGCTGGCTAATATTTTTAGCTGACTTCAGTGGGGTTTGGGTGCATTCTAATAAGAGGAAAAATAATTGGAGTGTCTCAAGTCTTGCAGCCTTTATTTAAGATATTCTCATTGGAATATGGTTTTATTCTAGTTAATGACATTTTTTTTTGTCCTCATCACATTATTTTAATAGTGACCTCAGCAGTGCTAACAAATCTCTGTATTTTTAGTACAGTACTATGGCAGCCAGATATATCTTTTTTATTAACGAAGGACAGCATAAAGGTTTTCTGCTGGTGAGATAGAACATTGCAGCTTGGTATGAAATAGCCTTCATCTTGTGCAATCTATTATCAGTGATATTAAGGTAACAAGCTACAATTTTTATCTTACTAATTCCATATCTTCATAGATTACAGTAGATATGCTGCTCCTTTTCCTGGCTGTGAGGGTATGTCTTATTCTACATAGTTAATTTCTTAATGTTTGCATTTCATATTTATTTGTTGTGATTACTTGAGAGAGAAAATTTAGCTTCCTGTTCAAGTAAATGACTACAGAATTCATTATATTACCAGTACGGCCATGCAATACTTTACAGCAGGGTAAGATGACAGTTTAACAGCTCAAGATTTTCCATTTAACAGTAAGATTACAGCAGAACAAAACAGAAATGAAGCATGTACCTTCTAAGATATAGATGCACTCTTGATTGGGTGGGTACATGTTTGGGTAGTTGGGTGAAGCAAAATGTCCTCCATTACTGGTCCGGACCCAGTTGTCACACGGAGTGGGAGGAATGCGATTCACTCCAATATTTTGCCCACCTTAAGCAAAGAAAAAAAAGTGATCAAATAAGTTTCTTCTGCAAGCATGCAGATTTGATAAAGTAAAATTTTGGCATGACACATAGCCTATCAAGAAGAAAGTAATTTATTTTGGTTGCAAGCCCTCTTGTAAGGCACTCATTAATATCTATCTAAGAAAATCTTATGTTTAATTTTGTGGTGGGGTATATCCTAAAGAAATCCGGTTTTGAATACCAAATATATATAGAGATCCTTGGAAAGGAGAGGGAGTATTTTTTTTTTACCCAACTCAGTTCAGACTTTTGATACTCTTCTTTCTAAGTGAAATAGTCACAGTGGCTGCCAATACTATTATTTTATGGGTTATGTCATCTCTGTTCCTATGTAAATATAATCAGAAATGTTTGTCAGCTTTCACTGGTTTTGACCCTGATTCCAGATTATGCAAAGGTGGGATAACTATTTACAGTAATTTGTTGGAATACAGGATGTTTGTAACAGAATGAATTTCAATATGCAAATTCACTAAATACAGCAATGGTAGTTAATAAAATTCCTAGATTGCCCTGGTAGCTAAGGGTCTCATTTAGGATCAAAGCTCCTCTTCTGGATGTACAGGGAAATGTGTTCTGTGACTGAGATTATGCAGTTTAGTAAGGTAATTCTTCATGCTGAATCATTCACAGGGCTTGGTTCACATTTCCTCATCCATGGAGAAGAGGTTGGGAATAGTGTGATCTCTGACATTCTTCAGTACCTTTGGCCCTTTTCCTTCGTATCCACAGAATTGGAGAGAGTAAGACACAGGACATGTATTTTCTGCTAGATATTTCTTAAATCTCACAGGGTACTCTCATAGTGTTATTTATATTTACACAGTTTTAATTTGCAGACCTGTGAGAGGACATCCATGCTGGTACAGGTCTTAGATGCCTCCAGTAAATCACATCACCTTCCACTCGTACCTTGACAGCTTTTTGATTTATGGGGGTGAAAACTCTCTCTCTTCTGCAGAAATTTTTCAAGGAAATTCTGTAGGTGGCAGTTCAAGGAATTCTTCTCTCTTAAGTGCGGGTAATCCCACATATGAAAAAATAAGGTTTTTGAAACTGATTCCTTCCCCACTCAGCAGGCTTCAAAAATGTTTGTGGGTGGACTATTTGAAAAGCTTGTTGTTAGATACAGAAAACATGAATTTCTGTGGTGCTTTCTCTTCCACCGCTACCATCTGAAACTGTAGAACTTTAGCTGGGAAAGTGAAAGTTCCATGTTCTTTGTGACTGCATGGCTCTGTTCATTTGGGAGAAAATGCAGCAAATGGGGGAAAATGGAAAATCCTGCAATTCATACTGGTAATTCAAGAGCTATCCATATCTGAATACAAACATTTCTTTTCACTTATATTGCTCAATTAAAAGTTATAAAACTGTTCCATTTTTTAAGAGAAAATCGTCAAACTAAAATTGTACCTTGTGTCTTCTGTGCGACGGCAATGCCTTCCACTACCAGGATTGTTACAAGCAACACTGATGAGAGAAATTGGACAGGAAAAACATCAGTAATATTTCAAAATTACAGACCATTTTCTGCAGTCCCAGTTCATGCAAATCCTGGCGTCACTGACCAAAACCATTCAGAACATACAAAAATATGTAAATTATTTATGTGTTTTCTTTAAAATTTCAACTTATGAAACTGGTGCAGTCTATGTGCACTGCTGGTCCTTCTTCGAGGTTCCTCAAGAAAGTGTGTATAAGAACATCAATTCATTGTTTGAGGGGACTTTTAAGAATATTTTCTAGAGTTTACATGGCATCTGTTGTCTATAAAACTTTTATATCCTGAAACAAGATGTTTCACTGCTGTAATGAATCATATTTACCCTAAAACTCTATTTGCATAATGCGGGAAAAGACTTCTCCGGCTTCCAAGAAATTAATCTGAACCACAGGAGACACAGCATGGTCTTAACCCCTCCACAGAAATCACAGATTTGTGCTTGCAAGACTGGTTGTTGTGATGCTGCCACACACACAATACCAGTGATTTCTGCAAATGATGAGGCAGTAGAAAATGGGCAGATGGACAGCCTCCCTCTGTCTTTCCTTCCTTTCTGGCTGTTTTACTTTTGGCCTTTCCCTTAGATTTACACATTCCCTGTATCCAAGAAGCATCCATATGAACAGCATGTATGAAAAGCTCCATATTCCACAGTCCATAAGCAATTTTAAAGCAGCCTTAATGTTTAGATTTTCCTAAAATGCTTTGTCAACTTTGTCACTTCAAATTGTTTAGGATTACCAGGAGGGGGAACGAGAATGAAATAGAGTAAATTAATATGCCACTCTTCAAACCTTTCATTTGCCTGCATCTGGAGTGTCTCAGAAATTCTGTCCACATCTCATCAGAACTACCTAAGCAGGCCTGGACTGCCCTGGACAGAAGGTGGCTGAGGGGAGACAGGACACAAGTTACAAAACCACAAGTATCACTGAGATGGAGAACTGAGCAACTACTGCTTGTCTCTTCCAGTAGAGAACCAGGGGGTGTCAGACAAAGTGAGCAGGTGGCATGTTCAAATTAAACAAAGATTTTTTCTTTTTTTTTCTTTTTTTTATGCACATTATTCATAATGCATCCTTGAGGTAGAAAATTCTGCTTCAGAAACGTCTTAAGCCCTTAAGCCATAAATTGTTGGAAGTCTGGGATGTATTTGGGATAAATATAATTGGCTCTACTTTTATACTCATTCTGCTTTTATATCTCTGTAAAAGAAGATACCAAGCAAGATGGACCTTTGATGTGACCTGGTATGGCCCTTCCCATGTTCTTAATCTACTTGTCAGGCAGGTGTGGCCTTAGCACTGCAGGGCAAAAAAGAGATTTCAGCAGGAATTTTATTGTCACTTTCAAGAAATTAATTTTATTTTCTCAGTCTTCCTGCCTTGTTGCTCAGGCATTTCAGTGGCTCAGTTGAAATGGCATTTTTTCCATCTGTGCTTTTCCCTGTGTTGCTGTTGGACTTTGAGCCCTTTGGAGTTGCAGAGTGAGCATGCACTGACTATGAACCACAGCAATCTTGACTCAACTCATCCAGATGCTCCTCTAACGCTGGCATGGATACATTATCTTGGGAAAAGATCAAAGTCTGCTCCTGAAAGTGTCTATCTAGCATTTATGTTTTATTTTGTATGTTTCTGCTGCCCTTTCTTCTCTCTACCCATACTGAAGTAGACTGTGTTTCATTCTGAAACTTTCCTCACCAACAAATGCTTTTTCCTGTGTAAGTCAGGTTCATAACTGTGGGTGTTTTCTAAAATACCATATGGGTCTTGAAAACAAGTGCTATGTTCTTAGAAGCTTATTTGATTTTTAGGGATGGATTATGTTAGAGTAGGTGAAGATTTAAGTAGTTTTTCAATTTCCATCTTTGCAATAATTCTGCACTTTCATCAATATTAATATACTTAAAAATATATTATCTGTCATTATCCAAATACAAAGCAGATGCTGCTAATCATTACTGACTCACCCTAGACTGAAAATTCCTCCTTCAGAAGAAAGTATCTAGCACCCATTACTGATATTCAGTTATGGATGTTCACTAGTCTTTAAAGCAAATGAACAAATATCCCATCTTTATTAACATATGATTGACATTAGTTTTCAGCTGGTTTTAGTTTTTACTATTCCTTACATAGATGATATTATTTCACCATTATTTACAGATTATTTTTGCAGCTCTCTGTTTAAACTGTACACCAGAACATCTGAGTTTATGGGTTGCATGAACTCACAATGCATTTGAACTCCTGAGATCACTTGTCCCTAAAAGAGAATCTTTAAAAGAGAATCTTGACAGTGGTTATAAAGTTGTCAATCTCTTGTCTTTGGTTTTTGTGTTTTTTTTTTTTTTTTTTTTTTTTTTGTGCAACACTTCAATGTTGACTTTTATTACTAAAGTAAAGGCAGTTTCCCCAGTCCCGTGTAAGTCATGTCTCAGCATATTCTATTGAATTCACCTTTCTTAAAGACGTGCTAAGCCCGCCCTCTGTTTTGCAAGGACAGAGCAAGCTCTGTGTAACTTATGCTGCTTCTCAAAATGCAAAATGAGCTTTGACTTTGTTTCTTAAAGCAAACACACAGAGAAATATGAGTGAAATTAACATGTGACTAGCAAAACAAATGCAAACAGTCACTTTCAAGTAACAGTGAAAAATTGAGGGTTTGTTGGTTTGCTTTGGTTTTTATTTAGTACAGCTCTTTACTATGGCTACCACTGTTAAAATACTTTTTTTTTTAAATTTCATTATGTATGTACATTTATTTCAGTGATTGTAGTGGTGGAAACAACATAAGAATAGATGTTCTGTTACACTAACCATTGATTTCCCTCCTTCCTGATGTGGATAAAGAAACAACCCCCCTAAAAGGACTTCAGAAAGCCTGATTGGCTTTCACTAGAGCTGTACTGTTTCTATAAATAGTCCAGTGCCTGTATGCATGTAAATGCAAACAAACAGTGCCTATTCCTTGCAGAGCAGCATGGATATACAGGCAACTGCAGAAGATATGCATTGAATGTCTGTCTTGCTGTCTTCCTTTTGTCATGTTATATGGATGACTGGGAAGGTATGGGCCACTTTCTCTTGGTTCCCTGCCCTTTCCATGCTCTTCAGTTTTAATCTCTTACACCTTGTTCTTGCCCTTCCCTGGCAATGCCCATCCTTCTCATGCTCTCAACAACCCTTAAGATGTATTCAGAGTAGCCCAGGCAGCAAACATTCCAGAGTCTTCCTTTGGCACTACTTTTATCCTGGGTGAGGGTCTGATAAAGAAAAGAGGTGTCTCTGGCTAATGGTCTGGATGTGCACTGTCTTCATCTGCTGGCAAAAAGGTGAACAGGACTTACCTGCTCTTCCTCAGAGTACTGGGCAGGATTGCCTGAGGTAGCATTGCCTTAAACTGAGTGCACTGACATGACACAGTATAATGTGGGAAAGCCAACAGGAGTTAAGGGGCTGAAAACAAGATCTATCAATACTCAGCATGAAAAGAAAAGGAAAAAAAATAATCAGTCAGGATATTTTTAGACCTTTCAGACTGTTTCCATTAACCCATTTTTGTGCGCATTTTAAAAACAACAAAGCAATCTCTTGGTGTCCCAAATTTATACTACTTCCTGGAAAAATAATTTTGAATCTCAAAGACTAATTTGGACAGTACAAATCTATAAGGAGGGAGATGTCTAGGGAAGAGACAAATCCTGGAAGCTGGTGCAGTAGAGAGCAAGTGCTGAACCACTGTCCTGGTACTGCAGCAGGGACACAGTCACAGCAATGAGAACAGATATGAGAGACTGAACCACTTTCACTAAAAGTCTTGTAGCACTTCCAGAAGGATGAAGAACGATCTTTTTATTTCTAATAAACTGCAATTCAAATAGTTATTGTGCTTGAAATGGGACACAGTATTCCTCTGCTCCTTTTTTCCTCTTTTAAAGTCTCTTAAGGATCTCTCTGACATGACTATTCTTCAGTGTGGATGAAAGATAAGTCTAGGTTTAGCTCCATAGTCTATTATGGTACAGGAAGCACAAATAGTGAGTAAAAATGCCACTTGAACATGGCTTGCTGATGTAAGCAACAGCACACTGCAGGATTGCATGGACATCAAAGGGATTCAGAGGGAGAGTTGGGTGTTTTGTTTTTACTGGAGGAGTATGATGAGAATTCTACCAGAGGGGCCTGAACTGTGGGACACTGACCTTATGAACTTAGAGATACTTAGGTGATAAATGTAATAAAAGTTATTGCTTCTGCACCTTCCAGTGAGCTTCCCCTTCATGATCTGTACCCTGCAGAAGAGGCCATGCTTAAGCCAACAGCAGCACGCACACCGAGGCAGAGATTGAGGAGCTTCTTTTATTCATGAATCTGGTATTTGTACTTGTATTTCATGAATTATGGTGCACACTCTTGTACTGCCATTTAGAGCTCTGATAGTTTATACCTGTGTGAGCATGAACTAGGAACATAGAAAAAGTAGCCAGCTTCTGTCTGTTTTTAAAAGAATGGATTTTTCATTTTCTTCACTTCTTTGCATTAAATATTTTAGATCACATAGCCTGCAGACAGCTGTATAAATTTTGAAAAGTGAAGACACTAAACATACAATTCAAGTTCCTAATATTCTGTTGCTGAAGTAGGCTTACAGAATAACATAAAAGAAGCCCCTGAACTGGTGTAATAAACTGCCTTGTTTGCAGAAGTCAAGATGTTCTTTGTTGGCATTTCCTAAATTTTTTAAAGTAAATCAAAGCTAAAAAAGAAAAAAGAAGGTAATTTCTGCATTGGAGTAGATATAGGGAGGTTCACAAATGTGTGGCTCTTACTTCTCTTTAAAAATGAGAATAATATATTTAGTTTTGCAGTAAATGGGTGCTCAACCCAATACTGAGAAATCAGCATGTTGCTTAGATAAACAAGTGCTTTAGGCTGCAAATCTGACATATGCTTGTACTTTATGGCAAAACACATTCTTCAGATTTCATGGGATACAGTACAGCTCTGAGCTCCCTATGATGTATCTTTGCTCTTTCTGCATGCTCTAGGGATCTTCACACAGAGACAACAGACTCGATTTGCTGTGTGGCTCTGAGAGCAGTGTCTGTCTTCACTGATGACAATGGGGGATCTATGCATGCAGGGCAAGCTGGATATCAAACTGGGGAGCAGTCAGGCACAGATGAGAAACATTCCACCATTTTTTAAAAAAAAGACTTAATCATTTAGAGTACTACACCTTCTTACTATAGTGGTAGCCAGAATCCTAGGGATAAAGATGACAGACTTTGCTTAAAGCAGGATTCATTGGATCTCTGTGCTCTGCTCCTTGGATTAGGCAGCACCTTGTAAACACATAGTCCAGAGATGGTAATTGGCAGCACACGGGTCATGCATGTTGGAAAATCTTGCCAGGATGCCTGCTTCTTTCTGGCAGATACAGCCTAGAGTAACAAATGCTTGATCTTAATTATATACTCTGTTCTGCCTTATGGGAATGGTTCCTTTTCTGTGTATTCTTCTTAAACTTAGCTCCTCATTTGCCCTGCGTACTAAAATTAGCATTACTTTCAGCAACTGCTCATCGCTGTATTTCAGGTTTTATATCCATTTTTTACTCACGAGTCTAAACAGTAATACTAGCTATGAATGAGCTGGGGACATTTATGATTATTATATCCTATCCTGTTCTCTGGGCAACATTAATTACATGTTTTGGGTTTTGCTTTTAAGGACTCTGATCAAGGATTAGTTGCTGCACGAATTCAAAGTCAGTGATTGACTGGTGGGTGGTCTTGTAAAGAACTTGTGCAATTTAGACAGACAGGTAAAGTGTCCAGACACTTTGGATTTCATGTAATTCTGTGTGCATGGTCACCTCTTTTTCTTTCAAAAAGCTTATTAACTGCTTTCAGATTCAAGCCATTTTTAGCTCAGAAACACACACTGTAAATTTCAAGGAATGAGATTTTTCTCTCTCTTCCTAGCATCTGCTATGTTTAATTGACAAAAAGAATACTGGATTGCATCTGTTGCTGCTGTATTTAAGGCTAACAATTCTGTTGCTGAGGATGAAAACACGGCAGTTTTTGAATCCCAAACATTTTTATAGTTCATAGCCTGCATACATTCCTTAATCAATTGCGGTCTCAACAGAACATTTGCAGATAGGTAAAATGAGTATCAAAGAGCATTTAAGGTGGCTGCCTACAACTTATCCTATTAGCAGCTCCAGTGGTTTCCTCATATTGGAACATACTCCAGGATTGTCACAGAATAAAGTACAGAGATGAAGGTGTGCATCAGGCAAGACATATTTTAGCTGGTTTAAGTCTTACCCAGAGCATGCTAGTGGAGCTGCCAACACATTTTTAATCTTTCTCACAGAAGCTTGATAGCAGAAGTGGGCTTCACCAGCTATTAACAGTGACTCTGTGCCTTCTAAGATCCAAATCTTGTTAGCCATTAACTGCCAGCAGGATATCTGAATGCACTCAGGTCTATTCTCAGATATAACAGCTTCATCTCACTCCAGCTGTTTCCAGTAGGGATTCCTCTCTTTAAGATTGCCAGAGAAACAAATTGGGACTCTATCTCTGCAGAGAAACCAGGTTAACTGATTCAGGAAGTAAGTGCAGTTCTCCCATGTCCCTTTGATAAAAATCATTTCCAGAACAATTCATGCTTGGATGGATCTGTGACAGAGTCCCCTCTAGGCTGGCTAAAAACATTTAACGTTTCTGATCCTGTCCTCCATTAGAAATGTATAAGCAGCTGTGGGCTGCTTCATTTTACCAACTGCTCCACATCCTGTTACTTATAATCCATCCCTGGGTCTGTCTGCCAGCAAAACTTCTGCCAGAATAATGATAGCTTTCATTTTTAAAATAGAAACTTTCATTTTTATATAGAAGAGCCTTTTTTTCATCTCCAAACTGTGTGCAGCAAGAGACTGATGAGAAGACTGCATGTGCAAACCATGTTGATGAGGGGTTTCAAAAACCTTATTAAAATATGTACACTGACTTCTAAGTTCAGATGACTTCCCTCTAGCTGACAGAACTAATCCTGCTGCACATGACTATTCTGAATACATCTTTTCCAGCAATAGCTTATTCCTAGAGAAATTGGATAGTGACACTTTTGACTTAAAAATCGATCAGATTATACCAGTTCTTTATCTTCTCTTATTTATTAGCAATATACTATATTTTTCAGTGGAAATAATTTCTGGAATGTCTATTATGAAATTATATTTAAAGTTCTTTTCTTTATCTTCTTTCATGTCTGGCAACAATTTATGTACAGACTAATTTTTTTTCTTTTCCAGCTTTTCACTCTCAGTCCCTTAAAAAGAGACTTAGTGTTCATTAATTTTACCATATGATAAAGAAGGAGGTTTTGTGAAATGGTTTCTTAACATATTGGCCATTCTTTCCTGCTGCATGGAGGAGTCAGCTTTGTAATAACAGAAAACTGAGTGAAGCACAAAGATACTCTGAAAAAAATGTGGCTTTTTTTTCATTAAAATTTACCTGCTGGCTTTTGTTGTAATTTACACTCCTCCAACCCCATATCTTGCAGTATTTGAGGTAGCAGTTGCCAGTTATATGTTGACAGAGGCAGCAAGCTGTTTAAAGGTAGCAAGCTGTTTAAGTTGTCCTAGACTGTATGTGCTTCATTAATTAAAAAAAAACCAAAAAAACAAAAAAACCCAGACTGGAATGTACAAGGCAGACAAGCAGCAAGCTTGTTTGCTGTGTTAGAATCCCAGCTTGAATCCAAGACACTAACATTCTGCTTCAGTCCAGACAGGTTATACTCCTAATGCTGGATTTGTTTTGTATGTAAACTACACATACTAGAGTAAGTGCAATTAGCAGCTCTCTTCATTTCTCCAGTGAATTATGACTTTCTGACAGGTTCATAAATGATGAATAGCTTATAAAGTTTTACTTCAAGGGTAATTTTTTCTGTCTAATCTCTCCCTGTGAATTAAACCTTAAGGAAGATGCTGAAAATTTTAACTTTTTCATTAGATAGTGATTCATAATTTAGTAGCTCCTTTAGCTTCAATCCAGTGTTTTTTCAATACTCTGGCTACAGCCATATACATGATTTACACACTAAAATTTGCTATTAATATCAATGCAATTGTAACCAAGTTGTTCTGTACAAATTTTAGCAGTCATGGGCAACTATATCTTAGGAAAAAGAGGGAGTTAATGTATTTAAAGTCATGCTTCAGGGTGGTACATTTTGAATATGAAGTTTGTATGTGTATTAAGAGCAAGGTGTAACACACACCACCAAACACTCGCCTTGTTTTTAACACTGCAGCTTTTTGAATCCTGTTCTGCAGTTACTTGAGTTACTTCTGCTGAACTGCTTTGCCCTGCAAGCAGTTTGGAGCTTCACTTTTTTTCAGCGCAGCAGAAAAGGTGGAAAGTAGATACTGTTTAAGTAAAAAATAACATTCTGACTTCACTCGATACTGCCTTCATTAGGGTCACTGTAGCTTCTACAGTCAGTACTTTTGCTTTTGGCTTCAATGAACAAATCATGAAACTATTAGGAGATTTTTGAATAACCTTTTTTCTGCCCATTTTCAGCTTTTTGTGGCATTCTTACACCTTCTGGTTTTGGAAATAGGCAGCAGTCATTTCTAGCTCTTGTGTGGAAGGAAGCATTACTTCCTAACACTACTTGTTTGTGAGAAATTAACTGTTAAAATCATGCCAAAATGCAAATGAGGAGCTGGAGCAGAATGGCAGGAAGTTAAATCATAGCAGTCCACATTCTTGTAACCTGATGGAGTTGGAAATAATTCTGTAGCCCACTGGAAGGTTGGGAATGTAGCAGTAATTTGTTATACCCCTGGCTGCTTGTTGAATTAGTGGGTCAGAAGCTACAGAATTCTCTTTTTGGCTTTCTAAATTAATCCAATATATAAACTGAAATAGACCAAAATTAATGTGGAGGAAGGATTTAACTGACAGCTTGTACAGTTTTTAAAAGCAAATAACAGCATATGGAAATGAAAGAGGGAGCATATTTGAAGCATGGGAACAAACTCTTAGCAAACACATTTTTGGGGAACACCAGGTATGAGGAAATTCAAGGTAGGTTTATATTTATCCTAAGCCTAACAGGGGCATGGCTTTATTATGAAAGCAGCTGCTTTTCTCTCTCATGAAGTGGAGGGTTATGGTGCTTTATTGTTGTAGAGCAGTTGCATTTTGCAAGCCGTGCCAGGCTCAGGGAATGATTCTAGCATGCTTAAGATGGCATTGAGAACTGAAGGCAGGAGGCAAAGGCTTTGTCCTCCAACAGCCCAAATGCAGCAAGCTCTTGGCCTTCAAGAGGTTCCAGAGCCCGCTGAGAAAGCAGGTGGGCATTGGCTGGGCTCCACTTGAGCAAAAGCTGCAGCCACTGAAATCTCAGGGCTGTCGTGCTCCACCAGCGCTGCCGCTCGGCACTGCTGCCTGGGAGAGCTGGGGGAGAGCAAAGAATCCATGCAGGATGGTGGGACTCAGGATGAGGTTTTTAAAAGTTTTGCTGAACACTACAGACAGAGACAAAGAATTACATTGAGTGTTTATTTCAATAGTCCTTGATATTGATAGCTGAGGAAGAACAGATGAATAGCTCTGAACAAGCTTAATATAAGAAATTCCAACTGCCACAAAGCATGAGGGGCTCTTTTCTGCCCTGGGGTAACAGCCACAAAATAGATTCTTGGTTGATGACAAAAATGTATACACGCATTCCATGTGAAGAACAGAAGATGTTACTAAGAAGTATTAAATAAAATATGACTTCTCATGATACACTAAGCTTCATGGTACTTTGCATGTGGTTTAGCAGAACTCCCCCAGTTCTGCACATGAAGCTATTTGTATGGAGAAAAAAAAAAATTACTGCCACTGTAGGTAGGGCTTCCATGCAGAATTTAAACTGCAATTTGTAAAATATGGATGGTTACTTTGAATTTTATTCCCAGCAGTTTCCTTCTGGAACTGAATCTATACACCTATCTACAGGAATATACTTTTTTATTTCTGATTAGGTGTAATAATGGGACTATGCAACGACTTCTATTGAAGCAGAGCTAAAAGGGAGTTTATGATGCTAAGTAATGATAGGTTGTTTCTGTAGTCATGGCAAGGGATGCGTTTAGAATACTAACAGCTTATTGACTAATGGCTTTGTGCAATTTATGGATTATGAAAAATACAAAAAACTTCCTGTAGAGGGACTTTTTACCCGGACACTAGTGTGACTATAAAAAAATACACAGGTATGTTCACTGGAAAACCTGTACAGTCAATTTTGCAGCAATCACGTATTTTAGAAATGTAATTAAATCAGCGTGTGTGTAAAGTATTTAGGCAGTAGATACAACAGTTGTATTTTATGGTGGCTTCTGATATTTAAATATGTTATTTAAAAGAGGCAGTAGAAAAAAGAATCCAAATGCCTTGTCTTCCCCATGTAAGCCATATGTTCCTATGTTGTCTAAACTCAGTGGATGGTTAACAATGTAGAGAGACAGACATTTTTTAAGAACAAGTATCTTCTGTCTCTCAGTTATAATGCTAATAAATGAAAAATATTTTTTGAAACCCTAAAGACATGAAGTCCTTCATGCCAGGAACATGGGAATTTATGGACCATGGAAACATTCTGGATTTAAAACAGACTTTTTTACAACTTTCATAGTTTGGGAAGACATCAATGTGTACACTAAACAATCCTCCACTCTGCAGTAGTGTCTTGTTGGCTTTAATAATGCATGCAGTCACACCAATATCTCCTAACAGAATAATTTAAAATAATAATCATCATTAAAAAAAAAAAAAAACAAAACAAAACCAACAGACTGGAATCCCCATCGAGTCTGCTATTGCTCAAGAAGATACAGAATGCTAGAAATAATCTCTTGAGGCACAAGGTTAAGTGCCACATCAAGATTTCTTTCCTAACAGAAACCCCTCGCCCATTGTCGAGCTGTATAAATACAGCACAAAGAAATAAATGCTCGGATGAGGAGCCTTGCTCCGTTGTTTACCTCTGAACAGAAATAAGTTAGAAACAAGATTTAAAAGCCTCAAGAAGAAAATCACAGGTAAACACTGGTCAGGGTGTAGCTTGTGACTCGGGTGACTGATTTTATGAAAACCTTACTGAAAACAGACCCAATAACAAGTGTGATAAGCTGAACAGTGTGGAGCAGCTTGTCAGGAAAGTCAGGAAAGCAAAGAGTATTTTTACTGTGAAAAGACGAGCGTAGGATACCGCCGGTGTGTCTGGGGAATATACGGGTCACCGAGGTAGAGTCGCTGCCAGTGTGATCCACGTTACTGCAGGTTGGGAGCCCCCGAACCCGAGGTGTTCCTAACGGTGGGATCCCCCAAACGCGAGGTGCGGAGGTGTCCCCGCCGCTGGGGCCCTCCCCAACCCCGAGGTGCCGAGGTGTCCCCGCCGCTGGAACCTCCCAGCCCCGAAGTGCCGAGGTGTCCCCGCCGCTGGAACCTCCCAAGCCCGAGGTGCCGAGGTGTATCCGCCGCCCGCCCGCACTAGCGGGACCGGGGGCAGCCCGGGATGGCTGCGGGCCCCCGGCCCGGCCCCGCGCTGGGCTCCGGCAGCCGCGGCCCCCGGCCGGCGCCGCAGCGCTGTGTCTCGCGTGGGGCAGAGCGGGGCCAGAGAGCGGCGGCCGCCGGGCAGGGACGCGGGGCCGTGGGGCGGTGCGATGGGGAGGTGCGGAGTGTCGGCTCGGGAAGAGCAGCCCCGGCAGAAGCGGGGCGGCCGCCCCTGCGCCCGCCGCTCCGAAGTTTCCGCCGGCGCAGGGAGGGCGCCGGGGGCAGCGCGGGGCGGCCGAAGGGGCGGCGCCGCCGGGGGTACCGCGGTCCCCGCTCCGGCGGGGCGCCGTGCCGCCCGCGGCTCCTACCTTCCAGCACCGAGCAGAGTTTGTGCAGAGCCATTGTCTCCCGGCGGCGGCGGCGATCAGCGGCGCTCCATGGCCGCGGCGGCGCCCCCCGCGAGGGCGCTGTGCCCGCGGCTACGGCTCGGCCCCCGCCCGCCCACGGCCATGCCCGGCGCCCCCGCGGGGCGCGCTCAGCCTCCGCCGCCCGAGCGCGGAGCCTCCGCCGCGCTCAGTCCCATGGAGAGCGGGGCGCGGCGGGCTCCGTCGAGGCTGGCCTGCCCCGGGGGGGCTCCACGCGCGGCGCTCGGAGCGCAGCCCGGCAGCTCCCAGCCCGACTGAAGCGGCTGCTGCTAAATGAAGCTCATTTATGATGTGAGGGGTGTTTGCCTGGATGAGCTGCTTGTACGCATGTGCCCGCCCCCGACGGAGCCCCGCAAGCAGCCGCAGCCAGCGGGGCCGCTGTGCTCCTCCCGCTCGGCCGGGCACCGAGGCGGGGGCGACAGCGCTGGAGCAGCACCCATTCTCATCCCGTCCCCACGGGGAGCCGGGACTGGCCCCGTTGCAGCGCGCCGCCTCGGTCCCGTACCTCGGCCCCCGCCGTGCCTCGTGCCCCAGGCCCATCCTGCCCCCGTCTGCCGGGCTTTTCCTGTGTTCCTGGGTGGCCGGAGAGCGTCCCCCGCGGGGGCGAGCGGTGCTGTCCCTCTCCAGCACACGGTTGCTTGGATAAGCCTGAATCCTGGCTGCCCGGCTTTGTTTGGGATCTGAGTGGGTCTCCATGGGGTAAAAGGGACACGGTGCTTCCCTTGGTCTTCCGTGTCTCCCCTTTGCCCCCTCGCTGGTGGCAGGGAGCCCGCGCGGCTCCGGCAGTGCGGCGTGCCCAGCTGCCTGCCTGGCTGCAGTGTGCTGCCTGCAGCTCCGGCGCCGGGAAGGGCCCATCACACGCTATTGTGCGGCTGTTGTTTGACAAGAGTGACAGCTAAAATGGAGCTATTACTTTACAAGAAGTTAATAAAAAGGCGCACTTAGCCTGCTGCCTGCCCTGGCTCCCGTCCCTTAGGTTATCCATCACATCGGGTTCGCTTGTGAGGGGAGATGTTACTTCGGGAAAGGGCCTGAAGTGGAGGCATGTGGCGATGTCGGGGGAAGGGCAGGGAGGGAGCGGCGCCGACCAGCAGATCCCGCCGCGGGGACTCCCGTCCTGCCAGACCCCTCCGAGCTGCCCAGGGAGGTGCGTGAGAGCGAGAGTCGCGGCCGTGCCGGACAGCCGGGGAAGGCTGTACTGCCCATAGGCTACGTGTAAAATGATAGCAACACGGCAGTTCCTTAAAGATGCTTTCAAATCTCCCATAGGCAACACAGGTTGAAGAATCGCTGGGCATTTCCCACAGGATGTCTCCTCCTTGGATCTGCCGGTTAGGTGAAGCTGAGATCTTTCGCTCTGTTTAGACCTGTGCGTGTTGCAAAGCTCTGCGCAGGGGGCAGGAGCGGTCCGGGCGCCCCCGGGCCGGGCCCGCAGGAGCGGCGCGGCGCCGCCGTGCCCGGGAGCTGCGCCGGTGCCGTGCCGGGAGCTGCGCCGGTGCCGTGCCGGGAGCTGCGCCGGTGCCGTGCCCGGGAGCTGCGCCGGTGCCGTGCCCGGGAGCTGCCCCGGTGCCGTGCCCGGGAGCTGCCCCGGTGCCGTGCCCGGGAGCTGCGCCGGTGCCGTGCCCGGGAGCTGCGCCGGTGCCGCTCCCAGCACTGAGGAGGTCGCGGTCCCCATTCAGGTCCTGCGCAGCGATGCACGGCCGCACCTCCAGGCGCCCCGCGCGCAGTTCCGCTCCAGGTGTCCGAGCGCGGGCACTTTGTGGAAGCAATTTGGAACCAACTTACTCTCTACACCCAACAGATTTTGCAAACTGTAAATTATATTCGTAATTGCCACTTGGGAGTCCGTCTGCTTAAGGAGTAGGGCAGCTCAGTACAGTCTAACACGAGCGTGCGAGGTGAAGCTCTGATTTCCTTGTGGTTAGGTGCTGTGTATTTGAATGTTAAATTCTTTCTACAATGTTCAAAGGTCAGCCTATCCTGTTAGAAAAGGTCATTCTCTTGCTTCAGATTATCTGTTAAATATTTCAGGCGCTTCAAGTCAGTGTGAGTGTCAGCGAGGGCGAATTCAATGGAGAAGCGAGCGGAGATCAGCGGGAGGGAGCGGCCCCGGGGCCCGCGGGGCAGCGGGGTGGGGGGCAGCTGCTCCTCCCAGACCCCCGGCGAGACCTCGCAGCAAAGGTCCTGAGCTTTTCTGGGTATTAAACATCCATTTCAGTGTTGCAAGAAGCTTCATGAAGTATTAAGCTTGATGGCTTGGCAAAATCCCAAGTTACATAATTATATTATTCTACTTACTTGAATTGTCCCTTCAATTTCAAATAGAGATGATACAGTCCTCCTCCAAGCGTAGTTTTTCCATGAATTGTGAAATAGCTGCTACATTCCAGCAGTGGACAAAGCGATTCCTCTGTTCCCCTCTTAACCATGTATTTATAGCAGTGTGATGAAATGATAACTACTATAGTGGAAACTCCTGTACATAAAGAAGTCCTCAATAGGCGTATCTACTTCACATTTTCTTTACTAAGAAAAATGTTTACTGTAGTAATGCAAGAAAATATCCAAGACTACTGTATCTGGCATCATTCACAATTTTTTATCCTCTCTGCAAGCACATAATTAAAATCTGACTGTACTGTTGTGCAGATTGTTATACAGGGGATTGCCTGCTTTTTTTTATTTTTTGGAATGCACAGTATAGCTGATGGCAAAATTTGACTTGGATATTTTTATTACCTGTGATGATATAAGAAATGAGAACTGGCCTGATTCTTAGATCTTGGGCTGAATTTGCATTCAAGAGAACTATTTGTGGTCAACTGTCTCTCACCCAAGAGACGAGAGAAAACCCTTGTAAAGCTGTGTGCTCAGTACAAGTTTGGGCAGTAATTGCAAAGACCCAATCTGCTACAGTCAATTTAACTGAAGAGCTCAACTTCTGCTTTGTCCATTAGAAGGTTGAACAGAGCTATTACACACTTGGGGAAGTGAGCAGCTTTTCCATCCTGTTCTCTTTCCACGGCTGTGTCAAGCTGTCAGTGTGGGAGAGGCAGGGAGTAGCATCAATTGTAGATTTGGGGCACATTTTGCCCCTGTTTACTGCTGCTTTCAGAGACATTTCTCCTGTGGACATCCCTGTTGCTTTGTTTTGCTGGAGTTCTTGTTACAGGTGGTGCTTTCACTGGTGACAGGTCTGAAGAAGCTTTCAGTTCTTGTCTTCTGAGCATGCAGAGCGCAGGTTTCCGGGGAGGAAAACTCTCTGCCACTGGGTCACGCCAGCAGTAAGCTGCACTTAATTAAACTTAAGTCTGGGAGTCAAGAAAGGTTGAAGACAGCTTTTGGACAGCCAGCTGTGTATTGTTCTGATGCTCTATCCTCATGATTATTTTTGAGTAGCAGCAGTTCAGGGAAGGCAGTGGGACTCATTCTGATGTAGGTAAACACTGCATGAGCAGCTGAGGAATGAGTCAGTCACAACAGTGCTCTGCTGCAGCTAAAGGCTTACATTTGAATTATTAGAACTGGGTTTGCCTCCTCCTTAAAACTTCATTTGATTTGCTGTTCTGAGAGAAGTTTTAACTTTAATTTAACTAAAATATTTTCTGCTCCTGAGTAGCAAAGTGTACAACCCAAACAGCCTTAGATCAGCAGCTATTTGGACATCGTTTTTAAAAGAGGTTGCAAAAATATAGTTGTCGACAGTGAGTAATTATGAAAGGAGATGAGTTATGTTTTAACTGTTCTGGTACTTGGTTTTGTCAGTACAATTTAGGTGCCTTTGATAAATCCTAATTTCATTATATAATTTCTATAATTAGAAAATTATAGAAGGTACAAGTGCCTCAGTATTGTATTATAATATGATTGTAATTGTATTACAATATGTAATACATAATCATACATAAACATGCACAGTTGGCTTTGTTATTTACTACTGAGTAATGAACATTGCAAACTTTTGAATAGTCAGGAAGAAAACTCATAGCCTTCAGAAAGCTTACAGTGCACTTCTCTATTTGGTAGGTAATATAATTAGATCTGACTGTTAGAATATACCTACAGACTTTTTTGGTTTAGGTTGAAAAATTAATTAATTTCAAAATTGGGTTATAATTGTTATGGATTGTATCATAGATGGGATCACATTTCTCACTGAAGTCAGGAATTAATTACAAAAATAGTGCTGTGTGGCTGGTTATTTTCAAAGTGACAGGGAGGCCAATATTACCAGTGCCTCAACAACTAGATCCTGTTCCCAGAATGGACAGTAGGGTTACTAGAGCAGCATAGCAGATTTACCTCCTCTACTGCTCTTGATTTCTTAACATACTTCTTTGAATAAAATATTTGCCCATCCTTATAGAATTAGTACAACACATTTGCAAAGTATGAGATTATTTTAAACTTAATTGTATTTTCTAAATTAAAAAAAAATATTTATTAATACCTTCAAAACAGAGGCAGTTAATGCTTTTACACTGTTGGTTATAATATAGCAGAAGCTTATGGATTGACTTCTTCTGCTCTATTTTGGTGTCATTCATTTGAAAGAAGTTATACATATCAATTACAATCCAGAGATATCTATTCAATATCAAATATTGGCACAGGCTGGGGATCAATAGGTCAAGAGCAAACCTGCAGAGAAGGACCGGACGGGCAGTGAGGGAGGGGGGATTCTGCCCCTCTGCCCTGCTCAGGTGAGAGCCCAGCTGCAGAGCTGCCCCAGCCCTGGGCCCAGCACAGGGAGGAGCTGGAGCTGCTCAGAGAGCCCAGAGGAGGCACCAGGATGAGCAGAGGATGGAGCAGCTCTGCTGGCAGGAAAGGCTGGCACAGCTGGGATTGTTCACCTGGAGAGGAGAAGCTTTGGGCTGAGCTCAGGGTGGCCCTGCAGGGCCTGAAAGGAGCCGACAAAGGAATGTGGAGAGAGACAATGTACAAGGGATGGAGTGACAGGACAGGGGGAACGGCTTCATGCTGGCAGGGAGGAGGTTTAGGTTAGATCCTAGGAATAAATTCTTCCCTGTCAGGGGGATGAGTCCTGGGCACAGGTTCCCAGAGAAGCTGTGGCTGCCTCATCCCTGAACGTGTCCAAGGCCAGACTGAATGGGGCTTGGAGCAGCCTGGGATAGTGGAAGGTGTCCCTGCCCGTAGCAGGGGGGCTGGAACTGGATGTTCTTTAAAATCCTTTCCAAACCAAAGCATTCTGTGATTCTGTGGAAGCCCTGAATTGACCAAACTCGCTGCGTTTCTAGTGATTACTTCTCCATTAACTGTAGTAAGTGTTTTAATGTCTCTGTTAAGCACGATGGCCTCAGCACAGGAGGAATATCATACGATATAGAATATGCCTATTAATCTGCACCAGAAAAGTTGGTTCTTTTGTTGGGGGATTATAGTGCATTAATGATAAATCTGGTAGGAAGATTCAGTCTTAAAGCTTATCATGGAAAATGAGAACAAAGAAAGATGGTATTTCAACAGCCATCTGTCAGTTGGACTGTCAACAGTATTTTTATATAGGTGAAATTTCACACCAAAGAAGCTTCCAATAGCATTTCTCACCAGGGCTGTGTTAGAGTGGCTGCAGTTTGAAAATTTATGTAGCTCGAACTATTTCTCACTTTGCAGTTACTGTGACAATCACCTGGAACTACAACTTTCTAACTGATGCTGCTTTCTTAAACATCCCAGTAGAAGGGCAACAACCTTACCCAAACATGCATTTAATGCTTAAAGAACAGAGAACCAAAGTACAACGTGAAACCTCTCATGACAGGTTTAACAATATTTAATGCCTTAATTCAACAGTATGCATAGACTGTGAGCCATGCTACAAGTACTCAGAACCTGGAGTAAACTTTATTATATTGTATATAGTGATGCAATGATGCACTACTGAGCATGCAAAATACCTCAGAGAAAAAGATACCAAGTTCATTGTTTTGTACAACAGCTTAAATGTCAGCATGAGGTTATTTTATTCCTAATTGCTTTTTCAAAAACAAAAGGAAGCTAATCTATGTGTATTATATTGTGATAGAGGGTTACAGACAACTTTCCTGCCACGGTGCATTATGCATTTAGCATTATTCTCCAACCATCTGAAAAAGACAGGAAAATATATCAACTGTGGATCCTCCTAAACATGAAATCAGTTCTTTCTTTTGTTGGTGGGAGCCAATTCTATCAATGTAGTTTAAAAAGACCAAAAGCATTAAGCATTTATCTAAAAAAAATTTAAAAATTAGCTTTTCATGAGAAAAATTGAAGGTGTGCATTACGGAAATTTTCTATCCTGAATAAAAACAGTAATGTGATATGAGAGTCTCTTGTGCTGACCCATGATCAGTGCATATTGGAAATACCCAGTGAAACTTCAGAGCTCAGGACACCGCTGCTCTGCCTTGTGGCTTGGTGCTGCTGTATGAATGGGTCAGTGTTCAGCACTGCCATGGCAACCCAGGCTCTGCCTGACTCAGGATGAGCACCATCAGCCCAGCTTTGGACCTGTTCCCTCTTGGCTGGGGCTGCCCTGCCAGGCACAGAGAGCATTCCCGGGAGGTGCCAGCCCCGAGCAGGGACCCCCTGCACACGGAGTGCCTTGACAAGCAACACTTCCAGTTTGCTGAGAAAGATGTTCTAGTTTATCAAACACTATCAGGAGTGCAAATTAACTGATGCAACTGCAGAATTAATAGTGTAAACTCATGTAAAATAAAAGCATAATTATTCCCAGAGATTCTTTCAGGATCCCAAGTACACTGAGCAACCGTAACTTTATCACCACTTTAAAGATTTAAAGGTGAGCAACATGTCTTCTGTCATTATTACAGCGTTATGAAATTTGGGCATAGCAGTGTACATAGAAAATGTGCATTGATTATTCTGAGCGTCCTATTATATTCTTAATTTAATCTTTGCACATCTCATCACTTAGCAATACATTTTAGGGTGTCAATCCTCAATCTCTCCTCAAAAATGTTTCTTTTGACTTCTTGAAAAACAAAGCCAAACAAAAAATTCCATACCTTTCTTATGTTAAAAAAATTAGTTACTTTCATAATGACATTGTACCTTTCTAAAACAAATGTAGTTATAGTTTAAATATAAAAGCAGTTTATATAATGCTGATACATTTTTATGATTTTAATTTTTTAATGCGTTGTCTTCTCAGCAGAAGTAGCACACATAAATACTGCATCTATCCCAGGATGACTGAACTCACATTACACTGCAGGTTCCTTTTGGTTCTCTAATTCTTAAGCTCTTTAACTATTGCACATATGGATTTAAACAAAGAAAAATACAGAATACTTTAGGTTAAGCACCATTTAATACAATCAAAACAATTAACGATTAAGTAATCTGAGAAACTGCACAAGTTTAATTTTCAAAAACCAGGTTGTTTTGCAGGAATGAACAAAGGACAAGACCAATCCAAATGATACAAGGTATTCTGCTCACTGAAATGCTACACTTCCTTTACATACCTTTCTATCAAATATTACTAAAGAATTGGTACATAAACAATGGTACATGCAATTGATCCCTTTACTAAGAAAAATAAATTTACAGTTCTGTTAAATAAAGGCCAAATGCTATTATATACAGTCTCTTAACTGAAAGGCCTTGTGAGACATTCAGGTCTAATTTTAATACTTCCCAAATAAATACCAGATAATGCAACATTTACAAATAACACACCAACAGTACTTTCATGGTAATAATTTTAAAAATCAGAATTTAGTCTTTCAATTAAGCAAATGAGTAGCAGCTCCTTCATAAATATTAAGGCATGTCACATAGCATCAAAATGGAACCGATGAGCCTCCTGTCGCTTCTCTCTGTCATCTGCTTTCTGAAAAATAATAATAAAAAACACTTTGTGGAATCTAGAGCAATACTGTTACAGAAATGAGCTGTCAATTGTCAGAGAATGGTTGATTTTTTTCAAGCCATTTGACAAAAGGCAAAAAGGCTTAGCAAAAGCCCCAACAATTAACTTTTAAATGATGTCAGCTTGAAATAGCAATAATCTACGCAAAATTGGCTTCTGCTGTTAATGTTCTGCTGTTGTAGTATTTACGACCCATTATTTTCTGTTTTTTCTAATAATGCTTTTTAAAAGGAATAATTCAAACCTGAGAACTGTTTCCTGGTATCCATTTTGTCTACATTTTAAATAGAAAATGAAATTACTGTGGACTAACTGTAAATGTAATTTATGTTACACGTATGAAGAATCTCATTTAAAAAACATTCTGTTCAATACAACTTTAGAGCAAGACGGCAGCTCAACCAACAACTAACAGCACCAAGTAGGTGAAAAATGTTCTGTGTCTTTTGTTTGCATTATGAAAATGTGAAGTAGAATGCATTTCCCTGCTTATTTATGCAGAACACACACTGACCTGCTGAAAGAGTGAGTTGGGTGGTGCTTGGAAAAAAGCAGCATATTTAAATTGTACCTAGAATTCATGTCACGTGTCAAAACATGTCCTCTCCCACATGTCTCCTCTCGTGTGCTAAAGCACTTAACAGAGGATGGAAGCATTTCTTCAAGATTCTTCAACACACAGTGCAAACTTGTGCTTGTGTCATGACAGATAGTATGTGTAAATCCCAGCATGAGAGAATTTGGCAAAGCAGACTGAAATGCTTTTTAGCTTGCAGAGATCCATGTTCTTTCTTTTTTGGTTTTTTTTAAGGAGTAAAATGAAGAAAAGCCTCTCCAGCAGGTGCTGCGTGGGCATTCAGAACTGTGTCTCAGTTGATAAAAATACACAACAATTGTGGCAGAAATCAGTGCCCGTCTTCTGCCGTGAGAGTTCATCGTCTGCATTGGCTCAAGGCCAAAGATTTCCTCATTACACAATGTTTATGTGTGATAGCAACTCCACTGGATTAAATATGGATTTTACTGCATTTTGTAGCAGCAGCAGAGCTGTCACTGAGGTTTAAGATATATCAGTCTGGCTTTTTTGGCAGGGACTTTATCAGTGTCAGTAGTATTTTGGATGTCAAAAAAGGGGTGGGAAGAAGGGAGTGGCACACTCTTTCCTACACTGAAATGCTTGTCACATTCCACAAAATTTCATAGTCTCACTTAGAAAACAATTTCCACTCCATTTCTTGAATGCTTCCTGAAAAAATTATTGCTTCAAATTTGACAGTAACTGATACTCTGCTGGATCCAGCAAACTCTCTCCAGCAGTATTTCCATCACTGTGCAGTGTTTCCACGACCAGCCTCATGACCCCAAAGCAAGTTCTCAAGAATGAGAATAAGAACTATCGAGGGCTGTAGCAAATGTACAAGACTGTATTTGTTGTAAGATGAATAATGGTGTCAATTCTTCCTCAATTTCTCTTTCATTTAGTGTCTCAAAACTAAAATCTAGTAACAGAGATTTCAAAGCTTTTTTTTTTTTTCATGCATTCAAAATTTCTAAGGCAAGACAGAGCAACACCTACCCTTAAACCCTACAGTTATTTCAGTACTCCAATACCTGGCTGGCAGATGAGGGTGTAAGAACTACTGTAGACAAAGGGCTCGTGCTACTATTTATCTGCAGAGGTCAAAGTCCAGGATTTATTTAAACTACTGAATAAAACACTGCAGCTTACGGACACATACATTCTCTGGGGGAAAGAAAAGATTTTAAGTGCCAGTTCATTCCCCCTTCCTTTCTTTGCTACATGTACTCCAGAGATCTGCAAGGGACAGGCATTTAGCCAGGAGAGTATTTTTAGGAAAGGATTGCTGAGAGACAGTAAACTAAGAACAAGCTTAGAAACAAGGAACTTTGGAGTTCAACTTTACACATGTCAATGATGCACAACACAGCCTCGGTGAACATTCTTATCTGTTCAATATCTCAACCACTTCTAAACACCGGGAAGGTAAAAATCTATAGGAAGAATATAGGAATTAACACGTTTGTACAATGGTCTGAAAATACACACAATTTGTCCAAATATTTGTGCCTATTTTGTGTTGCAGAGTTGGAAATGAGTTTACAATATAACCAATATACCACTTCATTCACACACACCTGGGACTTAAAACAGCTCTAAAAGCACCCACTCTGGGCTGAGTCCTTCCTTACACTACAATGCTTGAATTCTTGTATAAAAACTGTTTTGAATGTTGCCATTAAATCTCCATTTCTCCAGATGCAATTTTACATAGGTAATCGTTCCCCAACTCAAAGTCCAAGCACCTTTTCTGCTATTCTTGTTTGCTGAAGATGCGTTGGAGAGAGAATTAAACCCAGGCGGTGCCCCGCCCTGGGCTACAAGTGAGCAGTGCTTTCCTGGTACAGCAGGACACGCCAACGACAGCCATCACAAACTTTGTATTTCTTTCCTTTGTGTGTCTGAGTCCCAGCTTCATTATTAGCTGGAGACTGTATTTAACATTTTGAAGAGTGAAGACTGACAGACAACTAACATTTAAATATGAAGCATGCGCAAACTTGTCTGAATGTTTAACAAGGTCATTTTATTTCCACCATCACAAAAACAAACACTTATACCATGTCAGAATGTGCAGTAATTTTATCTGACAGCTAAGATTATGGTTTGGGTATGTAGTAACATTTATTGGCAACTCTGCCAGCTGGGTATGATTGTGAACTGAGCATAGTTAAGAAAAATGGGAATGCATTTCTTTTGTGACATGAAAGGTCCCTTTCAAAAGGCTTCTTCAAATCAATGGGTTTCTATACCCTGCATGTGTAATTCAGACCCACAGAGCAAAGCAGCCAATATGCAGGATTGACTCCCTATATGTTCCTGAATGCTAATGTCAGTGCAACCAGCAAAGCGGGTTCCACAAAAAAGACTTTCCCCTTGTTTTTAGGTTGCCAGCAGAACTCAAGGTAAGTAAACTGAGTTTATGTTCCCTTTTCCATAACAGTTCTCCTTAAAACTGCAAAATGGAAAGCTCAGATATGAAACAAAGTTGGCTGATTTAAATTGGAAATAACAGCTTAATGGAAAAAAGGAAATGAAGAGCAACACAAGCTTAAGTGTCTTAGAGCTTAAGTAAAAATAATGCCAATTTTTAAACTTGTGGTAAACACTGAATTAATAGTAACATCTTTTGCGACAATTCAGTCTGTGTCAGAAGTTATTATACTGTAGGAAAATGTAAAAAAAAAAAACCCAATGTACAGGTCTGTAAAATATTAGGGAGTGTTAAATAAAATATTCTAGTAAATTAGCTTACCTTTTCTTGCCAATGTAATATGCCAATTATTGCCAGGATGAAAACACAGACACCAATTAAGGCTATAGCTGTTAGCAGTACAATGTTACTTGGGGTCAAATACAGCTTGGCACTCCAGCTATACAAAAGAAGAAAATCCAAGTAAACATTAATACCCTTCATTAAGAAGCAGAAAACAGATTTTACTTACAAAGATGAAGAGAACCTGTTTGGTTAAGACAGGTGACAACCTGATCTACAGAAATGAGCAGCTCTATTTAGAGAGTGAGGCTTAATGATGTTTACTTGGAAATATATGGCTTAATATAATTATTTTTCAGCAATACCATGTCTAAGTACAGTTTCTGCTTAACTTTTCATGAATGCTATGGATATCCTCAGGGAATTAGCTTTTTCTCATTAGGAGATTTATCTCCTGCCCTTGCCTAGGATGAAGCAAAATGCATAAGGAAACCTTTCACAGGAATGCCTAGGGCCTGGGGACACGGAGCAGCAGGGGAAAATAACCCTGGACAATTTTTCTACCATATGAGAAGCTCCTCTAGGACAGTCTCATGGGTCCAGTTCTCTTTTTCTGAAGTTTACCCAGGGACAGTTGCAGTTCTAAACATAAGCAGTTGATTATGGCTGAAGATCAATAAAATTAAACACTTTAGGACTCCTGGAAGACATCTCTCAAATCATGTGAGGTCCTGAGGCCCAGGGACCCCCTTTTTGTACTACAGGCTTCCTATCATGGGAAAGCTGTCAGCAGCAGGCTCTGGGTTGAGGCCTATCAGGAAATCACATACCTATGTTAAAAAATATATAAATTAAGAAGCTTTTGTTATGAAATTGGACTTCTTCTGGGGATTCCATCCTCTGCTATTCTACAATGTCCCTAAACCCACTTTATATGAAGGCAAAAATAGTTTAAGGATACTATAACAGAAATTGTTTTGCATAACACATACCTTTAAATACCTCAAGACTGTAACTAAATTTTCATCTGGCAGATGTTATTTCTGTGGTTGTTAATTAGCAACTCAAGCAGCACATCACTTCTCCACTGTTATTTGTTCTCTAGTAAAATTAACTGCTGAACTGATGTCAGAATCATTTCTGCATGATAAATGCAACTGACCTCACTGGTAGATCAAGCGGCAAAATGCAGCTGGAATATCTGACTAATGTTTTCCCTAACAGCAAAAAGAGAAACACGCTCTCTTTCTGGGAGAAACATTTTAATTGCAAAGTGAATTCTATGTTCAAGCTCTCGTGCAACCAACCCATTCACCTTTACTTAAAGGCAAACATTAATTCCTGTAGCAACAGCTACTGCATTCAGAAGGGCTGAAGCAAAGCTTTTCTATAAAACCAGACAGAAATTGCATGTTTGGTGAAACAAAAATGCTTAATTCAACCATTACTATGTTTATAATTTGTCACTGAGGATGTTGTTAAATCTAGCAAGTATGTTATTATTTACAGGAGTGGAGCTAGTAATACATTTTGATTGTTTGTCTGAGCCAGTAATAGGTTTTTTTTTTTTTAATAGATTGTTTATGGGCACCATCTGAGAGGCTGTGTAAATACCTGAGCAGCATTTTCAGCTCCAGCTCAGCACTGACCCCCTGCCCTTGTTCTTCAGTAACTTTCTATATAAATAACTATTTCTAAACCTACACATAATGCCTAATTTACACTGTGTATTAATGTAATTTTGGGAAGTGCAAATCCAAATTATGACATTACCTTCGAGGAACATTATGAGGATAGGGAATGACTATAAGCTGGGAGTTTGGTATGATAGCTGTCCATTCTTGTTTTCTTATGGACTGAAAGAAAAACAAAGGCTGTGTCAATTCCTAACAAACCAACATACTTACAAACAAGCAAAGAAATTCTCTGTTGAAACATACGAAAGGAGAAATAAAAACATTGTGGGTTTTTTAAAAACTTTAAATATAAAAGATTAATTCCTTTGTCTTTGTATAAAGCTGTTACTATGAAAGCTCCAAAATGCTTTAAAACCCATCCCCCAAAGTAAAAAGCAATATAACTTGCTGACATAAAACACAGCATCTGCTTTAAAAGTACAAAGCAACAATATAATAGGGAAAGAAAAAAAGAACTGATTCTACATAGGAGGCAGGCAAAACAATTATCCAAATCAGAATTTGGCCCTTTTGAGTGCCTCACTTTTCAAAGTAATACCATCAGATCTTCAGAGACTGAAAATGGTAAGGACCCCACTGTTGTGTTTCATGTGAAGATTAGAGAATCACAGCAATCTCCCCCCACCACGGCAGTGCCCATGGCTTTATCACCGGGGCAGAAGGGAGTACATGAGCCCCAGCCCAGCCACGGCAATCTGGGAAAGCCCTGCAGCTACTGCAGGCCACAATAACTGCCCCCTCAGGCCTAATACCCATTTCCTCTACAAACAAGCACTGAATACCAGTGCTAACGTTTATAGACAGTTTCAGTCATCTTTCGGTTTGATTTTGCCTTCAGAGTTTATACACTCCTCAAAAAACTGGGCAAACTGGTCCTTTTGGGCAAAAGTATGCAAAATTACTTCTTTGATATTCTTATTTCAGAAAATGAAAAAGAAGTGTCCCAGCAGTATTACCATCCAAAGTCTCTCAGGAAAGCCGGCACCATAAACAATTAGCTTGACAATCTTAAATGCCAACCAACCTTTTCTCCTAAGGGCCGAGGGATGCCAACGTACAAGTGGTCGAGGAAGTTGGCGCTGCGGCCCAAGCCCAGCACGTTGTAGGGCAGCTGCAGAGCGTAATGTGCTGACTGGCTGAGCTGGCCAGCTGCAAGAAAGCAGAAAGGAAGCCCAAGTAGGTATTTTAGGGGAAAAGAACCCTAATCAATCAATCAATCAAGCAAGCAACCCCCAAACTACCAACTTGCTAAACAAGTACACATTCCCCAGTCAGTAATAAAAATGTTTAAAACTTTTCACCAATTGCGTGATTATTTAATTCTTAAAGTTCCACATTTCCAAACTACCTGAGTACTCACTTGGAGAAGAGCTTAAATACTTTACATGTTTAGATAAGACAATTCTTTTGAGTACCATTTCTATGTTAACTCAAATCTCCATTATTTGTTACAAGCTGAGAAGAAATCAACTATCTGCATGTATTTTTATATGATTAGTGCCAAGCTTCTTGCCCACTGATTTACAAGATTAGACTCAACATGTGAAGGTTCACTTTAATTCTTGTCAGTATTAAACTGTAATTACTACTGTCACACAATTAGCTAAGTAAATTCTCGTGAACGAATTTTCAAAGAATAAATTAATTTACTGAAAACAGGACTGCAGTGGTTGCAAGTTAATAATAATTACAGCAGAAACTGTAGATGGAAAATAAGATTCTTGGTTTCCTGGAAAAGGTAGTGGGGAAACAGACAAGTGTTGCAGTATCAACATGTTCACCAGCATCCACTTCCAACGTATCCAGGTATTCTATTTAAATTAAAAAAAATTAAAATCTTCTAATAATTTAATTTCTGGCCAACAGATTCAGATCTTGTGTGGGTTCTTTGTTCTCTTAGCAAGTGAGCTGCTCCCACAGCAGGAACAGTATCAGCACCTCAGAAACACCACAGTGAATTCAGCCTTCACCAGATTGAACAGGAATGAGTGCAAGGGACACTTGACAAACACAAATGGGTTTCTGTGACCAACAGAAACAGCTTTTCACAAGAATGTGATTTACTCAGTATTTTCAGAGCATCAGATTTCTCTCAGTTTTGATCCCTGATATAATTCTGGTTTCAGGCATAATGTAAGTTAAACAACAAAATACAACAGAATGTGAATTAAAGAACAGTAATCCATATTTTGTAATGAATTTACAGCCAACTCCTTTTTACCTCTCCACACGCCCATCCAAGACTTGATTCAGGAGGCAGCACTTGACCTCAGTCCACCAGCTGTGGGCCAGACTGGTGACACAACATTCTGCACAGCTGTGCTGAACACAGGGGCAGGAAAAACTCCTAACTCACCACTACTTCTTTGGCAAAGCCAAATATCCTTTCAAGACAAACCAAACCCACCCTCCTGGCATCCTGGAGATGCCAATAAGTGCAAGCATTGGCTCTGCTTTTGGGAACCTCCCTTACCCACCAGCTCTTGAGGAAGCCACTTGCCTTATGCTGTCAGGCATGTTTTGAAATAGGCCTGTTTAATCAGGAGGTAAATGTTCTTTATTATTGTGTGTTTAGAATTATAACAACTCTATTTTAAAAAGCAAGATAAATGTCAACCGAGATCTGAAAAATCAGCTTGATGCAGTTATCTTTTTATTAAGCTAAAATGCTATTAGCAAAAAGAAACAGTAATGGTCTTCCTAAAGATTATACACATTTTAGATTTATTTTTTCCCCACGTAGAACCATGTAATGAGCAAGCAGACAAGAAAATATTTAAGTTGGATTTGTACTTTCAGGTCTCTGTTGTGAGAACAAGGTGTACTGTGCACATTGTTGGGTAGATTTCTCGATTACAGAAGATGTGGCACAAAGCAGTGACTGAGCAGCTTTTCTCTTTAAGAACAGGGATTTTCCCAGGAAGCTGAGAGAACACAGGATAGGACAGCATAGGGTTTGAGTCCTGAGTCTGTCCCTGCCTTGCCAGTGACTTCCCTAGCATGATCTTGGCTAAACTGCTCAATCTCCAGGTGTCAAAATCCAAATCTAAAATGGGAGTAATTCTCAAAGTACATAATATCTGACTCCCCCAGTTACCAATATACAAGTAGTAAGGAGCAAAGGTGGGTGTATTTAATTTGACTTGGTTATAGAAACAAACCAGATGTGTTACATGATCATGCTGCAACATAAAAAAGATTTCCTTTTAGAATTTTTTCACTGATGCTGCATGCTGAAGGACTTTCCTCAAAAGAACAAGGTACTGCTGTAACATGGAAAAGCTTTTAGAATTACTTTTGAGTGAAATATTTAGGATCATGAGAAGACTGCAACTAAGATCTTGCTTTTTTCTTTCATCTTACAAATGAAATGAATGTCAACTAAATTAAAGAGAATAGAAGAAAATGTCATATACTGTGTGCAGTCAGCCTTAAAGAGGTTAGAGAGTCACATACTGCAGCTAGAATTCTTAAAGCACTGAATAATTTCATGGCCACTAATGCTGGTTCTTATGCCTATTAAGGTAAGGATAATGAAATCTTATGCTTCAGGATGTAAACAGATCATTTGCAAAGGTCAGAGAGGAATGTTTTCTTCTACACAGCAGGCAGAAATGTGCACACACCTATTTTTTTATTTGCTTTTAAAATTGGGAAGTATTAGCTAAGCAGGATGTTAGCATGTAGAAGGTTCCAGTTTACTAAAGCTGACTAAGCACAGGAGAACTTTGAGACTCTTCCTTGCTTTCCTCAGCCTATATTTATCATAAATTCTGTTTGATGCTTACTGAAAAGTTCCACATAGAATTGCAACCAAGTAATTAAGAATGACAACTGCTCACCTGAGAAACATAAAAGCCGTGAGCCAAGATGAAAAATAAAAAGAGAAATTACAGAGAGCACTGTCAACAGTTTATTGACATTATCTGGAGTTCCCAGATACTGTTAATTAATTTACTTATGAAAATATTTCAAATTTAATTAAATAGCAACCATAGCAATTTGCCCTCTTGTAAAACCACTGGAAACAGCTTTCTACTTGTTCCAAGAAAATCTGAAAATAGTTTTGCATCTTCAAGGAGGAAAGTGGGATTTATTTCTTACATTCAAATTGTTCTTTAGCTTTTTCGAAGTCAGTGTAGGCAAGATGGAGGACGTGGCTGTTGCTTACAGTTTGTTTTACTTCATCAGTAGAACTGTTACTATAAACAAGACTTAGAAAACCTTCTCCTGATCATGTTACACATGATTTTTTTTAATAAGTTATTTAATACTATGTCTTTTGCCTTAAGTGTCTTGTTTCAAAAATGCCATTTCAAAGCATGCAGATATCATGGGCTATGGTACTGGTATTAGTGCTGGTATACATATTCTTGTTTTAAATCATAAATAATTAAGTTTATTGCTTAAAAAAACCTTGGGCACAGTAAAATCCTCAACATTTTAGGACACGGTTTTCTGTGGTTTCAGCCTATCGGAGATCAAATTTGTAAGAAAAAGCTAATGATGTTGGGCAGCCAAACCTCACAAGATTTTGCAGAGTTTGATATTCAGAAACCATTCAGGACCTTTTGGAATCAATCTCCTTACCTCTGAAGCCTGGCATATAAAATTGGAAGCAATTCGTATCATTAACCTTTCTAAAGCCTTGTCTGAAAACCAGAGCCATGTGTTGTCTGTGACACATCCAGTACTTGTTCTTTTATACCTGAATTAAGTCATTTTCCTTCTGTTTCCATTATGCTGATGTAAACTTGCTGAAAGCTCAAGGGTAGCCTATTCTCCCCTGAGCTGTACTGAAATGTCCTCAACAGCTTACTTCAGGCTGAGGAATTTAACTTTGTGAGGGGAAAGTAGGAGCAATGCCTTCTCTTGTTTAAACAGCACTGACAACACATGGTACTGGATTTAGGAACAGCCTCAGAAATAGATGCACAATACTGATAGTGTTCAGTCAGTTTAAATAAACTTATTTTGTGAAATAACAGCAGAACGTGCAAGATCACTACACAGAACTGAAAGACTAATGGAAAATCTGATTTCAAACTTGTAGCTTCCTGAAGTATTCCTTACAATTCTTTTTATTATGCTTTTCTTAACAAAATATTATTTGCATTTAATTAGCCAATTAAAAGCCAATCTGCATAATTCAAAATTCAGTAATACTATTTAGGATTCCAAAAGTCTATCTTTTACTCTCAGACTGGCATGCAAATTCTTCTGTACCATCACCTACCTGAACACTGAGGTTAGCACATGAATGCATTTTTTTATATAGATTAGATAAACACATGTATCTTAGGAAAAGTAAAAATTTGTCCAAAACCTGCCATGCAGAGGTCGCACGGATTGCTGCATAGCTGGGAGCAACACCCAGGCAACAGCTGGAACAGGGCAGAGGCAGTGCAAGGTTTGGGTGTGATCACAGTGACTGTGTGTCCCTTCCCTGCACGGCTGGAGCACTGCAGTGATGCTTCCTCTGCTGCCACTGCCAGCACTGGGCTAAAGTGCACTGAGTAATTCCCCTTTTTTTAAAGCTGGCAGCTCCTTTTATTTGAAAATATGCCAACCACTTACTGGTGGTAAGAGAAAGGGAAAATATAACTGATAGTAATGAAAAAGCCATGGATTGTGCCTAAGAATTTACAAAGAAGCTTTCAGGAAAAAAACCTAATCTAACAAAAACCTAACAACTTCAAACTTGGAAGCTTCATAGAAAGTTGGAGAAACCCATGGATTGTGCCTAAGAATTTAGGCTGAAAGCTGAAAGAAGCTTTCAGGAAAAAAACCTAATCTAACAAAAACCTAACAACTTCAAACTTGGAAGCTTCATAGAAAGTTGGAGAAATTGAATTGCTTGGCTTTAGTTGAAAGTTTTACTTCAGTTCCTTTCATATTGCCTTTGGGGGTCACTGGTTGGAAAAAAGAAATGTAGTGGTCAAAGAGTTCTGTTTCTGCTTAAAATATGCAATGGTAACTTCATTTTTCTAAGGGCTGTGAGTTCCTCCCTGTATTCCCCAGCTGGTTGCCAATTTTCCTTAGTCCCCCTAATAGGAAATTCCAGATTAATGCAGTACACAACTTCACCTCAACCTTGTCTGCAATATCTTGCTCTGGAGTACCAGAAATAACATGGGAAAGTGAATTCAAAGTGCATTCTCGGGATTTGGACACCAATGATTGCAGTGCTGCCAACCTGGGACACCTCTGCAAGCCCAAACTCCAAACCTGATGCTTTTTTATGAGAATATGTATTTTTATGAAAAATACCTTTACACCATAAAATTACAGAAGTAAAACTGGTAACTTAAAACCCCGCAACAAGAAAATTATCATACTGCTGATAGGGGGAAGCTGTGTCATTTTTAGTGTCCAAATATTGCAATCAACATTACAAGTTCAAGTAAGCTTTCTAAACAAAAGAGAGTTATACAGAAAAATATACTGGAAGGCTACTCCTACCTATAGCAAACAGGAAATCCCTCTCATGGAATGCAGCTATTCAATTATGAAATTATTCCAGCTTGTTCCATGAATACATTCTTCTTTCCATGTAGCGGAATTCAACACAATGAATCTTGCAGAGTCAAATGGCCATTGAAAATAAGGTTATTTTGCCTTTTTTTCTGGTACATATTGCAATGTTTATGTTTAAATTCACAAGTATAATAGCTGCTAGACATTTGTGTTCACCTCACAATTCAATTTAGTTAAACAGCAGGAGAACTCAATGCAACAACAGGGAAGAGTAAGCAGATTTCAAAAAACCAGAAGGGCACGACTTCACAGCATGTGAAAGGTCATTCTGCCGTGGAAGGTTTAAAACAAAACAAAGCAAAGGCAGCAAAATGAAAGAGCTCTGGAATGAGAGCTGCAGAGGCCATCAGTCCACACAGCTTCACTCACACAGGTGCTTAAACAAATTATGACTTGATCCGTATCAGCCATTCAGTGAAGTTACTCTTGTCATCTTCCTGTGGATATGGAGCTTTGAGGAAACCTGAGGTATTTACTGCCACCTGTTCCTGGCCCACAGAATTAATATGTTTGGTAGACACAAGCTGCAAGTATGAGCCTATTTATTTCAAACTCTATCAGTATATTTTTACTTTGGGAGAGAAAATTCAGATGTGCATAGCACAGGCTGAAGCACAGAAGATATTCTCCCAAGACAAGCCTGGAAATGTATATGTAGAGCTGAAAATCCTGGCTGACACTCACACTTTACTGTGGGATCTCCTTAAAAATAACTCCAAAAGAAAGACATGGATCAGAAAACACGACTTAAATTTGAGTTGGTGTACTTCTTCCAGATTTACATGGGACCTGGTCTGACCTCAAGCATGAAATTCCTTAAATATTTGAAGAAGTTGTTGCAGTTGATTTTCCTCTCAGGAAGAGAAGGTCTGTGGAGATATTAACTGCAGATGTAAGGCCCAGCACTTCTCCATCCTAATGCCCATGTTGGCAATTGCTACTCCTTGTAGCTAATTTAACAGTATTTCTTGTAAGACTACAAGTGGATTCAGCAATGTGAAAGTAAAAGCACAGAATACATGCTAATTATTATTCTGCTATCTTTTAACAACATACTGGAATGTTAATAAGAGACAGAACAATTCTAACAATGTTTTTAAGAAAACCCTCATAGTTATGCAAATTCCCTGTAGTTAAGGCTTGGCAGATCAAAGAACCTTAAAATGAATTCGATAAGGACAGCCATATGGGCCTTTTTATTTGACTTTTTGCATGAATATTGCCTGCATGAAAGATGCCATAACTCACAGTGAAGTCCTGCAGGATTTAGGAGATCAGAAGCAGAGTGGGGGCCATGGCTTTGAGTACTTCATGATGTATTTAAGCCCAGGGCTGGAGGGATAACTTAAGGTGATTGGTTGCAGTGGTCCAGCCAACAACTGTTCCCCCACTGAGCGCAGCCATAAAGGCAATAAATAACAGCAGCTGACTTTGGAGGGGGACATGGAAAGGAGTGCTGAGTCTCCTTTCATCAGAAAAAGAACTAGTTTTACTCATGTTACTTCTTGGGAAAGGGATTAATTATTTTAAAATTTGATTAGCTCATTACTCCTTTCAGATAATTTAAAAGCTTCAAATATGGATTCTCCTGTAATATTACATAATGAAGGCAAATAAGTTGATGAAAATTAGTTTTAAAATAGCATATAGATGCTATACAAATAAAAGCTTAATGGAAAAGTGGAATAAAAGCTTAGTGGAAAAGATGTTTTGTAGGTTTATACATGGACCAAAAATGATGATAATATCATTTGATATATCAAATAATGTATCTTGATATATCCTGATGACATCCTGGTAGTCAAATAGAAGATGATTGTGATGTAATGGGCTGTTTTTCCAGACCACAACCTATATAGGCCAGTAATTGTAGTTAGAATATTTACTGAATTGTACAGATAACATTTGCAAGAGAAGAAAATCTAGCTACAAACGTAATGTAATACCTTCAGAAAACATGACTTTCAAAAGTTCTTGCAGGAATTATACACACTCAAAAAAATCTATTAACTTATTAGTGTTGAGAAACTGATCAAAGACAGCATTAGAAAATTCCCTGTAGCAACTCTGCTGGGGTCATAAATACACTTGGAATTCATTACTGTTATTTCATAATGTCAGGACAGAAAAGGAAATTCATCATGCCTGGACTCTGTTAGGTTTTTATTATTGTAAATATGGTAGCTGTGAAGGGAATATAGCAGTATTAAATCACATTTGATAACTGTTAGAGTAAACAGTAAAACACTGCATTTCTGGAAGAACTGCCCCTTCGCCCCACCCCCTGCCCCCCCCAACAAACAAAGCCACAACCAACCAAACTCAGCAAACCCTAAAGAAAAATGTATTTGCTTTTGTTCTTGGGAGAGAGAAACAGAAAAAGATTTAGGAAAATTACACATGAAATAGGTCCAAATTTTAAGCTATTTTTTTTTCCATTTGTATGATGTAAATTGTTCCATGACACAGAGGTAGAAAAATGTCTTTATTTAAGCATGCACAGAAATGCTAGAGTATCAAGATATGTTTTTTGCAGCTATCTGGTTTGCATTTCAGGACATCTTCTTTCTCTTTAATTCCTCCCAGTTGGAAATAATAGTCCTGAGCACACTACTCATGGTGAGAGCATTACCAGTGATTCAGATTGACTCAGGACCTTAACATGTCAGCATTTTCTCCACTAAATGATTGTTTTTATTGAAGTTAGTGTTATACAGAATATAATCTGGAACTACTGCAGCCATTTTTCTAAAATCAGAGTTTAATTTGAAATGAGAGTGGAGTGACAGCTACAGATGACTGCACTTACTGATCATGTTCAGCTTATGAGTTTGGGATTTCTGCCTAAGCAAGAAATGAGTCCATTATAGTCCTAAGATTACCAGTCATAAATGAGACTAATAAACCACATAGTACAGTCTCCTGTGTTTTCTAGAAGCCACCAGCACGCACTAGGAAGGCAGCAGAAACCCCAGGATATTCTAACATCAGGCACTGCCTGGACCACAGCCTAATGGATGATTCTCTCTTTGGCTGCTTTGTTTTCGGACTCCTGCAAACCGTGGCACCTGCACCATCTCAGGCCATGAAAGCTTTAGTTCCAATACGAGTTGCACCAAGCACCCCTTCCCCTTGATTTTGACCCTGTTACCTGAAGATTGATTCCCTGCAGCTCCTGCATGACCTGAAAGGACACAGGCATTCCCCCTCCAGCTTCCTCGGGCTACTCAGCATTTGATTTTGTGAGCTGCCAGTTGTAGTGAACAACTCCAGACAAATGCATCCTGTGTGTCCTGAATATTATCCTGATCCTTTGTCATCTGGCTACTAGGATTGTATTGAGGTATTTCAAGGCCACTGCTGTTTCTTAATACATAATTGCTTAGGAAGCAATTAGGAGCTTATGCTGTTTCACAAACTGATGATATTTTACCCAATGATTTTTTGCTACAGCCAACTGTTCAAACCTAACTGGCACAGGACAAATGAAAAAATAATGCAATTGCAATGTCTGTAATAAAAATGCAATCTGTAAAGAAAGAAGAGAACGTTGGGGGGTTTGGCACTGTAAACCAAAGGCACCATTGAAACTATTCCCATTCCCTCTGTCACCTTTCCAGCTCCTTAGGTTACTGAGAAGCACAAATACAGACAGACTGTGCCTTGGTATTCCCAGTGAGTTTCTCTTACCTGATCCATTTTTCAGGTATCCATTTGCATCTACAGTGGTGTACATGATGTAAGGACCAGGCTGATTAACTCCAAAGGGCTACAAGGGATAAAAACCAAAGAAAAAGGCAGGCACTATTTTAGGAACAGAAAAAGCTATAGTAATTAAACAGTAAACTGAAGAAAAATGTTTTTACATTAAGAATTTATATTTTTTGTATTAAGAATTTATTTTTTACATTTTAACTTCAAAATCTTGCAACTGTTTTGTTCATAGCATTATGTGGAAATCAATTTTCAAAATCACAGTAATCAGTTGGCTAAGTAATGCTTAGTTTCTCATGAAGAAAGCAATACTATTCAGTCCTCTGGCAAAAGGTTTAAAGTTTCCTTGGAAGCTATAAGTAAAGTAAAACCCCCTAAAAATTCAAAGAAATAACTGCATGTTCTGAAAAAGCAGAACATTTGATACCAAGAGAATGCACTATCTTGATGGTATTTCTGAATTGAAAAATACTACACAAATTCCATCTTTTTATCATTATTTAGCAGTGTTTCATTTAATGAAACATTAATGAAAGTGATTGAACAGTGACTTGGCAAGTATTGGTATCTATTTTAAGCAAATTTTCTTGAGGAAGAAAATGTACTTAAAGATCAAAGTACAGTCATGAGAAAGAACAAACATCCAAGGAAGTTGTGCTTTACTGAGTGATGAACCATAAGAAATGCACCTAAATAAGAAAGGGTGGGAAGGGAGAGGATGAGAGACAACTACAGGAACAGATTTTAAAGGAATTTTTCTTTTTTTTTTTTTTCCTAGTGCTGAATTCAAGCTGATATTAGGACATCAAATCCAATAGAGAGTTTTCAAGTGAGTTACAGAAGGAACACTAAAAGAGATGATGACCATCATCACACCATGCCTCAAGAAGTAGTAAGTTTAAACCACAAGAGTAAGTGATAATGATGACAGATGAGATCAAAGCCTGAAAATAACTGATTAGAATGAAAACTAAGGAGACCACAAAGGTGATGCTAATGCAGATCTAAGAAAGATGTGTGAATAAGGTGAAATTTAAATTTTTTTTTGGTGCCACATAGCTGTACTTTGGCAAAATGTACCTTATGTTACTTTCTGTCAGAGAACTCCTATTACAATGGGAGCAATAGTGTTTCAGTGATCTCGATAATGAAATTTCCACCAACATCTGCTGTGAAGATTTGCTTTTTAAACCCTCCATTTTTGTAATTAAGTTAATGATACTATCAAACCTCATTATTTTATAACAGAAATTAAACCCCATGTCTCAAATAGGCTTGAAGCAAAGGTTAGCCCTATTTGAAGCAGTTTTTCTAATTTGAAGTCAAAATTAAATGTGAAAACTTTTGTAGAGCTAAAGTGCTACTGCTACCCCTGATTACTCTAAGCTCCTCTTTCGGGCCAGCTTTCACTGTGAACACTGCTAAACAATTTGCTAATTGGCAGTTTGGTGGGTGAGTTGCAGATCTCTGGAGACAAATAAAATAATCTAAACAGAAAACACCACATGTGTATGGCTGCCTGCAGAATCATCAGAGCCCAGTGCACTTCCTTCCTTGGCTGTGCCCACTGCTGGAGTTGGGCCCAGAAGTGGCTGAATCTACCCCCCAGTCAGTTTTGCCTGGACTTACTCAGTGCCCACCTAGACTTGGCAGAATTCACAGTTTGGGCACCCAAATTCCTCTTGTCTCTGGTTACCCCCAGTGCAGGGTAACAAAGCTCCTGCACAACAACAATCAATTGATTCCAGCTCTGAGCAGCAGCTGCCAGGAGTTATGGGTCTCACAGAAGCAGAAGGTGGCCAGTCACGATTTGGATTATACATTATTCCAGTCAACAGCTCTTTCAATATGTTGAGAGTTTTTGGTAGAGTTAGACTTCAGCATATTTGAGGCTAAATACTAAACAAGGCCATAGTTACACTTACTGTTATTTTCCGAGGACAGTCATTAGAACAGAGGCCGCTGAGAACTGCAAGAACAAAAAGTGAGCATGTTGTGTTTATCAGCATGTTGTGTTTATGTGCACAAACCATCTTAGAAGCACCACCTTTGCAATCTGATAAAGTCTAGTGATAGTGTCAGGTAGCCATCAAAACACAAAGAAAATAAATATCTTCTTTGTGATTTATGGTAATGCATAACATTTCCTTATGTTGAAAGCATACTTGGCAGAAATTCACGACTGTTTTACCCCATCTCACTGGTTAACCAACTTCAAAAGGACAGATTTCCCAGCCAGAAAAATTACAAATTAAAATATTTTTAAAACAGTGAACTATACATTGTATTAATTATTCTTCATTTCCAACCATTTAAAATACTGGCAGAGATTCAGCTTTATTGTTTTAACTCATAAAAAGATAAAGGCTTTTCCTTCTATATAAGACATCATTTTGGAACGTGGTTTAAAGCAATTCATGAAAGCTGTAACAAGCAAAAATCCCATTACCAATTTAGTCTATTAATTCAAAAGTACTATAAGCAGGTGTATATAATGCTAATTAATATCTAAAGCCTGTGACACTTGTTCCAATTAATTGTTTAAAACTTACTAGTTTGAAAAACCAGTTACATTCAGAAATCTCTGTTAAAAACCTAAATGAGGGACAGTGAAAGCCATCTGTTCTGTAAGCAGTGGACATCCTGTCACACTGAGTAGGAGAAGAAAGCAACAAACCCACACACATACAATAATCTAAGGTCCATTCTGATGCAAAATTTGGACTTCTAATGGCAACAGTTCGGTTGAGCAGCAGGCCAGTAATGGCTATGGGCAGGGAGGAGGATGCACACCAGGTACTGAAGCCAGAGAAAAACATTACTTCTCCATCAATTATGGTATCACAAAGCAAGCATGGCAGACAGAAAATGAAGATTTGGACCAGATTTGAGGGCAGGTTGTCCTAACTATCAGGAGTTTCTTAAAGCATTTTCTGTCTTCTTTAAGGGTCCATTGAGTTAAGGCTAAAAAATGTTTATGGAAATACTGAAAGGTGCATTTAAGATGTTCACAATCTGATTATAAATCACTCCCTATGTGAGTCAGAAATGGCACTACTCTATTCAACGAAGTTTTCTAATAATTTGTGTGTGAATATTAATAATTGTCCAGACACCTAAATTACCATTCTTTGCTTGTGATTTCAAAATGTTGAAATTTTTATATATAGCAAGATGTAATATTTTATACAGTCCAAACCCTCCCAATATCTGGACAGTTAAGACAAATGTGTGTGTAGCAAAACAGAATTTGAAGACTATATGCACTTACAGATAAGACTTTTAACACTACAGCTTTAATTTTATCTGTTAAACATAGGTGAGTATGCAAGTGGATCCAACTCTTCCCATTTTGATGCAAAAGGGCACACTGAAATTTGCTGTTCAGTTTCAGCCCTGGAACAAATTACCTGGCCAAGTATATTTGACATCAGTTATAATGAGCAAAGCTGTTCTCATTGTCCATATGCCAAATAAGTGAACACAATGCATTTACTGATACACTAAATCACACAAAGCACATTTTGTTAGAAATACTTTCCCCTGTATCACAGTAAAAATATTTTTAGACCTTCATTAATTCCCATTTCCTGGGGTTTCTACGCAAAAATACTCATACCCTAAAAGGGTGCTAAAAAAAGGCTTGCCCCAGTTTTTAAGATAGATTTACACAGAGTGAATCAAAAAAGCATGTTGCAAACTACTCCCTTCCCCATTAAAATATCACACAATTAGAGTTCTGGTATGGCTTTGTGAAGTGTAAGATTCTCCCAGAGGATTTTCTGCATGCTTTTGTGAATTACACTACAGATAGATGGTATTATTTGAAAGAAGGCTTCCACCAACATGATAAATGATTAAACACTATCACGATGAGAACAGAGCTCAGGCTGTGGACAAAGTAATAATAGCATCAGCCCCCAGCAGTAGCTGCAGTTCTGTTCTCTTATGGTGTGCAGAATGTATGGCTTAGAGGACTGGATGCATTTAGGTAACATGAAGGCAAATACAATTTTTGAAGGTGAACCTCTGGTTGTTGCTAGTGAGCTTTGTCTTTATAGGCTCCCATACAGCCTCATTTTTCACTCATTCTCAAAAAATCATGCAAGACAGACAAGAAATGAGCTCAAAGCTCAACGCCTTTGCAGCTGAAGAACACAGAAGGGCAAGCAGTTTAAAAACCTAATTATGAACATTGTAATTTAACTCAAGCCTTTTAAACCAGCTCTCATTAATTCACACACCCTGGCCACTCTGTGCTCTCAGGGTAAGGTGTGGTTTGTGCCACATGGATTTGGGCTGGAAACACAGAATTGACTCCCACAGGGATACAAAGTGACCCTCAGAACAGATCATGCAGTGCAAGCAAAACACACCATGCCAGGAGCCCCTGAAATGAAACCAGCCCCTTTGGAAGGCATTTCTGCATCATTCCCACCTGACACACACACCTGAACTCCAGCAAAGCAGGCTTGCTATGGCACAGGTACAGAACATTACCACAATGTTCCCATATGCAAAGGTTCAAATATTCACATCCTTCTCAATATTCCATTTTGACTTTATTATGCACTGGTAACTTACCAATAACTTTAACAAAATAGGCATCTGCTTCAAAGTTATTTTTCAATGTATGAATAGCAAAGTCCTTGTTGGAGTAGCCTTTGCTTAGCACAATGATATCCAAGATTCCCTAGAGGAAAAAAAATCCCAAGTTTACATTAGAATGCTTATTTGCTCTTGAGAAAAAATGCTGTACAGCAAAGTTTACATCTTTGCTATTTATTTTAATATCTTTCAAACATTATGAATATAATGCCAATCAATTTGGGACGGAGAGGGCCATCCACAGCTCAGCAGGACAATGCAAGGTCTGTGCATGGCCCAGGGATGGGCACAGCCACAGCCAGAGCCTGTTTGCTGGGCTGAGGAGCTGCACTTACATCCTCATAGATGTCAAAGAAGGTGGCTACCACGGCATCCTTGATCTGATTGAGGTCTGAGAGCTCCCAGAACACCCGGAACATGCGCCGCACGCTCTTGCAGCTCACGTTGTTGCATGGGACATTTTCTAGTAAAAATGCTTGTTGATTGCTGTAAAACATACATACATAATACATAATACATAAACTTGAGATAAGTCTAAATTATAGGATTTAAAAAATATTGTAATTAAATAGTTTAAGTGCCCTGGAGTTAAATGTAGTAAAAGCTCAGCTAGCAGCAACTGGGTACTCGAAAAATCCGTAAGTACTTATGTGAACTTTACAGACAGAACTACAATCATTGTCATGCCTGACTTACAACAATGAAAACATAAAATAAATGGATCCAAACCAACATGAGTAACTTAACCATTCAGTCAAAGGACTGAACATATCCTTACTTTATTCTGAAAAAACTACAAATGAACTTATCTGCCATTTTCCTTAATCCCTTCCACAGTGTGTCCTCTTAAACACTATTTAAAACATGTCCATGCTTTTTCATTATTGCATGACAGCTTCCTCTCATCCCAGCTCCATTAACACTTTTTCTTACACAGTGCATGTTTCAAGCAAATTTGAGATTAAACCAAACCTCTATTTGTATGTTTTCCACTGTTTCAAGCAAAATATAAACCACAAAACCCAGCCTGCTAAAGTGCAGTAAAAATAGGGCAAGACAAACCAAGTTAGGCACTTGCTGACATGTAACACCTTTAAAGGCAGGTGCAAAACTAAACAAGTAAACGTAGAAACCAAGCAGAGTGCCAGGGCTAGTGTAGAAAAATCTCCCCTCTAAGGAGTATCCAATAGGTGCCTGTAGGTCAGTGGGAGACACAAGGTTCCCACTCTCCCTGGTAGTGTATCAGTGCTTCTGGAACTGGGAAAACCTCACACTTCACCAACCCCAGTCCAACTCTTCAGGCAGGTTTGTATCCTGGGAGCCTGCTAGAATCCTTCATTGCCTCAGCAATGGAAACAGATGAAGTTTCCTCCTCTCCTTCTGGGGGCAGAGCCGGGAGCCAGAGCAGTGTTCTGTAAAGGCAGCTCAGCTGTCAGAGCCCAGGGCAGCAGCCAGAACCACGTCCTCAGTGTGACCCTGAACACGCTGCTGGCTCTGTGGGGACAGCCAGGTGGCTTCTGTGTCTCAGCAGCAGCCAGGATGCACAGGCACTTCTCCTTAGGCAAATCACTGAATTAACTATGGCCAAAAGGAAATGAGGTCATCTGCAATATTTAAGGTGCTGCATTATCTGTATCCGAGAACTCATAATCACAACTTGAAATTCTTAAGTGCTCACGTTCATTTCATGTATTACCTAAGTACCATTTCAGAATAGCCAACTCCAAGGTAAGGTGACAAGCTGAGCTAAGCAGTTTGTTTCACTTTCTCTTTTTCATCATCTCAACATAGCTTTTGAAAATCTGGACAACCTTTTACAAAGACTATTTCAGTTCAGATTTTTTTAAATTGTCAGAACTTACTTAGATGATAATTAAAATATAAAAGACTCACGTTTGCATTATACTCTGCACACTACTCAAGTCTAAGCTAGAAGCCTTGTGAATGGATAGACACAAGTAGTTTATTTACTACGGGAAACTTTTTTATTTTCTTTCCTTATAACTGAGAAGAAAGGAAAACATTAATCAAAGTGGCACTGAGTATGGAAATGCCACTTTCCTTCACCCTTCTGTACCTACAAGAGAAACAGAAGACAAACAACAGGAAGAAAAAAGCAATCTCAAACCCTAAACAGATGCTGAAGACCCATGAAATGCGCTGTGGGAGAGCTCTCTTGTAGAGGAAAGGAATTAATTCATACACAGCATCCCCTGCCCCGTGTGCTGCATCTCAGCTGAGAGGACGAAATGTTGCTGTGCAGGCCATGCTGCAGCAACAGGGAGTTGCAGGCCCTGATTTTCTGCAGGGGGGAGAGAACCTGCTGTTCTCTGCCTCCTCAGCTGCTCAGGTTGTTCCTGGGAAACATCTGCATTTGGCCTGTGAGCTGCCAGTTGAATTCTTCTATGATTCAGGCCTGTGATACACAAGGAGCCCTAGAATCAAAGTATCTACTGCCATGTTTCCTTTCTGATACATACTATAATAAATAAGTGCAAGCTTATGACCTTCCTATTATTTTGAACAAAATTCTGAAGAGCTCCCATCAGAAAGAATCTCCCTGTAACAAGATAATCATCTGCATCCTTAAAATGACAAAGCAATGTCCTTGAAAGCCTATAAAGACAGACACTCCTGTAATGGTAAAACCTAAAAAAAAAAATCAATGCTGAAGTGCTCTACAAATGTGTAACAGTCAATACCAAACAACTCAGCTTCAATGCTACAAGAGAGAGCACAAGAACTCTGAACTAAGACCAGCCTATTGCCCTTAACATGCCATTTGCAGCACTTCAGATACTGAGCTATACCCACCAATACACAGCTGCAGACAAATTGTGTACTACCTGCAGCTTTATTCCAAAGTACATTATATCCCAATTTGGTACCTTCTGACCAAAGTCATCTATGCAGGAAAGGGAGATTTAATAAGGCTTAACACCAAAGAAAGACTAGAGACTTATCTTAGTTTTATTTTAACATATTCCTTTGCAATTAGAATTAAATATTTACTGCTAATTCCATACATCTCTCATGCTGTCAGTTTTAGGGTAGTTCATTTAAAGTAATATCAGGGACATCTAAATCACCACTATCTTACTCCAGACGTTCAGAATAATTGAATTTGCCTCTGGTTTTTTAGATTTGCTCAATTACAAGGTGCTCATCAATCCTTCATTTAAAAGAAGTCCTCTATCCAACCTTCCTTCTGACAAGTGACAACTAATAATGATTTAGGAAGAGATAATTTGGTCGAATAAGAGTCCTTCCATATAAAGGATTAACAGATATACATTAATTTAAAACTGAGCATGAACACCTAGAAAACTTTCTAGAAGTCTATCACACTTAGAAGTTTTTTATTCAACTCTCCATATCCAGCTGTTTTTTGTCTCCAAGTTTCAGCCTTTACTGTTATCAACTGTATCAGAGATAAAGTATTGTCAACTTGACCAGTGAAAACCATTCCCTTTGAATAAAAACGGATTTGAAAGACTTAGATTACATATTTGCAATGCCAGATGCCAATTACTAGCGTCTAATTGGAAACAATTGTTAAACAAAATTCCTTTCATTTAATTAGATGGGAGATAGATGCTTATAAACTCACATGCAGTACTTACAATTCCAATGTTACCAGAGTCAATTTAAAATCAGCATGCGAAAAAATGAATTCATTTAGGTAAGACCAATTACTAACTACTGATAAAATCCTTTCACCTATTATTATTCTATATACACACACAATTTCTAATACAGAATTCATGTATATATCTAGCCTGAAGAAAAGCCTGTGGACTTCAATTCTAATGTACAGGTTCTGACTCAAGTCAGAAGTTACAAGAATTCAGACTGAACAGATAAATATGTAAGGATCTACAGTGCATTTAGCACCTTCACCTGTTGGAATTTATTGAGTACCTGATGCAATTTATTGAGTCTTAATAAAGGCTCAAAAGGTTCAACCCCCCACAATACCACAACCACAAGTGAGACTCCTTTTTGCTGTTTCTGGTAAGGAATGTCTCTACACTGTCAGAATATTACACAGTGTAATTCCAAATCAAAGGATTATGGCAGGAGATGAAACAGCAGAGCTGTGGCAATACTTGGAACTATTGATCATTTTCCTGACATGGCCACTGGGCAGGACACTAAACCAACATTATGTCCAACTGTGGTATCTTTTTTTCAGTCTTTTGTAGGGATTTGTAAGGATTTGATCTGAAAGTACTTTCCTGAATTGTGATGGAGGCATATAATTGATTTTAATCCTTTTCTTCCATTATCATGTGTTGGTATACCTTCAGATGAACAAAATTGTTTCTGCCTGCTTTAATTTCTTTACATTACAGACAGCAAATAGAAACCAGGCTTCCTAAACGATAGCACAGATTGAGGTCAAGAGTTTACAAAAATGCTTTTATCATTTAATCACAGTAATCAATCACTGAAATTAGATCTGTAGATGTAGCATGAAAAGCTTCAGAGAAAGAAATAAACAGCTTGATCCAGAAGTGTTTAAAATCGATTAAATAAGGTTTTCATTTTAATTTGCTCTAATTTAAGAACAGCTTTTAATTTAATTCCCACACTGTTTTAATGCTCTCCAATCAGTGACCCAGTTATACATTTCAAAAGGAAGTATTTGCTTAAGTCTCCCAGAACCAATGAATTATTATTGAATGTGACATTTCATAGCAAGAGTAAAAAAAAGTGACTTTTGCTCCCATCCTGAACTATAAAGCATGCTTCCACTACTTCTCTACAAATTCTGGCTAGACACAATGCTAACATGCAATGTATTTCTTGATTTTTAGGTTGCTTTACTCTGTTTTTTGCCAGGATTCCTCAGTTTTCTGAATCTCCTTTTTAATAGCTTGTCACATCATCTGCCAGTACTTTCAGTCCTTATGCCTTATTGTGTCACTCAACTTTGATGTCAAGTTTAAAAATAATTTTGAATGCACTCAATAAGCAAACAAATTCAGAAGCAAGGAGAATAAAAGTGCATCACAGTAGTTCATTGCAACAACACATAGGCGACTTCTGGGCTTCTACAGGAGTAACTACTTACAAACTGTTTAATGATTTTACACGACATTACATTGCTGTAATTATACTCCAGCCAGAGGACAGAGCCTCCTAAGACTTAAAAGAGCTTCAAGTACATTTTTGAACTCCATGCATCTTCATGCAGCCCTTCTGAAGAGCACCGGCTATCAGGATGCACATGACAGTACAGCTCAAAACACAAGAGTTCTGAGGCTTAGGCAAAAGCAAAGACAGCAACTTTACAGTCCCCACGTCACTGTGTTACTTTGGCAAAGAGAAGGCTGCTTCTAGCTTGCTCTCTAGACTATCTGCAGTCTCTGTTCAATGACTGCTGAGTAGAAGATGCAAAGTCCCAGCTGAGGAAAGTCTGGAGTGAAACACCTGACATTCAGGACCTGAGTGCTTTAACTTTGCCTGGCAAGTTCTGGGCCATACCAGCATCACCTCCTTCTTGTCTGCCGTGTCTGAATAGAAACAGCTGCTCTGCTGTTATTTTAAGGCTCAGAGGTACAGACAGAGCTCAGCTGCTCACAGCCTTGTCATGAATCATATCATGTAGGCTGAACACAGGCACGCTACTCTTCAAACTGGGTCATTTTTAGGTGTGTCACTATCTGAAGAATTCTAACACAAAAATGTCAGTGGGTGACTCATGTTCAGGCAACCACTAGAAGACCTGAATTGACTTCTTGGACTTCAGCACCAAATTGTCTTACTATCAGAAGCATCAAAGTGAGGTCCTTACTTGTTTTCCATATACATGCAAACTATGAACCTGAACCCAAGATCATTCAAAATAGCACATAGGGGAAGATAACAAATACACCTGTATGAGAGACTTATTCTGCTTTGTAATGCATTAGTGCAAGCATTTGTCAAGTACAGACATTAAGACTCCACAAAGCATGGGTTAAAATACCTTTTGCAAGTGATGACGTGAAGCAAAAGGGAATAGCAGAGATAATGTTCCATGTCTGCAGATGCAGCACAGACTGCACTCACGTGCACACATCCTGGCTCTGCTGAGCTTCACTGGCATCGTGGTCTCTGGGGCTCTCAGCTTTTCTCCCAAGTAAACAAGTCTATTCATCATCCCTACTGTCAAGCAAAAGCATGTTCACACGCAAACATGCTGCTGCACTTCAAGGTAAAGCTAAGGACACGCCAGCAGCAGCATCCCCAGGTGCCAGGTGAGAGCTGCCCAGGGGCTGCTCCGTTCCCATCAGCCGCCTGCGTTTATCCAGCGGCACGTGCTCAACAGCTCGGGAATGCACCCACTCAGGTCAGCTCTTACACGGATCGCTGACTCCTCTGTGTACAACAGGCTCCCTGAGAGCATCCCCACATGCCCTCTCCCACCTAGCACCAGATGGTAGCAGTAGAAAGTATTGGGAAAGCAAGCAATGAAGAAAAAAATAAAGAAAAAAAGAAGATGAGAAGATTACACTGAAAAATTTAATAGGAAGAGTTAGAAGTTTCTTTTTTGAGGGGCTTGGGTGTGTGTGTTATCTGTTTTCAGCTCTCTTGGACAATGTAAAAATCACTGCTAAATTCCTGGTTCTCAAAATGGGTAAACCTATACTGACTGCATTTTTCAGCAGTTACCAGTCAGTGCTCACTCCGTAAGACAGCAGGGAACAGGTTCCCCAACTCTCAGCAGCCTGGTGTTACTAGTCAGCACTGACAGCTGAAGTCAGGAATTTAGAGAAGATGGTGTGGGGAAAGGAAAGGGAGAGAATCAGCCCCTGAGCCCTGGGAGGAATGCCTAAAGTGCTGCCTCATACTCCAGTCCCTGATGGAGTTCCCCACCCAGAGTCCCAGTTTGAGCCTATACAAGTATGCATTCTGAATGTAGCATGTAAATGCACACATGGGTTCAAAAGAAAACACTTAGCAGGGATCAAAAGTCTTGTTCACTTGATAAAATGATTGAGATGCACTAAAGTCAGTAATTTGTATGAATGATGACTGAGCATGAATCTGCTAGCTTTATTTCTAGGTTTGCATTACCTTCCAGAAGTGTTCTTCAATATAGCAAGTGCATCAGGGTAGCCATCCATATTGTAATCTCCAATGTGAAGTGTAATTGGAAATGAAATTTCTGCTGAAGATTTGTCATTTTGATATGGTACAAAGCCCCAGACTGTGTCTTTATTTCTGAAGTCTTGCAAAACTGGAATCCACTGTAAAATAAAACAAACAAAAAAAGAATGACTAGAAAAAGAAATTAATTTTATTTATTTAAACAAAGTAGTTCTATTGAAAACAGGTAACACCACTTCATCAGGATTCTTAACCATTTACAAGTCAGGATTACTTCTGAATTCTGTCAGCAAAATAAAAAAATAATTTGAAGTATTTTTTATGCACACAGTTATTCCAGAACAGGAAAATATAGTTAACGTTATAATATAGAATACAGAAACATTCAGGAACACCTTAACTGAAATTCAGGCTTTCCTGGAATTTCTACTAATCTTTAAATGTAGGTAAGACCAAACCATCAGGGCCATGAGATCTTGAGTCTCTTTTTTTTTCCTCTGGAATTGCAAGACAATGCAACAGACATCAGCAAAGCTGGAGGATGGATGCAGCCTCTTTAGGCCAACACCAAACTGCTGGATACTACCATATGCTGCAGGACAGGATGGCCTAGAAAGGCAAGAATGGGCAAGCAGACTCAGCTACAGACACCCTGCACTGGGGAGTAAAGCCCTGCACTGGCAGTGCCCAGCTGGGTACCAGCTCTCCTGAGGGAGGGGATGGTCCTGGTGAGCAGGAAGGTAAAGCTGGGCGCAGCAGCTCGGGCAGCAAACCAGCTCTGCACTGGAGCTGCTGCCTGTGCTCCTGCTCAGGATGACCCAGGACCTCTTTTGATACAGCACTTGCTCATCTGCATCTGGATTTTGTGCCCAGTTTTGTGTCCCACAGTTCACAAAGGATTTGAGAATACTGACTGTATTCAGAGAAGGGTCAACAAGATGGTCAGGCACTGAGTGTTTCCTCAGAAGACAGGCTGAGGCCATGGGGATTGTTTGGAGAAGAGAAGATTTAGGCAATCTTGCAATGCCTGCAAGGAGCCAACTGAAGAGATGGAGCCAGGCTCTCTGCTGTGATACATGGCAGAAGAGCAAGAGAAAATGGTCAGACTGACACGAGGGAGGTTCTGACTAGAGACAAACAACCTAATTAAACAGCAAACGAGGCCCTGAGAAGTTGCAGGATCTTTGTCCTTGGGGGTTTTCAAAGTGTGACTGGACAAAGCTCTAAACAACATGGTCTGAATTCAGTTTGCTCCCGCTTAAAGCAGGACGCTGGATCTCCTAAGGTTCATTTCAGCTTGAACAATTTTATTATTCATGGATATTTAGAAGTTCAAGAGCTTCAATTCCTCTCCTATATCCCCAGAAGCATCAGATACTGAACTACTTGATAAGAAATTAAGATTAAAGTATCAAACTGAAACTACAAAAGAAATGCAAAGTTTAATTTCTCCAGGACAGGAAATAGAATGCATCTACACTTACTTTCCAAAGTACTGCCGGGGTGCTAAATAAAAATTTATCTAAATTAAAATCAAGGTAATTTTGCAAGTTGAAGTGCCAGGGTTAACATGTTCAATGCTACAGAAAAAAATATCAGTGTCATTTTAAAAGTCAGAAGTAATTTTATATGTCAACTAACTGACAAAGCCTTCAAAAGGACAGAGGGTTGCGATCTTGAAGGATCGCTATCACCAAATCAAAAGCTCTTAACAGATCTTACATGTCTCTCACCCAAGCCTCAATTTAGCTGTTTCAGGAGCCAGAATGAGATCATGACAGTATTCATACCCTGCCAGGGAAAGACCCTCTTGCTGCACAGTCCAGTGGTGAACAACATTTCTGCCACATGGTAATCATGTGTGACACTTGACTGCTCCCTTGGGATTACAAACTACCACAGGCAGATGAGAGAAGCCCCCAAAATGCCTGCAGAAGTGCACTGAGGTGGGTGCTGTGTGCAGCCCAGAGATGGCTGAGAAGCCTGGGGCAGTCCTTCTGTCAGTGCACACACCCAGCGTGTGCCGTGGCTCTGAACTGAATCCTGACCTGCAACACCTGCTCAAACTCAAACCTGACATCAAACACACCTGGGCCTCACACCCCACAACATGCACATGTCTAATTAGTTACTTGTAGTTGCTGAAGGTTTGCAAAAATCTAAGAAACAGAAAATAAGGACAACACTCTTACCCTGAGGGAAATTTTTCTGAGGGTTGTATTTCTTAGCACTTACTTGTCACGCCGAAGACAGATGAAACAATATTATTGCAAAATTGTCTAATTTTGAAAAACAGTGATTGAAATCACAACCATGAAATATAATACAGCTTTTACTTCACATGGTATCATTCACACAGTCATTGCAGTAAAATCCAATTATATCCATCATATACTTTCTAAATGTTCCCAGGTATGGTAATACTATCTTAAAGAGACAAAATTTAAAATGAATTTTTAGGCATATATACAAATTTGTTTTTATTTTTATTCTATTCAGAGTGATTAATAGAATGCAATTTCACATTGCTAAGTTCTACAACGAGATACAAAACAACAGGTGAGCACAACACCACCTATTGCTACCAAGCATCAGCACCACTGACAGCACGGAGCAAAGCCATCCATGCCACTGCAGCAGCCATGGGGCTTTTCCCAAAAGCAGCTGTGTAACACTGTGTAACACCAGCCTTGTTTGAGGCATAACCAGATCACATCCCAGCACCAGCTGTGACTTACTGACAGTTTAAATTCAGAGTAATCCAGGCTTTTGGTGGAACTCCTTCTGTAGATTTCTACTACAAACTCCACTATTGTGTAATGTAATGCAAAATTAATTGTTCCTGTGCCTCGGGACAGACAGTTCAGTACAAAAGGCAGAAAAATGAAAATGTGTTTGTCAACAATATAAATATTCTGTTTATTTTGTATTTGATAATCCAGACAATTACTTTAATCTTCATATTTGCTGTTACTATGTTACTAGGAAAAGACTAAAACTAATATTTTAATTTCTAAGATAGAAATAGGAGGGTATAATGAGGACACATGAAGCTATTTTTTTTCAGTGTTCTGATCATATGATTTCTCCTCCACAGCTCAGATGAGAAAGACAAAAAAGTTGAGTAAGTGTATTTTTAAAAGAAATTTTAAATGAACACATAAAATTCAGTCAGAGAAATCAGATTCACTTCTTCCTTTTTTGTTAAATTATTCTGCATAGCATCACTGCTAACATCACTTAAATCACTTTGATTTATATCAAAATAATGATCTGTAGGCTAATACAGGAAAAATATTTAAGTGTCTGAAAATTTTAAACTCTTCAAACATTTGTTTTCCAAGAAATAGAAAGGAGAATGCTTTCCTGCTCTGTGAAAACAGCATAATTTTGATTTTGAAAAAGATGTGGGGATTTGAGAAAAACGTAAAGCTCCTTGCAGTCACTGTCAAGGGCTCATTTCTTACAAGTCCACACTCTTCCATACATTAGGGAAGGCATCACTCTTGCTGGAAAGCCTGTGAGCAAGTCTTTGAGCCCAACCTGTGGGATTAACATGTCTCCATTTTTAAATTATGGCCAGAAACCCAGGAAGCACAAAACCTACCCCCAGCCAGCTGCTGCTTCCAGGCCACAGAACACAGGCAGGGCAGGGAGCCAGCTGTGAGTCACAAAGGTGGGAAATTAGTAGCCCTTTCCTGGCCAATATATTTTCTGGGAATGCCAAAGATGAGCATCAGCAGAGGCCTAAAGAGCTGCCCCAGCACCAGAAGTACCACAGGTGCTTTCCCTGGGGCTCCCTCTCTCAGTGCACTGCAGTTCAGCTGCACACAACAAATAACTCAGGATTTCAGCATGCATTAGGCTTTCAGTGCTTGCGAGGGTCACCTGAATCCCTTAACAGCTGAGGAAATTACTGTGCTTTACACCATTAACTTATGGTGTTCAAAGCCCAGAAGGTGACAATCCACAGCACTGCTTTAGAATCACAGAAAAAAGGAACCAAAGCAGTAAAAGTCATGTTTTCAATGCTTACAGCCCCCAGCTGCTTTCAGAAAGAGAAGCAACTTAGAAGTGATGAGAGGATCTTGCAGAATATGACATTTATAAAAACTACAGCAGCTGAATCCATTTCCCCCTTTAAACTGTTACACAGGAATGAGGAAAAACTTCTGACATTGACTGACTGCAGCTGATAATCAATGCTGTCACTTCCCTCTCTAGCCTGGAGAATGACACCATGAAGACCTGGGGTTTGCTGCAGGATGCACTGCTGTGTTCTACTTCAGACCTACTCCATTTCCAAGAGGAATAAAGCTATAACCTTTCTATTGTACAGAAGAAGGTTATAAGAATCATCAAGCCCACAAAGAAACTCGCAGATGAAGGGACTGAAATAATAGTGTTTGCCTCAGGAAACAAATGAAAAATCATACTGAATACTTGGCAAAATTAAAGAAGAATTAGTCATCTCTAAGAATATCACAGTATCTAGAGTTCCTACATTAAACAGTACCAAGGACATCAAAACATTTCCCAGATTAGACTGTAACCATTGCAGGTGAATTTAAAGAAGTCTGAGGTGTCCTAACACCTGCCACAATCTGAAACAGCATATAGGATTCCACTTGGATCTGACAGCAACTCTGCTGTTGCTATGGAAACATTCATATTCCTTTAAAAACCTTAGGAGGTCTGTATCTCCTTAAGCCACTCTTGTGTATTTTGCTGGCCTTTACTTCTGCTCCACCATCTGAAAGAAAAAAAAATCTGAGATATTCCTACCACTTAACCCCCTCAACCAGCATCACATAAATTAAAACCTATGATGAAGGGTTATCCTTGAAATAATTCTCCTAGCTTGGCCTGGCTTTCCAGTAGCCATCCAGTTGGGCCAAAGACACGAGAAATATCCTGACAGACAGGATCTTACTGGAACAACCCCAAAGCCTGCCTCTCCTCAGTGTAAGTTTTAGAGCCACTAATTGTACAGGTGTGTATTTCTGACTTTTATGCATTTCATCCCAAGCATCACACACTATCATGGAATGCAGTAACTGTTTCTCATTTGGTTTTATCAAATGCTACAGCAAACAAGCAGGAAAACCAGGCCCAGTAGGCCAAGTATTTTTTAAATAAGATTGTAGTCTCATTTGATGTCTTTCAGATTTGAGATCAGTTTCTTATTAAAAAAAAAAAAAAAAAAGAGAAATTCTGAAAACAAGAATTTGTTACTACACCTTTAACTGAAAAAGTAAGCCACAAAACCCAACAAAAAGACAATGGAGATACAGAGTCTTCTATTTTTTCAATAATAGTCTTGCAATTTCTCAGTTTCCCAGAGATTCCCTACTAGTTCCACAAGGGATACCATCCCCTTGTTGAAACACATTCTGCCCACTTCAAGGGCTCCTGATTATTTCCCTCAACCTGTAAAGTGATTGCTAACCAGAATCTATTCCAGTCTGTTTCCACAAAGTTTATGTTTATCATTTCTCATGAAGAGTAACTGATTTAGTCAAATCTTATCCTCTGACCTCACAGTGACAAAATTCAGTGATATGAAACATTTTACTTCCAAATAAGTATAAGAACTGGCATATTTGAATAGATTTCTACCTGAAGGAAGCATGCAACACATGGGAAAAGGTGCAGAATGAAGACATGATACTTTTCACTGTTTCAGAACAGAAAAGAGAAAAAGTTCCAAAAGGAAAAAGCTGCATCACCTCCAGATGAGTTCAAGAAAAGAATATTCCAGATAGAAATCTTTAAAAGGTTAGACCAGAGTAAGTCATTATTTCATGCCAGTTGATACTGTCATTTTTAATTAAAGTCATTCTAAAAATAGGCAGGGAAAATTGCTTTAACGTTTCTAGGTAAATCCAAATACTTCTTAATACTTTTTTTCTAGCAGGGTGAGAATCTTTTGGATTCTTTGCTGTTTAAAATAAAGGGGCAATATTTAACTGCTAATTTTTATCTCAAAAGTCATTATCACTTGGAATTTTTTTCAAATTGAAACTACAAATGAAATTGCTAAATTGAGTAAACAAATTAAATATAGGTTAAACAACTGATGTATTTGTAACTAAGTAGTTTACTCCTGTCAAAAAAATGAACTTATGAAGCACGATAAAAACTGGCTGCATGCAATGTTAGATCAGAGCAGGTCACTGTCACAGACTCTATCTTGAAACATTCTCATGTTATGCAAACTGCCCCACACCTTCCTCTGCCACTACTGCACCACTTCCTTTTGGGAACATATCCTGACCAACAGGATCCTCAGACCCCACTACTCTCAGTGGTTCCAGCTGTTTCTGTGGGGCTCACTTTCTACAGTGAAATTACTTTAATTTAGAATGTTTGTCTCAAATTTACTTGAGGAGCAAAACTCAAATTCCTTTTAATTCTTACATTATCCAGACAAGGAAGCAAACTGAGGGCTCAAGTGCAGCTGTCCTTTGGCAAGGAGCAGCCCGGCCACTCCCCTGCTCCAGCCCGTGGCCACAGCCTGGTTCTCCCAGAGCAGAAGCAACGCGAGGATCACAAACTGAGCATCCACCTGCTTTGTGCAAAGGCTCTGACCCTTAACTCAAACTCTGCTGTACCCCAGCATCCAGCAATGCTCCAATCCATTGGCCGTGTTCTGTGTGTAGAGGGCACGAATGAATGTAAAAAAAATAAATCCAAAACAAGAAACCAACAACCCACAACCAACCAAACAGCAGGCACAGCACAACAAGACTTCTGAGAACAGAGCTGCCAGGCTCAGAAGGTTAAAAGATACAAATTACCAAAATTAGAGTTATTCTTTCATACTCTGATGTCATGTTCCATCCCAGTCATCCCCCCTGCACTGACTGGGAGCTATGTGCTTTCCTTTCCTACACAGAGTGATTTTCCTCACTAGTAGGCTACAGCCTGTGTTCTATAAATTTTGATTCTTTAAATGAGAAAATCTACACTCTAAACTTGGGCTACAGACTGTAACAAGTTCAGCTATAAATTCTGAATTTTAGATCAGAGAGGGTACTACTTCTAGCACAAAATTCAACTGAAAATTTTTCAGTGAGGGAATAATCAGTAATTCATAACATTGTTAGCAACATGTATGGCACACATTGTAATTCTCTCTGAGTACCCTACAGTGGATTTTGCTGTCAGCTACAAGCACTTTATATGTCACCTTGGCCTTTAGGTTCACATTGCAAAATATGAACTTAGTAAAATATTTATTAAGCCATCCAACAAACATCTAGTTAATTTAGTGTATGCTGCAACTTTATTATAAATCAGGGCACTGTAAATACTTAAACCAGATGATCACATACTTAAATAAATGAACATTTAATAATCTATTCCATGAAATATAACCATGTCTTGGAAAGCCAGCAGTGTCATGAACAAACAACCCTCCAACAATTTAACAGGCACCCAGCCCTGAAGACACACAGCCCAAAAAAGTGCTCTATACCACCTGGAAATTTACTTCATTAATAAGAAGCAAAGACAAAGTAGAAATTAGGGGTAAGAAGTGTGGGCTGATATATGTGCATGCATATATATTTTTTACTCTAAAATAGCTCCCTAAGTTAAACTAAACAAGCTCATTTGAATTAGATTTGTTTCCAGCTCTTCACATAAACCTTGTTTTTCACCTCATGCTGGAACAGTTATGATGCTTCAAATGCAGTGTTCTGCAATCAAGAAAGTGACTCTTCAGGAGCATTCATCATTTCTTTGAGTAGAATTATCCATTATAAAAAATTCTAGGAACCTCTTTCACCAAACCCTTATTTTTTCAGATAGGGAACACACAAGTAAAAAAATACAAGTCTCTTGTATTCTATTATGACAGGTGAGGAGATTTCATTTATTTCCTAAAAAATTTCTATTTCATGTAATTTTACAACACAGTACTTTGTCTTAGCTATTCCAAATTCACATTACCTGGTCCAGTCCCAGCTTGGTTAGGTAGATGGCACTTCTTTGACATGTTTCATCTTCACAGATTGGTAGTAAATGTTCACTTTGTCCATCTCCATCTGTCAAAGAGAAAAAAAAGCCTGTCAGCTTTGTATCTGCAAAATCAGAAACCCTGTTTATATGAAATAATCAGCTATGAATAATTTACACCTTTTCTAAATGTGAAAAAATACATGAGATAAACTACACCTATTCAAAATCCTTAACCTAATAATCTATGTCTTTTGTTTGAAGATTGCCTTTGCTAATGTACTTTCATCTTGATCCATAATATGGAGAGAATTTGAAATTTTACTGACATACTGAAAAGAGTAATTCCTTAGTAATTTAATCCCTGTGTTCAGTTGGGAAAAAAATTACCTTTCATACCAATCCACCACTACAAGTCCACCATAAAAACGTATTTAATTTCCTGAACTAGTTTTAAACTCTTGCGCTGTCAGCAAGACTTTAGGAAGAGTCATGAGTTCACAAGTAATATTTTAATCTTTACTTAACACAAAACACAACACTGGAGAGTTGATTAACACAATGGCTAATAAATCCCAGGCTTACAGAATTAGGTAAATTTGAGTAAATTACAGGTTTTCAAAAACGTTCTTTAAGCGCCTTTAATCCATGTATTTCCAAAACCTTCAGTAGAATAATGACCTTTTAATATTTAAACAAGCAATGACTATTTGCATCTAGAGTTCTGACACAGAGTATAGAGTGGGGAAAAAAGTAATAATTTACTGTCCATTATCCACTCCAGGAGAAATCTCCGAGTTGCCATGGTGACCCTGCAGCCCTGCCTTCCTGCCAGGGGCCAGGCCAGCAGTGGCAGCTCCCTGGCAGGGCTGCGAGGGCACAGAGGGAGAGGAGCACGAGTGCCAAGAGGCAGCAGCAAGAACTGCTGCATGGAGAGCTGGGCTGCCAGATCCCCACCAGAACCACAGCTGCCTTGCCATGATATGGTACCCCCAGCTCAGGCACACTGCAGGCAATCCACTTTTCCAACCCGTGGAATCAAAGCTCACAGTGCAATAAAAACAATGCCCCTTAGCCCATACAGCTCTGAGGAGCTGGCTATTTCATTTGAGAGAACCACAGTGTTCACTGTGAACACTGAAATACAGAGAGGTCCTCATCTGGCACGTTAATTACTTGAATCATTTCCATCACAGGATTCTATATTATACCTATAAAGTATTGCAGGTACAGCCACAAACATCCTCTCAGTCTGTCTCCCTGACAGCTGCTTGGCAATCCCACAATAAATGAAATTTGCACTGGTCTGATGTTTCAGAAATGCAGCTTATGAACATGCTATAAAATACATTTCTGCAGGAACCACAAAGATGCTGAGAGCACCAAGGGGCCTCAGGCACACCTACTACTTGGGTTTGCAGAAATCCAAACCAGCTTATTTAGGCAAGTAGATTTTGTAAAATTGCTTGATGAGATCTCCTGAGCTAATATTCAAAAACCAGATCATTTGCCTGTTACTAAACCCCTTATTCATTTTCCAGTCTGGAACTGGCCCTAGCCCAGAAGTCCTGTCATACTTTACCAGCACCATAAGAAAGGCTTTCTCAGCCTGCCAGCCCATACCTCCCTTTGGGGTGTGTGTACATCTATAGCTGTGCAGTTGCATTTCTGGGTCCTTCCCTTATTTCATCAGCAAGTTGGGAGATGGAAAGGAGGGTTATAAGGGGAGGAGGAGTGATGAAAATATCAGACTTCCCCAAATATCTCCAAGTGATAAAGCCAAACTTTTAGTGGCTTCCTACATCCCATCTGCCTCATGAATTACTTTACCTCACCACCAAACCCCTCCCAAATCCTCATGGCAGCTCTCTTCTCCAGGACAGAGAATTTAGGATGTGAAGTAGCCTAGGTGATCGAAATCCAGTAAGTTCACATCCAAAGAGATGGGAAAGGGAATTCCCACTGAACAGAGAAATCAACATAGCAACTACTGAATCCGTCTGTCTGAAATCAGCACCAGCTTCTGAAGGTGGTTTTCTTTCTTCATCATTCAAGAACAATTAAAACATGTTATCATCTTGAATCTTGGCTTGCATGAACAAATTAAAATGCTGTTGGACTACAGTTTCTTTCTAAACTTAAATGGAAGAAAGTTAAATTTGCAAATTATAAACCATGGGAATATTGAAGGATTTTCTAAAATTTAATTAAATTAAAGCTAAAATTTAATTAAGTTGCAGAGATGTATGTTTTTTGAATATAAAATGTAAATTAAGCCCTAACATTTTAAATACATTTCTACAAAAGTTTCAGTCTGAAGTGATTTTAGAAGTCTTTCAATAACACACAAGACAAAGAACCACCTTCCTCTGTTTGAGAAAGGGACAAGAACAAGGATATTCTCACTTTAAATTATGCTATGGAGCAGAGGAGAATATAAAATGTTTGATTCTACTTATACTGCAAACATTCATCTTGTTATACCAATAACTCAGTTTGATAGTGTGGGTAGGTAATGCTCAGAGTAGGGCAGGACATGGATGAAAACACCCTTGGAGCTTTGAGGGATAACCAATCCATAGGACAGGAGGGACAGAACTGGCACACAGTTAGACACAAGCCATCACCTTCCACATGAAGGTGTTGTAGATAAATTACAAGCTTAAGACTTGATTAAAATATCCAGTATAATCAAAGAAGAAATAAATGCAAGTATGCATCAAACAGTATCAAACTTTGTCCCTGCAAACTGAAAATACTATGATTTATATTCCATATTGGAAGGCCAGAGTTTCCTCAATTGCTTTAACCAGAAGACAAATGTCCATTTCCATAATTTCTCTTACAGGATCATGTTTTCAGTTGCAATTTCTCTTCAATTCTAAGAATCCAGTAGTCAAAAAAATAAAGTTCAAGATAAGAGAAAATTCTGTTGAAATTTTACAGCACAGCTTGGAAAAAAAATTTATTTTAAAAATAAATTTTGTCAAAAAACATCCTGAAAACATGATGAGAGGCCATTCTTAAGCTGACACATCTCTAATTATTGTTGTATCCACCTCACAAAAGTTTCTCAGATAGAGGTATCCATACTATGCAGACTGGACTGGTTTGCTTGGATTTTGTTTGTTTGGTCTTTATTTTCCTCTTTTACACTCTGTGCTCAGGTGAATTTAAAGATCACAAAGATGAGATATAAAAACATTAATTTAGCACTTAGACCAGACAGAACAAATATTAAACTTGAAAGGTTTCAAGTAAAGCACCAGCATTGAACACGTAGCTGGAAGTAGGACATCAATGAAACAAGAATATCTTCTGAGTTGTAGCAAAATATATTAAGAAAATCCACAATTAGTCAAATACAGTATTACAGAAAAGTGGCAATCAAAAGAAGAAAAGCCCAACATTCTTCATCTCTATCATAACACTACATCTTATTTCTTTTCCAGTTTTTACTTCTAAAGCACGTCTTATAATGTGCAGATCCATCTTTTATAACCAGAAATAAAATGCTTCCTGCATTTCTGAAGCTTTTGCAAAGACACTGTGAAAACAACTAATCAATACAGCAGCCTCTCCAGTTTTGAAAGAAAATATTTCCTTCCTCTTCTTTGCATAATTCCACCTTGGAAGCACCTGCTGGAATGCAAACTACTGACCTTGAAGACCACACAAAAAACACCCCAGCATTTGCTAACTTAAGAACTTTAACTCACTAACAACAAATTCACCTTGGATCCAAGAAACGCTTCCTATCTCCATGCCTGGTTTCAATCCCAGTGTAAATAAACATCCTTCAGTTTTAAACTCTGATCTTGAAGTTAAATTTGTCCACAAAGGAAGACAGAAATCCAGAGGAGTATCATTAGCACAACTGATCAGTTGCAATTAGGCGCACAGTGCAATAAGGTATGCACAGGTGACAAAACATGCACTGGTGACAACAGCTGGATGATCCCAACACACCTACACTGGTTTGAAGTATTTGTGAAAAATACCTTGCATAACACGTCTTTAATAATCTCCTTCAGCCTAGGTCTACCTAGGAAACCTGTTTCTGGAGACCCTCTGTAATCTTCAATCAGTTCCTGGGGTCTGCTACTCTGTCTTTCTGTCCCTTTAATTTAAAAATGAAATCTCATTCCAAACTGGTGGAAATCTTATTTGTAATTTCAATATCATTGGCAGCAGTAGGTGTGCCCAAACACTCCAGACTCCAAATGTCCTGTGCTAACACCACTCAGCCTGGAGCACCTTTGACAGAGAAACAGAAACTCAGCTGTTAATGAGCAAGTTCTCAACACACAATTCTGGCTTGACTCCATGGTTAATACAGGTCAAGTCTTGTAGGCAGTGGAAAGGGCTAGAAAAAGAACAGTCCTATGTACTCATCACCTGCAAACCTGTACTTATGTCTAAATCTGTAAAGACAAAATTAGCAGTCTTATTCCATCTAGGAGTCATGTGAGAATCATCACTTACAACTGCCTGTTTGCTGTGTTTCTAACAAGAGCCACAGACACAGAGCCTTCTTTCCAACACCTTGCACAGAGAGGCTGTGTGAGAGACACTGCTGAGCTTTAACATTGATTGTCAATGTTCACACAGCTCAAGTATTTTCAAACTGTTCTAAAAGTAAATTTGAATGGGAGAGAGCAGAAAAAAACTTGTCAATCAGATTAAACACAACATAATGTTATTAGAATTGTTAGATGCTCCAAAAGCAATATCAAGGTACTGCAGTCTGAGAACACATTTTCAACTGAATTCACAAACAGCAAATGGTCAAAGGAGCTCCATACAAGAAACTTCTTCCCAAACCCAGAGGTATCAAAGAGGTGCTTATAGAACAAACACACTTGTAACTTAGCATGAGAAAACCTCGGCAAAATACAATCCCAATGTTCAAATTCCTTAACAAACATAGAAAAAGGTGTCACAAAAGTGCTCTCTTGCAACCAGGTTAAAGGATTGTCAGATTCACGCTTGTGCAATGTACTTTCCAACATGGGCTCTGAAAAGAAAATGGCCCCTGGGGAAATGACAAGTTCTGTGATCACTCACTCCAAAATTGTTTCATAATACAGCAAGATCAAGTTGTAGCTATGAAGAGCAAGACAGCTTTTGGTGGGTGTATGATCTAAACCTTTTTAATTTACATGCTCTGTACTTCTGCTGCAGTGTCATCTTACTTCTGCTCCTTTTAAAACAAAAATGGAATCAACTTTTTGGGGTTTTTCTGAGATCATAGACTGATCATTGTAACTTATTACAGTTCTGTTAAACAGAAAAGTAGTTGTTTTCTAGCAAGTTGAGGGTTGGACTTGATGATCTGTAGAGGTCCTTTCTAACCCTAACTATTCTAAACTAAATAGACCTATACTAAATGGAAATATGCTAACTATACAGGCTAAGAAAGTCAGCTTTCATAATACTGAACATAAAAACAAAAACCTTCATATACCACAAAGTTCTCGTTCATACATCTCTCCCACCGGTCTCTGCCCAGTTCTCAGTATCCTCTCCCATGAATCTTTAATTTACAGTTCTGAAGAACAGTAAGAGGAAAAACAAGAAAAAAGCCCTGTCAGGGTTGTACTACAGCAATAACTTTCTGGGGCAGGCAAGAAGCCTACAATAAGTACAACTGAGTTTGATATTCAAATAAAATAAAGGGTTGTTTGAAAGCTGATTATCTTAAATTTATCTTCTCAAGTAATTAAATCATTAGAATTCTTTTATCACTCTGTGCCTTTAGGTGCACAGTGAGATGGTCATGACAGAGACAGTTATAATAAATTACTAAGATAATTACACATTATTAAAACAATCAATGTCAGTTGCCTTTAGCAAATGTGAATCATAACTTCAAAAAAGAGATGCAAAGAGCATTTACAGATGATTCAAAGTTCTGTGGACATGAAAGAAATCCTCATAACCCTCTCCTTCACACTAAATCAATTCTGATTTTAAGTCCTTCCAAAGAAGCCATATTCACAGCTCCACTGCATAGAAGCACTTAAGCACAGCGTGCCAACAAACTGCACAGTGAGACTCCAGGCTGCACCAGAGCCAACAGTGCAGCCTTCTGCCTCAAATGGAAATTCCAGCACCAACTGCGACCCAAGCAGGGAAAACAAACTGCAGCAAATACAATGTGAACTGCCCCACACCACACAAAATCATTGCTAAAACTCCTGTGCTGTTTCTGCTGAAAGCTGCTTGTTTCACATTAAAACAATCTTCCAAGCCTGGCTGTACATTTAGAGCCCTGTGATGTTCCACATGTTGAAAACTCCCATGACAACAACCTCCAGGTGCTGCCAAAGGAAGGGATAACACAAAGCAAGGCAAGCCATGGGTGTAACTGCCTTGGGTCAGCTCAGCCTGGGCCCAGAGCTCCACCTGTACCAACCATGAGCAGGGCCAAAGAAAAATTCCATCCTGTGAAGTTGTTCAACAAGGAACTGATAACCAAGTGACACTCGCAGCACTACACCGATTTTATTGTTGGAAAGAAAGAAAAGTTCTTCTTAAGTTTCAAGCCCCTTTGACAAAAATTAATATGAAGCAACAGCAGTTCTTTTTCCTAGGAGATACTAGCATTTGTCAGCACATAAAGACCTTAGCAAAAAATGGGAACCTGATCTTCCCCTCAGAAACTGACACTGTTTGGGAACTACATTTAAAACATTGAGGTATCACTGAAGAGCATTGCTGGTTACAAATTAACAAAGAAGCCAGACTTAGTTCCTAAATACGCTTTCACAGACTCCAAACACAAGCGCCAATTAGCTTGGTATGTCTCTGTACACTGCTGCTTCAGAAGTGCATCTGGTACTAAAGAATCTCTTCCACATCTAAAGTCTCTCAGAAGGCTTCATTTCCATTAACTTTCCTACCTTTTCCACCCAAACTAATCCCAGTAAACCCAGCTTTCCTCATATACAGAGCATTTCACACTCAGAAGTATTGTCACTCTGCACCTTAAGGTTCTTAGAGAATCCTTCCATTGACTACAGGAGCACTAAATATTTTCACAACACAGTGCTCAAAGGAGAATGGTTTTCTTAAGAGGTTATCTACCAAAATGTACCATTAAAATTTCCCTTTGATACATAGCTACCGCATCTGAGGATGCACCATTCTGAGGGAAAAAAGAAATTCAGATGTTAGAATGAAGTTGACAGACAAAATTAAAAGGTACAAAATCAAAATGCAACTTCAGCTGCAGGATAATTAAAGTTTAAAAAAAAATCTTTCAACAAAATGCATTTGGCACAGTGCAATGAAAGGCTGAAAAACCCCCAAAGGTTACGCACTATGTTATCCTCTTTAAACATAATTAATTGGCAATAATGAGCTATCATTTCCTACAAGGAAAGTGATAATTACTACCACATGTCATACAAGTAGTTAACATACATGAAATAGTTCAATTACTTGGTAGGGAGGAGAACAGAGAGGATTCTCTTAAGATTATTAGCTGGATAACTGGATTTTAAATATGAGAAAAAATTAAGTTCAGGTCTCCAAAAGACTTCGATGGAACTTTAACAAACCCAACCCATATTTGCTCAAAAAGCATAGCTCAAAAAGTGTGCATAGCAGGGGTGAATGAAGACTTCTTAAAGAAGAGAAAAGGCAGCATAAGAAATCAAATGGTGACTAAAAAAATAAAAGACTGGGCTGGCTAAAAGCTGCCTAGAGAAACAAAGAGTTGTGCTGTATTTATTTATGAGGACACCATGATAAACTTGATTTCAAAAAGCCATTTTCACTCTTCTTTAAATACAGGCCAAAACAAAGTTCTTTGCCTTAACTAAGCAACATCAATGACTGATTAATCAAACTTTTACAGTCTTAGATACCAAAGGATGATCTCAAATCTCTGCTATCCAGGTGAACCAATCATAGTTAAACACCAATTACGACACCAGTTTCCTATAGAAATGAATTAATGGATCATATAATCAGCACAATATCCTGTGCTAATCATTTGTGACTCACTACTTCAAAAACATGCCATTAATCTTTAAATTAATGAGAAAATAGCAGGTTATTGTGTCCAAAATATGGTTCACATTTATCTAACGCTAAAAAATTGGTAATTTTCAGATTGTCCCATTGAAACCTTTCTATTTCTTTAAAAATACAAAATTTTCATAGTAATTTAAGTGACATTTAATAAAACTCTCTATATAGTTGCAAGTATTTATCAGGATTCTAGACAACATCTATGATTTCGTCTAAAGACAGTACAAGCAGGTCTTATAAAACTCCTCTGCCAGCTCACAGATAACAACAGTGCAGGATTAATCATTTTTGCTATAGCAACCACTGCACTGCAATTACCATAGTGACATGAGAAGAATAGAAAAAGTAATAATGAAGAGCTCTTACTTGTTTGGAGCAATGTGGCAACTAAATAAGTGCAGAATTCTCCAGCACCCAACTCTGCTCACCTTAATCAATTGAAATGCCATTTGTAATAGATGTCAAAAAGCTTTTCTGATTTATTTTTAAAAGGGCAATACAAATTTGTCAATTGTTCCCTGTCGTTTGGTCAGATTGATGTACAAATGACTGCTATCATGTAACAGGGGGAAGTACAACTTATTACAGAGGTTCCAACTTAGCCATAAAGTGTAAGGTCTACTCCATTACCATAAATGTATTGATATATACACACATCCTTCTATGTAATTTTTCATTAAACCATACACACACACATATATATATATATATACATATAAATGTACTGGACTTTCAGATGCATACAAACATACATTTGCATTTTTTTTAATGAAAAAAAATCTTTATTTTTTCAGTACTTCAGGAACACTTGGTACTAAGATTATACCAACATCTGTTACAGTTTCTCATGAGTCACTTAATTGCTGGTTTTTCCAACTCCACTTAGCCAAATAATTTTTACTTGATAGCTGTTGTTCAACGTGCTTAGTTTAAGAAAGGAAATCTTACCCCAAATTAGTTGCTTTTGCAAGTTCTCAGTCAGACTCTTACACAAAGCTCCCCCCTTATTTCAAATGACTGGTAAATACTCATGGCTGGAAAGGGTACTTCAAATAACATTTTCAGAAGCAGGAAAGAATGTTAGACAAGGCACCTTTCGAAACAATGGTTATTTTGTTAAGAGGCAGGTGTGATCAGTAACTCAGAACCTGGCACTGCAGGAGTGCAAGAGGGCACAAGCAGAAAGGTGGGTGTGAGAGGGAAGGCAGCAGCCCAAGTGGCAGAGCCCGAGCTCACGCCTGGGCCTGACACCGCTGCAGAGCCCAACAGGCACACGGTTAATTCCTGACAAGTGGCAGAGTGAAAGCACGGAGATACAGAACCCTCTGGGACCTTTAGCAAATGGCAAAGCTGGCACATCAGCTGTGAGGTACAGAAAATGTCAAGGAGGGGAAGAAAAATAGAGGCAGGCAACCCAGAAGTAAGAATGTCAGAGGCTTGTGCTGTATCTTGAACATTTCTAGTGCCAGTGGCTGTGTCCCAGTGCCAAGAGGAGGATGCCTGTGGCACAGCAGAGTGCGAGTGCACAGCATTCTGCATCATGCACAGCTTGGCAAAACCTGCCAAAGTAGAAGGCAGCACAATCTTCTAACATATCTCATTTTCCATTTCCTTGTGGTACTTTGATTTGTTGTGCAATCAATCAGGCCCCGTTACAGATAGCTACATTATTCCAAACTGCAAACCATCATACCTTAACTTCCTTTGACTTGCAATAATCATTATTCTATCATTTTTGAAATGGAAAACTGAAAACAGGAGAGGTTCAAGTCTGACAATCCTTTTCTAATAATGCATTGTCTTTAACTCCAGCTCAGTACAAGCAGCTGTATGCTCAAAGCCAGCATTTTGAAGTACCTAAATGTGAGCAGACACAGCACAGTGGGTAAATGCAGCTACTGTGACACAGCAGCACACTCATCATGGGAGATGCTGCCCTTTTGTTGCTGGGCTGGTGCAAAACAAATGAATCTGATGATAATTAGCAGTGAGGGCTTTAAACAAGGGTGCTGGAACTCCAGCCCAGCAGTCCTGGGCACTGCCCTTCCTCCCAAGCTCGGCTGTACCAAACCACTGCCCTGCCACAGCACCGCACACTCTGTTTAGCCACACATTCCAAATTTTAACTTTAACATTGGAACAGTTCCACTTCTCTTTGTGAAGATATCCCAGGGTTTATTACATTTCCATTAATTACTGTGAATTTCTAAGATTATGATTTATCATTTGGGCTCATTAGCCACCTAACATAGAGATAAAATTATCCTACATTAAGATAGCTCTTCACATTGCCATTGTTAAAAATTTATTTAAAAATTCTATTTAGTACCTATTAAGACACATTATTCAGAACACCAGCTTGGAAAATGATTACAAAAGACCCAGAACTCTTAATTTTTTTTTTTAACTGCAAAAATTGTATTATTCTATTCTTTCCTTCATATATTACATAGATAAGTATTCAAACTTGAAGATAAATAGTAAAATATTTTATTAAAACTTTGTCAAAGATTTTAGAAAATGGGGTAAACATTACAGAGAAGAGCCTGGGCACAGTTCAGGTTCTACCTGACTTCACTGCCTGTAGATATGATCTAAGGACCATGACCCATCCAGCAGAGGTGCCTTGCATTCACAAGTCAGCCTCAAAACACTTCTAAGTGGCAGCACAGAGAAAGTGAGTCACACTCTAAGAAGTTTAAAAATGTCATTTTCTTTAAAATAAGTTTTTGAAGGAAATGTTGAAACAAGGCTACTGTTTGACAACATTTAAATACAAGGTCAGTCCCACTGTAACAAGTGTATTGTATAAATACAGTAAATTATTTTTTAAAGAAGTTATTTACAGTCAATTATGTCAGCAGAGTCAGGCCTGCAACACTTTGCCTCTGGTTGGAAAATTGTTATTTTAGTGCATAGAAGAATAGTATTTTCTGCACTACAAAACCAACATGTCCCATTCTCTGTAACATGACAAAAACATTGATAAACCACAATTGACTGGAAAGGTACATTCTAATAGGAAAATATAGGCTTTCACTAACCCTTGCAAAAATAGATTTACATATAAATTAAATTTTTCTCCTGTCCAAAAGCCTACCAGAATTTTCAATTACAACCGTTAAGATTTTACCATGTTTCAGCAATTTTTATTTAAGTAATTTTAATTCGTTTAGTCTTTATTAGTTTGTACAAGTGAAGAATTTAGAAACATTTAATCAGATAATGTTTTCTGAACAAGATTAGAGAAAACAAAATTAAAATCATGACAAATAAAATAAATGTCTGATAAAATTAAGTTTAGTGTTGCACCACACCTCAAAGCAACAAAAATTAGATACACGAGGCAGAATGTACTGGGATAAGCAAAGCTGAATTTGTAAATAATTATTCCCAGACATTTCAAGATTTACAAATAAATATAAGACATTAAAGAGAAAAAGCAGAGAAACATAAAAACCTCATTTAGAGCTAAACACCTTTATTTGTTGTCTGGTATAAAGCAGCTAACCAAAACATAAGAAAGCAACACTCAGGGCAGTGTAAAATAAGCAAACTCACCAAAATCTGCAAATACGGACTGTCCAACAACTTTGGCCCCACTGGGCATTTCCTTACTTCTTCCAACTTTAGAGAAGTTCCCATCCTAGGAAACAGGACAAGGATGATGGAAAGACTGAATTGCAGAGTAAGTGATAAAAACTGACTTTTGAACCGAAGAAAATACAGATCACTAGTGAAGGGCTTTAGCAGGTAAGAGAGAGACATCTCAGTATGGAAAAAACTACGCTCTTCAAAAATTGGGACTGAGTTTTTGCATTTCTAATCCTTCCTGGATTCTTGTGGAAATCCATCAATAGTAATATTCAGACACAATTTCCATAAATTTTGCTGTGCTGTGAGGAAGAGATTGGATTATTTCAGCAACATTATCTAAATGAGAATTAAGTGATTATGAATACTGTGCATTTTTGCATATTAACATGTGATTTTATAGACGTGTGTAATATATAACAACACACCTGCATAGAAATTAAAAATAGGGTCCTGATTTGCTTTCTAATTAGGAGATAAACTGACTTGCTATTAGGTCCGGCTTAGAACTTGTTTTATTTATCTAGGCCTAGAGAAAACAATAGTCCATTATACCATCAGAAAGATAAAAAGTGCTGGGTCTTTGTTTATCACAGAACTGGATCTCAGCTGGCACAAACCCATGTCAAGGTGCAGAGTTTTTGCAGCCATGTCAGAGCCAAGGCCCCCTCCCCAGTCACTGCCATCAGCTCAGCACACTGCTCTGCACACCAGGGCCCAGCAGGACACAGAGCCATGGCTTGGGAACGGAGCAGAGTTATCCATACCCAACGTGACTCATGTCACCTTTGCTTTGTGGGCTTCAATGCAACTCTGTACACAGTTGGTGCTGTTTGAACTGCATGACTATATATCTTCACCTTGACATAGAATGTATAGTGATTCTGATGAGAAAAATTAATATTGATGCATTTCCATGCAGTGAAATAGAAGAGGCCCTTAGTTGGCCCTAAAAGCATATCTTCTTTAGGCAAATATTTAAAAAGCATTTCATAGTGCATCAATGAAGGGAATTATGTTTCCTACAAAGAGCAGTTTACCAGCTTTTAATGGATCAGTTAAGCTATTTGTAGTTTCATACACATGTCCAAGCATTTTACGTGTATGACTGATTTTCCTGGGTTGATTGATTCCAAAGAACAGAATTCTTTCTTTCTAAAGATAAGCAAATCTATCAATATAAAATTTATATTGCAGGATTATATTTAGAATACGAGTTCAAAAACTGGTAAGAGAATTCAAAGAAACCCCATTAACAGGACAAACACCTTATGTACTTACAAACATTCAACAGCCAATGATTTTTAAAGTCTACCTAAAGCTGTAAATACAGGATTCATGACTCAGTGCTTTCATTACTCTTGCCTGGGAGAAGATGGCCAGGTTATCTCACACAAGACTCTGTTCTGCAGTGACTCACTGTGATCTGATGGATTAATTTGCAGGCAAACCCTCAAAAACTCATCCCTTAACTAATAAGAAACACACTGAGCACTTTCTATCATCATTAAAAAGTGAACTTACAGCTCTAGTCCTTTTGGATAACAAGGTACAAAGGATGCCCCTGGCCAGGTTAGACAATACAGAAGCAGAATCTCAATAAATTATTAATCCCTTGATCTATTACTCCTCCACCCTGAATTTCAGTTATGATATTTAGTAAACACAGGACTTGATTTCCTCAAACATAATTCATGCATGTATTGTAACAGCCAGAAGTGACATTTTGAACCTCTGTCCCAGAAAATCTTACCCAAGACCTGGAGTCATGTATCTAACAAAGCCCACTTAAAAAAAAAAAAATCTTTCAGACAGCAAGAATAAAACCAAACTGATCAGTCTTCTATCTAGAAATCACCATAAATGTCAGAAGATAACTCTTTGGGGTTTATAACTTGTCTGTGTTTCAACAGAATGGTTATTTGTGTTTTCTCTCTTACCTTATTTACCCATGTCTCAAATTGAATGGATTTGGAATTTGGTGATGTGGTAAGGAACAAATCTGTGAGGAAAATATAAGAGAAATGAGATATTTAACAGTAGACTACACTCATAAATATCTGATCACTTAGTAAACAGATATAATTTTACAAGTATTACCTATATACGTTATAAATACATTATCTTCTAGTGATATATTAAGTAGGAAAGACTAAAACCACAGCCCTCAATATTATTTTCATGTCTTGTACTCTTTTGTATAAATAGATATCAATAAATATCAACTAGCCTTTTATTTGGGATATGTTGAATTAAGCAACAGACTCACTGTTGACAGGAGAAGAAAAGTAGATGGAGAAATATTTCTGGCTTCCTATACACTAAAATTCTTTAAAACATCAAAACAGTGCAAAATAGAGCTTCAAAGGATGTATCTGGCAAGGCCTAAAGAGAAGCTTATTTGCTGCCTTTTAGAAAAGTCCCCAAATGAGGAAAATGGGAAGAAAAAGCTTTTATTAAAAAAAAGTGGACGTTGAGGAAAAAAAAAAATTAAAAATTAAGTCCACTGTTAAGAAATCCAGATTTAAGAAAACTACTCTTTAAGATTTAAACACCTGTTTTCTTTTTCTTTGTCTCCTCCCTCCCTGCAATTTCAACTGCCATTCTTTGAGCTAGAACACAATGGTTACTTTGCAGGAAAAAGAAAAAAAAAGAGAATATTAATGCTTTACCCTGAGGTATTTTACTGAATAAGCAGGAAGATAGCTGTACAGAGAATTTCAAATAGCACAATAAGGGACATTGTCTTCCAGGGGAAAAAACCCAGCAACAAACAACAACCACAAAACTAGAAACCTCCCCACACCTAACAAGAAAAACCCAAACAAAAACCCCACACAAAAACACAACAAAAACAACACACAAAAAACAACAAAGATTCTTGTTATAGATTTCTCTCCCCCAACTTAGAGCTTAAAAGCTCTACCATTTAATTTTATTCCTCTGAATATCTGAAATGGCCATTTCCTTTACAGCATACACATGAAAAGCATGATAGTGTGTGCTTCATTGGAATGAATTACAGTCATACTTAAGGACTTCCTGAAGGTGAACAGAACTAATGAAAATAATCTGAAGACAGTATAAATGTAAGGTAGAAAACTTATATTTTCAAATATTAACTTTGCATCTAGAAGGAAGCTTGTGCAATACTGTTGATTACTATCAATATAAGCCAGAACAACATTAAAAAATCCAGTACGTTCACAGGGGCAGAAAAGGCTTCTGTTATTTCATGTTGCTCTAACAAATTTTCCTTCAGGTCAAAATGCCACTATATCTTAAAAAAAAAAAAAAGTATTTGAGGTTTAAATAATCATTTCAAGTAGGGCCCTTGCTGTACTTGTACTAAAATTTACTCTGAGCTCTGGGCTCTGCTGCTCCCAGGTTATGCTAGAACAGGCTCTGAAGTGTTGTACTGAAATGCCAGCCAAGGATGAGCGTTTGCTCCCCAGCTGGGGCAGGCTGGGTGACCCTCAGCCATCCTGTCTGCACTGCAACCTCTCCCCAGCACTCTCTGCCTCCAGGTCTCACTGCAGAGCTGCCCTCCCACCCTCAGTGCTGAGACAGCCCTCGGTGCAACGGGAGACCCTGGCCAGCAGTAACTCAGCATTCCCTCTGCTAATGCTGTTTACCCACATTTTGGGACTCTGTCCCAGCACAGCTGCCAACACCAGGCAGAACTCACCCAATGCCACCATGCTAGAACTTGCCCCAGCTCCCTCAGCCTTTCCTCACCAGAGATGCTCGTGTCCCTTCACCATCTGTGTCACCCTCGGCTGGCCCCGCTCCAGGAGCTGCAGGTCTCTGGTACTGAGGAGCCCAGAGCTGGGCACAGCACTGCAGCTGATCCTCACCAGGGCTGAGCAGAGGGGCAGGGTCACCTCCCTGACCTGCTCCAGTGCTCTTCTTAAAGCCCCCAGGATCTCATTGGCCTCACAGTCACAAGGACACGGTGCTGGCTCCTGCTGTCCACCAGGACCTCCAGGCCCTTCTCAGAGCTGTGCCCCATCACGCCCAGCCTGTGCTGGGGTTGCTCCTGCCCAGGTGCAGGACCCTGCACTGCCTTTCTCCCCAGCAGCTTAAAGACAATTCCATTCAGCAACATTCCTGTTTTGCACTGAAATCCCTCTCCCAGATCAGCTTCTCTTTAAAGTCAGTAAATTACTTTTGCTCTCTGCTCCTCTCCATGTACTCCTCCATCTCCTTTTTCCTAACCACTGTACAGAACAAATAGAACCAACACAACAGAGCACTTCCAAGGCTGCTGTAATGTCACACTGCACTGGCAAAATGCAAAGGCAGGCTAAGAGAGCAGATAATCTTCTAAAAATAGTGTAGAGGAGCTGCTGCCACGCTGCTGCTGCATTAAAGGAACAAGCTGTGATTTCCCATAGGACAACTTAATACAGGTACAACACCACCACCTCTAGTTCTAGAGCCCTCTGAGCCAGTTCCACTGGTACCTTATTGCCAATTGTCCTCTTTCTTATCCTTAAGCCTTCTTAGAAGCTACAGATTTGAAATGCTCATGCATGTTTCTGGGATTAAACTCTCTTTCACTGAAACCAAATCAAATTGTTAATATTTACAAGTAATTATTCATTTTGATCAAGAATGTCAGAGATTTCAAACCAAGTGAAACAAAAGCATTTCTTTGCAACAACAGTATAAAAAGGTGATGCAATTTAGACACTAGAAATAACTACTCACAAATTTGTACAGTTCAGAATTACCAGTGTTTTCTCCCAAGTTTGCGAAAGGAATGTGCAAGAAAACATAAGTCCTGTCTGGAACAGTGTTCTAGATCAGTTAATTCCCAAATGTTACTTTCAACCTGCCTTACTTTATGATTCTTTCTGGTTTGGTTATATAAGTTTTTGACCCCAAGAGCATCTCCGAGGCAATAAGTAAGAATCTGTGCACTTTATAAATAACTACCTAACAGCCATAGCAAAGAATCCTTGCAAGTGTTTCCTTTCCAAAGGAATGGTGTCCACAACATATCTCCCTCCTCACTCTTACTGCTTTCAATGTCTGTTATTACTAAATTCTTAAATATGTAAGAGTGCAGGAGAACAGATGGAGCCAACAAATGCATTCGTATCTGTATGATCAGTACTGGGGTTACACAACAATGAAGATATACACAACTCGTCTACACTTTTTGTATTACAGTACACTAATCACGTTTGAAAACTGCAACATTTCTGTTTTGCTTCTGGCTGTATCAAGAAAACTCAGCCCCTTGCTCCTACAAGGAATGCCTATCATAGTAAATATGCTCAGAAAAAGTCACTTGTCTGTAGATATGCTGCACACTGCCTTTGGAAGGCAGTTCAGGTTGCAATTTCAGCTGTAAGAAACAGAATATATTCCATAAAGATCTCTAAGTTTAAAAAGCACAGACAAAGTATTGAGAGCTGTTCAAATTCTTATTACCCTAACAGCACCATAGTGAGAGATATTTCCAACCTGAGGTTATTAAACCAACTAATCTGGAGCTCAACAAGCAATTATATTTACAGGATACAAAAGTGATGGTTTTACCAGAAAACAGGTACACGAAGGGATGCTAAAAACTACAGGCAAGGGGGTACCTTTAACAGCCCTAGGGTAGTTGTAGATTCTGTAGATATAAAAATGGAAATATGAAACAGGAAGAGGAAAAAAATCCACTTTGCTGCTGCTGCCAGGGAAAGAATATTGAGCTAGCTGGATGGACCACTAGACTAAGCCTGCAGGGCATTTCTTGCATCCTTAATTTGTGACATGATGCAGCAAAGATAAGGAAAATACTCAGTAGTTGGGATGGGGGAAGATCTTGTTTTCACACCCGGGCAGATTTCCTGAGATGCAGCACCCATGGCCCAAGAGAATGGATAGAAGTAAAAAACCAATACTGCCTGAGAGGAAACCTTTCTCTTAAACAAATGCAAAGTAAAGTGTGTTCACATTTAAATACACTTTCCTATTTTGGATTTAACAGCCAGTGATTAACATAAATACAACATAAGTAATTGGAATATTCATCAACAAAATTCAACAGCCTGAGAAGCATGGAGGTTACCCAGCATTTTAGATCAACACTGAAAATCAACTAAAATACACACCAGACACTTAATACAGAAGGTATCATAATGCTGCAACACAAAACCACTGTGTATTAGCATTTTACTCACAACTTACCCTAAAAAGTGAGTTGGTGAGCAAATTTGGCTATAATTTAATTTAACTGGCTTAGTCATAAGATGCTGCTATCCCAGCTCTGCTACATCTGATCCCAGTTAATATATATATAGAAAAAATACTGAATTCAGCATTCATTCTTACAAAAAAAGGAAAGAGATTATTAGAATGTATGTTTCTGCCTGTAAAAGAAAACTATTTGAGTATGGTGCTGTTAACTCCAATAACCTACAGCTTGTTACAGAGGAAGCACAGCACTTCCATCCATCTTCATTTGATAGTATCAGGGAATTTTGACACTGTATCAACATATGGCCCACTGAAGACTGAAAAATCTCCCCCGAAAGCAACATAAAACTTGGCTGGCTAGACTGCACTGAGTTTATTTAGTGCACTTAGAACTACCCTGTATCAATGTCCAAGACACCCCAGACACAGCCACAAACATTAAAATTGTAATTTGATCACAGCATATCCCATCTTGAGCTAGCTACATTTTTGGCAATGTTTGTGCAATGTACCTAAAGGAGCTTTACCTAACTACTGCTGTCTGTGGTGGCCCATCCTGGGCAGCAAGAGCACAGCTTTTGTGCCGTGGGGCTTGGGAACCAGAGAGCTGCACTGAAGAGAAGCAGCTGCTGAGAACCCAGTGCCTGACCAAACTGATCCCAGGGCAGCAGCACCTCTCCTGTGGAGACAGGCTGGGAGCTGGGGCTCCCAGTCTGGAGGAAAAAGCCTAGAGCCCTTTTCAGGACATAAAGAGTTCTGGGGAGGGGCTTTGGACAAGGACATGCACAGAGAGGACAAGGGGGAATGGCCTTAGGCTGAAAGAAAGCAGGTTTAGGTTAGAAATAAGGAAGAAATTCTTCCCTGTCAGAGTGGTGAGGCCTGCACATGCTGCCCAGAGAAGCTGTGGCTGCCCCATCCCTGGCAGTGTCCAAGGCCAGCTTGAATGGGGCTGGAGCAATCTGGGATAGTGGAAGGTGTCCTGCCCATGGCAGGGGGTTGTAACTGGATGAGATCTAAGACACCTTCTAACCCAAACCATTCTCTGATAATTGCAACAGCTTATGGATCACGACAAAGGAAATACAAAAAAAAGACAGATGAAAATCCAGGACAGCATTCAAACCCCTTAAACATGAAAGCATTTCTACTTTTCCTGCAAATCTTTTTGCTGCAGAAATAAACATATAGGTAGTTTCCAACCACCCACTTCTACACCCAACAGCAGGTCCAGCCCTGATCCATATCCCATGGTTTTTCTCACACAGGCATTCCTAGACTCCTCTCAACCCAAGACTTAAGCAGCTATGCTTCCCTTACTCCACACACCATTAGGTCAGTCCTCCTCTAAGAACTTCAAGGCCATCTGAAATGAACATGCTCTTTTTGCAGAAATTCATCCAGGGTTTGCTCCTCACCATCTCCAACTAAATTCTCTGCCTTCAGCCTGGATTTCTTTTTCACCTCTCTTCCCCTCCCTGTGCACCCATTCCGGATTTGGCCCCCTGCTCTCAGCTGAGCACCCAAACACTGGCCATAGTCCAGAGGCACAATGGAAGGGAAGGATTCCAGAATCCCCAGCCTCTGCTGATGGCTGGCTGAGAAAGGCAGCAAGAGCTAGTAAGGAAAACAGCAACAACAGCACCCCAGCTGGTAATTCTGAAACGGGTTTCAAACTGCCTAGTTTCAATCAATCTTTTAATCAACAGTAAATAAAACAGGTCAGGGTGAAAAAGGGTGCAGTCTCACCCTACGTCCCCTGATTTTACTTACTAAAACTAGAAATTGCAATAAAACCTAACTATACAGAACCTGCTCCAAGTTCACTTCTGATTACCCTTGTTGTTTTCTGTCACTTTTGAGTGTTATAAAAATAGTGCTATTTTTAGATGGAGCATTCATTTCACTAATGACTGTTTTGACCTTTCTGTTTAATGTCAGAGGGCTTTATGTCAGAATAAAACCCCCCCAGCATCTGACTCTCTTGAGAAGCCACCAGGGTACAAGCAACATTAAGTTACTGCTTGATTTCATGTTTACTTCAGAAGTTTAAGGTCATAAAGGAAGGGAGGAAAGTGCCCTTATTATAAACACTATTGTCACAGACAAGGCAGTACCCAATTAGAACACTTATGTGTACACTTCAAACATGCCTAAAAATTATATCATCAATGTGGAAGAACAGGGGTGTCTGTGCATATTCTCTAACCAGGAGTTACTTTTAGAGATAAAAGTGCCTGCTTTATCTATATGTAAATAATGTGCTGAATTAAAAATCTCTGCTTTGCAGTGTGTTGACAGAATGGTAATGTAACAACCATATTAAAATCATTAAATGCCTTAAACCCCAAGGCAAAATAAAAGATAACTTTTCTCTATTTACATTACAGATTGAACACTGGTAGGAAAAAAGTATTTAAAACCAAACATTATCTACAATGTTTTTGGCTGTAACTACACAATATTAGTTGTACAATACTTCTACTATGCATAAACCTAATTTTATACAAAAAAGTTAGATATAGTCAGTTTTATTTCTTTACTACATCAAAATAGGAAACAAAATCTTACAAATTTCATCCTTCTGTTCCTAAGTTTTTCATTCAGGTAGAAAAACCCTCTACACGTGGTATTCAGATTTGTCAAAGTGGCATTATGCTGTCCTAGAGCAAATGATGTACATCTACATTAATTTTTGGTGCTAATTAAATGAAACAGTAACTTCCTACTCTGAAAAACTTCAGTAAAACAGAAAGACTTCATATGTTCCAAACAAGCTAATCTGTGTTGGTAAATTTTTAAGAAATGTGCTTATAATAAGAGATTGTGAACTTATTCTGTTCAAATGGCTCTTTCGAAATTTATCAAGTATTTACTGGAACTATTTAGTAAACCAGGTGATAAACAACGATAAACAACACAACTAAGCACTACAATCCCCTTCATTATTAAAAATTCCTATGGAATGAATATATATTAATTTAAAAGTTTTGCTTAACTGGAGAACTTTAAATCTAATTTATACTTAAGATTTCTGCTGCTGAACACACAGAGCAGGTGGTTGTTAGCACCTTTGGTTGTACAGCACTTGCTGTTAAACATGAGCTTTCAGACAAAAAGTGCTCTTTATTTTCAGAATATGGGCAACAACACTGTTTCAAGGAACAGAAAATAATACCCCTCAAGAGTGCTTTCAGAACCCATTTTCACATTTATGTTTTCTCAACAAAATGCTATTTGGGGCAGAACCAATTTACTTCTCACCTGTATTAAGTTATTGATTCCCATAAAAATATAATATAACTCCCCAGTGCATGTAACTAGATCAGTATATAATTAAAAATTGCAAAAGGAATAGCTTTTGAGACACTTCATAATGGCAATTTTAAAATTAAAACTGCTAAGCAGATAGCAGAGATTATGGGCTCCTTTAGAAAGATTAGGCAAAAAGAAGTTAAACCTAAAGCTCTTTCTTTTCTCTAATGATCTCTACCCATCCTTTGGTTCTCTCTGCAAGGAAAGCTGTGAGCAAGAGGAGCCATCAGCAAAGGCAGCCCAGCCCCAGCAGCAGGAGGAGATGCAGCTAAACCCTGCTCTGGGTTTGATTTTATGAGCTGCAACTTCCTGTGGTATTGAACACTGGGAAGGAGCAAGTGGAGGAAGGGGGGCTGACAGGGAATCACATCACACAAAGCATTTTTAATTAGATACAACAAACACGTAAAGAGCAGAAGTAATGAAAAACAAACAAAACTTTACAAACTGAAGTCCTCTGAAATATATCCTATCTTACATGATACATTTTTTGCCTCCATGATTTGCTGTAAACTCAGAGGTAAGCTCTGCTATCAGAGGTAAAAACAGTTAAGAAATTTAAAAAATTGTACCTGCTCAAGGAACAACACAGTGACATGGCTTTACGGAATATTTGTTTGGGAGAAATGTAAGGGAGGGGGCAGACCCAGAGAGAACAAACTGACTTCAAATAAATATATGCACACACCCCCATGCCCCACCCAAGTTTTAAAATGCCACCAGATACTTTGTTTACCAGTGATTAGAATAGTGAATAAATGCAGATCTACTGCAGAAAATCAGCTCTGCTGGTAATATGAGCTGCACGGGGACTACCAGCTTCCAGGAAGAGGAAACTCACTGAAAATATGATCAGAGACTCTGACATGGAGCATTAGACTATTTTCAGAATCTAGGTTTAAATGACTACAACAGAAATACCACCCATGATTTGAGTGATTGGTTTGCAAGAAGAAAACTATCTACATTTATACATTTAAACTAAGTGGGAACCAAAGAGAAAACACATTGTGAACGTTCTGGTACATTAGGTTTCTAAATTCCCAAAGCAAAACAACATAAGAAAATTAACTACCAAAATCAGTAAAGAGACTAGCAATTAGCTTACAGCAAGCTGTTTCTGACTAATGATTTTTTCACTTTACTTTTCCCAAACCCAAATTTATGATTTTTCCTTCATTTTATATAAACAGCTCCAGAAATATCTCCAACTATACACACCACGTACTAGTGTTCAACACAAGATCAGCTGTAAAACCAGGACTTCCAAACTGTGGAATCACATATCCAAGTGACACACAGAGTATTTAATACATCAGCTATTTTTCATAGCATTCAAGGATACACTGACAGATGTACAGTATGAAGTTACAGTGGGATTCACAGTCCAAGGCAGCTTGTGTCCTGCATTTGAGCACTTTAAAAGTGTTTGTAGGGCGTGATTTCTGGCCCTGACTTGTATTTCTGGGGCCTGACTTGTATTTCTGAATGCAAACAAATCTATGGTTTATTAATCGTGGTTTTTTTCCCCCCAAGTTTAGAAAGACAGCTTTAGCACTAAGTGAATATCTGACATTTTACTACGTTTACAATAAAAGTAATTAAGTTGTCTAATTAGAAAAAAGGTGACACAGCAAAAGAATCACTATCCTTAGAATTTCAACTGTGATATTTTTAAGACAGGCCTCTTACTTGATCATCCTTCTTTGGAAATGCTCACCTGGACTTTTTGCTTTGTAAAATACACCTGATGTTAATCTGTTCAGACAAGCCTATTATTATTAGCTGGAGATTATTGTCCTAAGCCAGCTGTGAAAAAGAACTGATGACAAGTGTGAGTAAGAATTACTAGACAGCCAGCAGCCCTGCTCTAACAAGGGCCCCCACATTTACTGCTCACCTTGCAGCCTCAGTGCCATGTCCCAGCAGTGACAGGGATGGCAGGATGCCTGACCAGCCCATTTCCAGCAATCCCCTCCCAGCTCAGCCACTCTGCAAAGCAGATACTCCTCTCTGCAGCAACACATGCTTGATATGCATGCAAGAGACACTTGAAAGTGTGGTACTTAGTTTATCCATTAAGCACATACAGACCCTTTGGTAAAGGTTTTATACTGCAAATTTTTGCAATGGTTTTAATGAAATTCCTGGTTTAACTCAGAATTCCTTACTGAATTAATAACTATAGGGAGCTGAGACTTCTGCACGAGGATGCTTTCTTTAAAAACAGCAGCAACATTACTCTCTGCAACAGTCCAGTTTATCTCCTACCAAGAAAGATTAGTATTATCTTTGTTGGTTAGAGGATTTTTGGATTATAAAATCCTTACACTGTTAGCCTTTCATGAAGCATTGTTAGGGATTAAACACATCTTTATGAGCAAGTTCTCGTCTAATGAAATCATAACAATTCAACTTCATTTCACCCAGAGCATAAGAAGTGTGGCAATTAAAAGCTCTGCTCTGAGTGTTTAATATCAGCAGGTTGAAAACGGGTTAGGCAATAAACTAGCAAAAAGCTTCTCAGCCCAGAGAGGATTTTTTGTTTTATGTCAAGCACACTTTAAATCTCCTAAGCTGTTTATAATGATAGAGTTGCCAAAAATAGCCCAGCTAAAAATCATCAAATTGGCTGCATCTGTTACAGAATACAAAGAGTGCCAAAATATTGTAGAATATTAGAAAAATCTTTAAAAATACCTGCAAAAAACCCCATGAAGAACAAGTAAAATGGCATGTCCCGGTGATCTGTTTGTAAACAAAAATCACTCCATCCATTTTAGGTGCAATTATAATCCTTATAATCATGAACAGCAGCATTGCCTGCGAGTAAACAGCCTGACTATTTCAGTCCAAAAGTCCCACAGCAGCATCAAATCCCATGATCATTAAGTGTTTTGGGCACATGATTTCAGCAGGCAGATTATTCCCCTGCATCTTGTCAATGCCTCCTTTTTAATTAATACAATTCTAATGTGCAAGGCCCTGCTCTTAATGAGGCTTTGTTCCCACTGAAGAATGGCTGTGTGGGTGAACACTGAGTCACAGAACGCTCTCCTCCTCACCAGCTCCTGTGAGCCAAGCAGAGCCAGGCCCCAAGGAGAAACTGGTAACCCAGCACTGCCTGTGCCCTGCCTGCCCCAGTGCATTTCCCACCAGTCCTACACACTTCCAGATTTTGTTGTTTTGCCCTTTTTCCCCTCAGTTTCTACCACTTGACTACCTATGAGCCACTTGCCCAGCTCTGTACAGACCCACAAATTAGAGCAGACGTGGTGAGAACACTGCACAGGTATTTTTTGGAAGAGGCACAGTGAGACTCAAGGTACAATTTCATGCTTGGTTAAAGGCAGCCTACAACTGCTGCTACTAAAAGAGGAGTCAACTTTTCCCCTGTGCTTACATCTGCTCTGACAAACCTGCATGGTGAGCTGGATCAACTTAATAACTCCAGTGACAATGAACTGTGCTCCTCAGCAGCCCCACTTCCAAGCAGTTACTAGAGCTGGTGTCAGGGAACTGCCATAAATGCACAGGCAGCACTAGACAACTGGCAACTTTTCATTTTGGCAGGAATCCAGTTTTTGCACTCTTGGAAAAACACATCAGTCATGAAATATCTGATATACTGATACTATTTTTCAGCAACATGTGTCTTATTCTTGGTTAGTCCCATCTTCATAGGGACAGTAAAAAAAAAAAAAATTATCATTCCCACCTTAGAAGTAAAACATTACTTTAAAAAATAATAATACTGTAATACTTTCTCCAGTTTTCTTGTCAGAATGAATTATTTTCCTTATAATTTTTCCCAGGTTCCTGTAACATAACACTTCCCACAGCACTAAACATAACACCCTAACGTAGTACCTCAGCCCCAGGTGTCACAGCCTTGCTGCTACAAGAAAGTAAAAGTCAGGATCTTTATGGGAAGAGCTTCACAGGAGCTTCTACTCACATCTTGAGATATAAAAATAGATGTGACTCTGTAAAAGCTCCCAGCACTACCCACACAAAGATCCAGACTCTCATTTCTATTTAATAGAGGAGCTTCCACACAGCAGCAGCACTAACTACAACTCTTGGAACATTCTTTAGTCTGGCAGCTGTCAAAAACCTTGACAAATTGATCAGTCTGTGACCAATCAATGTAAGAATCTTAGACTTCTTACCTTTACTCACCTCTGAGTTTAGATTTCAATGTATTCAACTTAAAATGCTACCTGAAATACTTATCTCTGCTGCTTATGCCACTAAAAAAACCTTCCAAAAGGATTCTAGAGCTAAGTGTGTTAGAACTGGTTATTATATGACACTGATTATGGTAAGCAGCCATATATTTAATTTTCCAGTCGGAATTTCCACTTGACAGCTTCACATAGCAATGTGCTAGAACTGGATATTAAGGTTTGACTGCATACTAAAGCAATTAACTTAATCCCCAACATTTATAAACATCTTAATTAAATTTATGGACTCATTCCTCTCTCATTCCCATGCAACTAAACAGGAAAAAGATAAGCTCTCTTTCCAAAATTACCATATATGAATTGATGTACATTGCACATCTAGCAGAAGAGAAAGCACTTCAGAATTAATTTAGTGTGTGAAGAAATTAAGTTTATCACAATATTTAAATGTGCTTGGAAATATGAGCCAGGTATGTAAGTGATAAACAGATTTACCATGGTAACTGAATCACATTGACAAAATACCCCAACAAAATAAAGGGAGAACAGTTAGTTGTACCAGTGATAGAACTAACTACAATATAATACAAGGAAGTCATAATGAAATCCTGAAAACAAAATTTAAGTCCAGTCTTAAAAACATTCTGCTGAATCAAACTACCTAACTATTTCCATATCAAATGAAAAACTGCAGCCCTGATGCAGTTACCACCTATATTAGAGTACAGCATTGTGAAGAGCAGGAAACAACACTTTAAGGGTGAACACAACATCATTCAGAACAAGCAGCAGTTATGATTATCATCAAGAAATAGAAAATGCTATTGGGATATTTATTTTGAAAGTTGTTTTTTAAAACCCAGAATTTTCAAATCATAGATATTAAAATTAAGTAACTGAAAAACCCAAATCAGAAGTAGCAAAATCATATAATTACTGAAGGAAGTTGCAACACATGACATTGACACTTAGTGATAATTATTTTTAGGATGGTATCTAACACTTCTATGACTTACCAGCAGTGAAGTCATTATTTAAATCTATAAAGGCATGAGAGTGTGGTATATACATTTTACTTTGAGTTTCCAGTGCAGGATGCCATGACAAGTTCCTACAGACAAGAATAAAAATACATTTCATCAATGTGTAGGGACTGTTAATCATGAGCTTAAAAAATATGAGCATAATCATAGCTTAAAAAAACAGTGAAACTTTAAATATAATGGGACAGAAAGCATGTTCTCCCAATACTATGACAAAATTCCTACTTAGCTTACAATATACTAAGTAACTCCAGTAATTGCTTGAAAGGTTCTGTGAAGGATGATTCATAGCACAGGGGCTTCAGTTCCATTTTATTAATTTTCTAAAGCAACTTTTTTTGGTTTGCACAGAACAGTGTCACTACTCACAAAGTTAGTGCCAGGGCTCCAACTGTACTGCAAACCCTGAGACACTGATCCCTGTCCTTCTCAGTTTCTTCAAGCAGCTTTACTTCTGCAAGTACTTCTGGAATTTACTTTCTGATTAATAAACATGAGCAGAAGTAAGCACATGCTGTTAGAGCAGCTCATGCCTGTTGCATGAAAATAACACTTTATTTCAGCTCACCTAAAAATCAACACATCAATTAAACTTCCACATTATGATGGACTACTAGCTAATTATGTAATTTCCCAAGCAGGTGATACTTTTATTTATTTATTTATTTATAAATACACTTGCCCTGCTGGTTTCTGTTCTAAAAACGGCTGAAATTCCAGCACACCTCCCTATTAGCAGTGATTTCAAGTGCAACAAATCCTTCAAAAGTCACAGCAGCTGGATCATGAGATATGATGATGGTGTTTTAGCTGAACCGTAGCTATAACACTCAGGAAAATCTCAAAGTGCACTATACAACAGCAGGCAGAAATATTACTGCTACTACATGGGAACTGCTTTATTTATTCCAGTGACATTACATTTTATTGAAGTCCTTTTCTTCCTTGACTAATTTATGGTAAGAAAATAAATAATCTTCTGATTACTTCCCAAAGATCACAGCTAAGTCTTAGAAATGTTAAAATGCATCACAATCTTAAAGAAATAATTAAGTATTTTCTCTAGGTTTTTCTATGTATTCAGTCTTGAAGACTGCCAATGAAGTTAGTCATAAAGCTCTAGAATAAATCTTAAAACATTCTGGATTACAATATAAAAGTGCTTTTCTAAGCAGATGACAAGGCTGTTTTCCATGAACAAGACATGGCTTATGCTATTACCTACAGCACTCAGTCTTACTTTGAGCTAGGATAAGTTTATTTGTATCTTAAAGCTCCTGAAAGAATTTCTTCAACAAAATGAAACAAATCTTTCCTACTCTTCCATTTCTTCAAAAGCTCATGCAATTTATTTTATATATAGTAATTGTAAAATGCTCAGAAACATCCTTGTGAATCTGAAATCTGTTTCATAAGCCAGCAGTACAAGTACAATTCAAGTTGGGATTAATGAACAAAAGCACACTGTCAAGAAGGGCATAGCTTCCACTGACACATTCCAATGTTATTTATCCTAGGAAAGAAAAACCAGTACAAGTATGGTGATACAATTCAAGTTAGGATTAATGAACAAAAGCACACTCTCAAGAAGGGCATAGCTTCCACTGACACATTCAAATATTATTTATCCTAGGAAAAGAAAAGAGATAGGAACTACAGGTATAGGGTTTTTTTATTTTCAAATGATAGAATTTAAGTTCTTGGTTTAAGTAGAGACATTGCTACTCTATATTATTTGGTTACAGACTGGCTCTTCTGAGCCAGCAGAGACACAATCTTTTGTTATGCTTTGATTTCAGCATTCATACCCAAAACAGTTAAAAATAATCCTTTGTACCGTCCTTGTTAAGCATTTAAGTATGCCATTATTTTTACTCCAGTACTTGATAACTGGTCCCATTCTAGAAATTTCAGGGCTAGCAGAAATTTTAATAATGAAATTTAATCCCCTTTGCTGCAATTTCATCTCATAAGGCTTCAGTCAACTTCTGTCTGCCCATGAGTGGCCTGAGGCACTCCTTAACACAAGGGATGTGATACAGACACCACTTGTATGCACACTTGTGCTGCTACTTAGTCACCTCTGCTTTATGTCACTTCAGAAATCTCTTCCCCTATATTTTCCTTAATACCTATAGTTCAATACTCTTACATCCTGCACTTCCTGTGCTTTTGATTTCCTCTGGTGTCCAACCTTCCCACTACAAATCATTTCCCAGACAGATGAGAGTGTTTTTTTAAGTCTACCCCAAACACTTGCAGATTTTTCTTTTGCCATTCCTTTAATTCTAAGATCTGTTCCAGTAGTTATTGCATCATCAACCTGAAAGCAGCTTTTATGCAGCACAAGTTCCTTAACACAGATTATAATACTAAATATCAAAACTGTACTAAACAAATGAGACTATAACTTCTTGGAACTAATTGTTCCCAGAAGTAGTTGTCCTATTTCTGATGTCTATTATCAGTGGTTCTGTTTTCTCAGCTTTTATGGAACTTCTACTTGCCCTATAAAATAACACTTTTCAGAGCAGATGAAGAGTGTCACTAAATGTTTGCCATGGACAGAAAGAGGATTCACACATAAATCCTACACTTTAATGGGAAGAGGATACACAATGCCAAGTTCCAAAGCCATGCTGAGCCCTGAGCCCTCAGCTTACCCTCCCAGCAGGATCTGTGGCTTACTCGAGTCACTGGTGACACCAAACACATCAGGAATCAAGTCTCCATTGAAGCTGAAAATGGAACACAATGTCAGTACCACCTCAGTCCCCCCAGGAGTTCAAACCACCCGCTCTTAAATTCATCTGTACTCGGACATTTTCCCACTCTCAGCTGTGACTCTGAATTTGTTGGCTCTTGTCTGAGCTGCTGGTAGCAGTAAAGGTCTGTCAGTGCTTCACACTCTGCCTGTCTTTGCCTTACAGATCTACTTCCCTCCACTTCTGTTCAGCATTTCACACACAGCCAAGCACATTGTGAAAGGGACATTTGCTCATATTGGTAGCCAGTAAGATTTTTGCTTTACAAAATTCACTGAGAAATGAATGGCTTTTTTTCTGAATATTCACAGTACTGAAATGAAAGAAATTAAAAGATCATGTAGTTACTATTGCCAGGATAATATCATATACATTAATTGTAAAGATAACTATTTTGGTTCATCATCTATTGTTGGATCAATTGACATTACACAAACCACCCAGTTCTCAAAAGATAAAGAGCATATATTTAAACTTTTAGCATTAAAATATATTTAAGTTGCTCTTAGTCACAAGTACAAATGTAGTTTTCTAAAAAAACAGGTCATACTTACTCCATTACTAGAGGCTCATCATGAAAAGTCTTATTTAACATAGTTTTATGGTTAAGATCTGAAAACAGAAAATATTAACTTGATTTAGTTACCAATATATTCTGACATTTGCATTCAACTAAGACATAATTCCTCTATTTATTTAAAACCATCTGGTTTATGATTTTTTTAAAAAAGGCAATTCTAAATATAAATAACTAAATGGCTTCCTGAAATTTTGCAGGAAAGATGAGTTACAGTTAAAATACTGAAGGCTTTTTCCCTCTCCACTAAACTCCTCAAATATTATTCCATTAGATCTCAGGGAAACCTATATCTGTGTATGACTGCAATCACTCAGATACAGGAAAACTGAAACAGCTGGGATGAAGACAGGCTAAAAGTTTAACATTCATTGTATGTTTGACTTCTGTTTAATGTTTTGTTACTGTAAATAACATTCTTAATTATACACACTGAGTATTTGAAATAAGCAATAAAGGTAGACTTTCCAAATGGGAAGTGAGGACTAAGCTCTAATCAGGTTAATCACCTTAGACCTCACTTTTAATTGTAATCCAAACTCCTCGCCAGATTATTCCCATTTCCCTTCTCTCTCCACAATGTTTGTCTTTACAATCTCCACATTTCACACAACAGTCCCCTCCTACTGACTTGTCTGTCACACTTCATTACCCAAGGAGACACCCCATACCTTGCCAGTGGCCTCAGCACATACCAACCACTGCCTGAATTTTTAACCTCTGACTCCTCCTCCAGGCCCCATATGCTCTTTGTGTTTCCCCCAACACTTGGGAGTTTTTTCCTGAAACAAAACAGGATAACTTCATCCAGTTCCTCATATTCTTCCCAATACTAGAGATACCTGCTATTTCCCTTAATATTTGATCCATTGCACTTTTCCAGGTTGCTTGTTTCAGCTCTGATTAAAGCCAGAAGCAATGGTGTCTGAGGCAAACTTGCCTCACCTCTATGCCGTAACACACTTGTTTAAAATAGTAATTATTCTTCAGTAGGTTTTTGGGGATTAAATAGTATTTTCTTTTGCTTATCTGCTAGCTTGTTCAAACCCTAAATTCCTCCCCAAACCCTTTCCTAGCAAAGTCAACAGAAAACAGAGGAGACCCCAATAGCTCACACAATCCATGACTCTACCCCAAGAGAGAATCAGCTATACCTCAAACGCTGCTAAGAGACACCTGAAAACTCAGTTCTAAAGGTCTTGAAAACTTTCAGCAATAGAGACTCTAGAAACCTTTCTTCCAATACTCACTTTAGTGTGTCACTGTCTTTAATGAATTTAGTTCAAAAAAATATTTTATTACTGATGGTAGGTTTAGGTATGTGATTTTGAAAGCTGATGCACTAAGTTCACAGCAGGTTCCCTGTGCATTTTAAACTGAAGATAAATCTTCTGAGATAGTCTTTGTGAAGCTGACATGCATGATGGGGAAGCCATGAGAAGCAGCTCTTCAGTTAATAGGTACTGCCAAATTAGAATAATGTTTGGTTATATCTGTTGCATAATATACTGCAAGTATTGTTCTCTTTCATTAATTATTGAACACAGTTTAACAGCAGGATAATATATGGGTGTGAAGCTGAATAAGTGTTAATCCCTACTTTAGTGGTAAAAACAATCATTACACTGTAAAAATGAGTTGTAACTTCTTGACAATACTCTGAATTAAGAAGTCTAACAATCTTACTAAGAACCAGTCTCAGCAACTCACCTAACGTTTGGTTGTGTCCCCAGAAAATAAACACTGAAAGTTCATCTTTGCCATGACTTGGGGCCTGGGTAGTGAGGAGGACATCCATTTGGGAATCTCCATCATAATCTCCAGGAACAACACTGGTTATGGTGACACCGAGGGATCTGGAATTAAAAACAAAAGCCCCCACATGCAAATAATTGTAAGAAGGTGTGCATGTAAAAAGCACTTGTGTGGTCAAAGGCTTGCCCAGTTATTATTACAGTGATTATCAGTTGGTCCAATACAAACTTCCCCTTCAAAAACCTGGTTTAGGATTAAGTCCTTACCTATTGCAAAAGTATCTCAATAAGGCACCTGACAGGCTGTCTTTGTCTATGGAAAATGACATTTTAACTCTAAACTTCAGCTATCAGACATTCTTCAGCCATATCCTGTTAATGCTATCTACACTTCATTAAGTCCTAGCATTTGTTTAGAACCAGTCAAACAAAATGTGTTTCAGTGAGCAAGATCTTTTGGTTGCATTCCAAGAGCAAGAACATAAGGCAAGAGGAGCTGTTTAAACAGCAGGAGTCAGGCACAGGTAGATTTTTTTAAAAGACAATGCCATTTCCTCCTACCTTCTGCCAGGTCTTACTACTCCTTCCTACTTTTGTTTGTTCTATCTTTTTTTAATTGCTTACCTACTCAGACTCTGCTTTACACACACAAACATGGGTCACATTAAGGATTAAAAGCAGATTCTTTCTAATGCATTAAACAAATTAGTTCCTTCCCAGACAGGAGGGAATAAGGAAAAATAAATTTTTATATGTAGAATACAGAAGATGAAGCTGAGTTATAAAAGCAATTTAACTTTTAATAAACATAATACCATTGGTAAGCATTATTCATAAGCAATCACCATAATAGTATTACAGGATATTAAAGCTAGACATATATATGCACATATAAACAGATCAGTTTACATTTATTAAAAACTGATGTTTTTTAAAGGCCACATGTAAACTTGAGAAAGGAACACCTCTACACAGAAACACCAGACTGCCATCTTTCACATCTCTTCTAAATCAGATTATATTGGCTGGATTCCATTAGTAACTGCAGCAAATGGATGAATTTCCCTGAAAACATGTCTTGGCATTGATACTAAACCTACCCACCACAAAGACCTATGTATGCTATGGAATAACAATTTGCTTCACTAGGAAATACAGTCCTGAAGATCCAAATCAACTGCAAAAATATTTCAACACATGAATACTTTAAACACTAATCTGAGGACAAAACCTAAACCATAAATATTCCATACGGGGTGGGAAGCAACACTTATTGGTGAACAACATGAATGACACAACTCATCTCCATAGACTCTGTCATCTGACAACCAAACAAAAAAGTATCAGGACATGAATCAGGAAGCTGGTCAGAGCTAGAGCTGAAAGGGCAAGCTGAACAACAAGTCAAAGAGGTACCAAGAGCACAGACAAGTGCAGGCAGTTCCCACTGAGTGCAGAGGCCCTTCCAAGGCAAACAGGCTGCGGCAGCATTGAGGAGCCATACTTACTTCATTGGTAGCTTAACACGGGGCTTAAAGTAGGGCTCCTTCTGGTCAGCCAAAAAGATCACCAACTCATTTCCTGCCAAGGCAAGCAGACCATGAGCAACAGAGGAAGACTGGAAACGCCTTATATACAAACTCAACATTTAAACAACTCTGCCACAAATGACCACTCCCTACAGCAGCAAAAACTTTCAAAGATGTCTCACACTACTACTTCCTCCTCATTCAAAAGGAGCACTTCTTCAACACAAAGCCAACTGCATCTCAAAGGAATGCTAACGTCACAAATCTTCTTTGGGGGTTTAGTGTTAGAACTTTCTCTCTGCTTAAAATAAATCTTTCTGTAATGAATTAAGAAATATTACACATGGAAAAGTAATAGGCAGTAGTTCCACAAAACTAATTAAAGCTTAAAAGCTAACGCAATTATTTTAATACTAAGTCTCACATAGGAGGATCTGATACTGCTTTCCCATGTAAGCTGTCCAAAGCACTTGAAAGGAAACTCAGAATTTACTTGGTTCCCTGTAGCATCTCCCCATTTAGAGGCAATGATACAAGTATCATTTCATTATTTCAGGACAACCTAAATAAAAGCCCATATTTTATGTTGCAGAAATAACTGAAATTCAGGGAAGAAAATAGGAATTTTAACCTCAGTGATGAAATAAAATTTTAAGTCTGTAAACCACAATACACACACACCTCTGTAAGTAAAACATAGCTCACAGTGTAAGAATTGAGGTTTTTTTCTTTGCTTCATTCTCCAATAAACCCCAGCTGCAGCACCACAAAATCATTCTCTATAAAAGAATAATTCTAAGGCGCCAAACTTGAGCTACTCCAGTACTTTTTCAGAGCATTGTTTTGTGGCAAAGTTCACAGCTGTGACAGAGCAGAGAATACAAGGCTCCTCACTATGAAACCAAAGCCACCTGCCACAAACCTCTCAAGGAGGAGAACACACCAGCAAATGAATAAATGACCAAGACCCTTTCAGAGAGGCCAGGGAGGCCAGCTGAGGCCCAGAGTAACACTGCCTGGGCTGCAGCACACGTTCCTGGATGAGGGAAAGGCCAGGGCCAGGCGCCTGGGGCTGCCTCAGCTTGGAGCAGCACACCTGGGGGCTGCCTGCTCAGCCTGAGCTCCCACCTCACACTCTCACCTCCCTTTTTATTGGTTACTTGGTAAAGTAACGACCAGGATGAAGAAGCAAATGTGTTTTTACAAATATCAGGTTCCAAGTTAGCTGCAACACTGAGAAATGAGACATTTTGCTCATTAAAGATAGAGATATAAAAATTTCAGCTCATTGCTCATTAACAGTCAAAACAAATTAACTATTAAAAATTATTTATTACATGAACAGAAAACACAATTACTATGCCACTACAATCAATCCTAAATGCTGTTTGCAGTTCTGTATTATTTTTGAGATAAGAGGACAGTAAGAAAAAAGCCAGTGCAGTGGAGGGTGTGTGAAAAAACAGGAACAGTTTCCATACAAACAACAATTATGCAGATTAGAGGTCTTCAGGCTGAGTTTCTGTGTGACATATATCTCACACACACATATATATGTATATATGAGATAAATACCACAGAAGTTGCCCAAATTTCCCAATGAAACACAGCAGGTACACAGGGGAATGCTCACTCACTGCCCTGTACTTCCAGCAGAGGCATCAAGCATAACCAGGAGCTGGTACATAAAACAAGCAACCAGCATGACCTGTTACATGCATAGCCTCACAAAACAGGTAAGTGTATGCACAATTCCATTTATTGGTAGATTCTGAGTTTCAAAAAGTGACTAAACCCACAGGCCCCTGGTACTCTGGAATTGGTCTGGCAATGGGATACTTCTGGATCTGGATTACCCCTCACATTCAGCAAGTTTACTATTTCTTACAAAGGTATGAGCACAATCTGATGTTCTTTTATGTATCTGAGTATATGGAACATCACTCTCACTCAACTGAAGTAATGCAAGGTCAGAACTATAATATATATCCAGCCAAAGGTCCAAGATACCATCCCCATTTCTTTATTAAGGGTCAGGATTATTAGGACTGGGCTGCTTTACATATTCCTGCTCCTCAAAGTCTTGTGTCATGTCCAGTGCTCATTTCTTCATGCTGTTTACAATCCCACTATTTAGAGCTACTACCTTTTGTTTTGAGAGAATTCTGTAGTTACTTTTCACCAAGACTTAAGCTATGAAAAATAATGTTTTAAACTATGTTATTTCAGTCTGGTTTTTACAGTAAGTACCACACAGGAAAATGATTTATCAAGTACTGCTCTAGAGACGTAAAGGAATCACGAATCTCATTTCTGAAACCTATAACTATTCACATTTTTATATGCACTCATCTGAGAGATAAGAAAGTAAAACTTAAATCTGTTATCATAGACATTCATTTTAAATCTGACCATTTTTTCAGTAGATGAGCCAGTGGAGCATTTCCAGGGAGCCATGCATTTCAATAACTCAACTAGATAGGAAAGTCACTCATGCTTTACCAAAGCTACTTACAAAAACATTTCTGAGATGGAAGGAATAAAAAAGGTGAATCTGAGAATAAATTTACTATCTTAATGTGCTTCAAGAAAGTAAAATATTCCAAGATTAATGTCTGCAAATAACACTGACCACTGAAAATAAGCCCTGATTTGAGATCTCCCCATATCTGAAGCCTGAAGAGAAACCTGTGACAGGTGACAGCTACCATGGCACTTTAACGTTTACTGTTCAAAGTAGGATAATGTGCAATTTTCCCTCCACACCTGTGAAATGTAGACCTTTGTTTCCAAAAATATTATGAAAGCAAGAGCAAAACAACAGTTTGTGACCATTCAAGTTGTAGGATGAAGCCTCTAAATTATTTCACAACCAGAAATTCAACTTTAAAGAAAAACGCGCCCTATACGAACCATTCTAGTGCAAACCGAATACCGTATGGCACACAGGAAACACCTGCGAGCAAAGCAAGTGTCAGTTTCGTCCTGCGAACGATGCTGCGCCCACCGCGCCGGCACAGCCGCGGGTGCCCGGGGGAGGACGAGCAGCCGGTAAGGCACAGCCGGTAAGGCACAGCCCGCCGGGACCGGCAGCCCGTCCCTCTCCCGGCCGGGCAGCCCGCACCGGAGCGCCGGCCGCAGCCCCAGCCCCGCCGTCCCCCGCGCGGGGCGGGCAGCGCCCGCGGTCGTGCCCCTCGGCTGCGAGGGACGAGGAGCCCAGCTCGCACCGCCCGTGCCCGCGGAGCGCCGGGCCTGCCGCCGGCCCGGCCGCGCACTCACCGCCGCGCAGCACGAACAGGTCCGTCTGCTTGTCCGAGTTGAAGTCGCCGAAGGCCGCCAGGGTCCCGCGGGCCTCGGGCCCGAAGAGCTGAGCGGTCACATTCTGCAGGGCTCGGGCGGGCCCCGCCAGGGCCAGCAGGGCCAGCAGCGGGGCCAGCGGCGGGCACGGCCCGCGGGCCCCCATCGCGCACGGCCTCGCCCCGCCCGCGCTCTGACGGCAGCGGGGCGGGCCCGGCCCCGCCGA
>NW_024499017.1:811819-1036909 GCF_017590055.1 Onychostruthus taczanowskii
AGCGCCGTTTGCGGCAGCGGCGGCGGAGCCTGCGCGAGCGCTTTACGGCGGGAGCCAGGCTGGGCCCGCCCGGCGCCGCGCACCCGCGCCGGGGGCTCTCCGGGAGCGCTCCGCCATGGCGGCGACTCACATGGCTGACGTGAGCTGGAAGATGCTGGAGCTGCGCGCTCGCTCCAAACGCTCAGGTCTGACCTCTTGGCTTGCCCGGGAGGAGCTCCGGGGATCCCTGTGCCTCCCGCCACTCACCTGCCCCGCTCCCGGCCCGGCCCGGGGCTGTTTCCCCGTCCCCGCCGCGCCTCTCGCGGGTGGCGGTGCCCGGGCGGGCCCGGCCCTGAGGGGCGCAGGGGACACCCGGGGTGGCGGCCCCGCGGCCCCGGCGGGCACAGCCCCGGTGCGCTCAGGTGTCACCGTGCCCGCGGCAGCAAAGGCAGCCGCTCTGGCGCGTTCATACACCGCAGCCGTACGGAGCGTGCGGCTGTGGAACAGATACAGTGCTTAGAGGAAAGTACCAGCTCTTGGCAGGTTTCCCTCAGGCGAAGCTAACTGTTTCACAGAGTGGGAATTTCGTGTTCTGAACGTGCGGCGGCTGCGTTCTGGCCTAAACCAAAGGGTGATGTTTGCCGAGTTAGCCTGAATTTCTGAACTTCAGAAAACTTGGAGTTTGAGTTTGGTTTTTTTTAAAGTAAAATACAGTCATACCAGGCGTTTAATTGTTCTAACGGAGAAACTTTTCCAGAAGGTCCCTGCCTGTGTTTATACACCACACATGCTTGTAACACTCAGTTGTTGCTTATTTGTATGTTTGGTTGATTTTGTTGTGCTAGTAGCCGATCAGACACTGTGAGACCAAAACGGGGCTTTATGAGGGCTCTAAAGAATTGATTGTGTACAGTCTGGTCTGGTTAATTTGGCTTTAGAGCTCAGTGTGTGCTGGATTGTGGGCAGTGCCGCGGCAGGCGCTGTTGCTGGCAGTGTGATCGTGGGTGACAGACGGAGCCGGGGCTGGAGCTGCGGCAATCCCAGCCTCGGGCAGCGCCTTGGGAGTCAATCCCCTGCGGGGTCAGGCCCGCCTGCAGAGCGCGTTTGATGGTTTCAAACTTTTTCTTTGCTGCTGCTGCTGCTGCCTGTTACTTTTTTGTTACGTGCATAAAGAATTGCGTGCTGAGCAATGACAGATTGTAGCTCATCTTTCCCAGTTCGCGCAGAGTTTGTACAGATTTTGTCTAGACTTGTCTATATAATGACTGAAAAAATTTGCTCAAGAAATAAACATTATTTCAGTTGAAAAGTTTTTCTGATGAAAGAGTTGTTTTAAAGGTCAAATTTTATTTAATGTCTTTCAGGTAACATTCATATCTAAAAATAAAAATCATGTTCTTATATTTCAAGTTTACTGCTGCATCTTTATGTTGAAATTTTTATAACTTCAGGGCTTTTTTCTTCCTTCCTGGCCCTGTCAGAAGGAGACATGGTTTGGATTATCAAAGGAAGTGACTGAAAGTCCCTCACATTTTCCTGGTTTGGCTGAGGCCTGTGCTGGAGTCCCAGCTCACAGACATCACTGTTTTGTCTCGTTTGGGGTTTTTTTACGAGTGTGCTTCTTGGAGTAAGATGTGGTGAACATGGAGTACAGACACACGTGCCTGAAATGCACCAGTGGCTCCTGTTTTATAGCCTGCAGCAATGATCATGTAAGACTCAATCCTGTAGGAGGGAATTTGTATCCTCATGTTTATATGTATTAAGTTGTGAATTACTTTTTTTCCAGTAAAACCAAATTTCATTCAGAAATTTTCATTTTTCCTTCCTGAAGCAATAAAATACTGTTTCATTTGTTGCTACTCTGATTAGGAAGGAGCAGATTCTAAATATAGAAGTTGATTAGTCTAAAGCCCCAAAAATTTTTCTTACTTTAAAAAATATAAACTTTAAAGATTTGGAAAAACTTGTAATCGTAATTGCAGACATGTTTTTCCTATTGTATATCCCAAAGTGGAAGATGACATACCCCTAATAACTGAGACATTCAGTGCCATAAGCAATGTATATGACTGCAGGGAACATCCTGGTGTAGATTTCACATGGGATGAAAGCAGCACTATGCATAAGCAGAGTTTTAGCCCCTTATTATTGTTACTTAACTTTAGTGTGCACTAGTTAAATCAGTATTTTTATTTCATCTTGAAATAGATTGTATTCATCACCTTTTGGTGTTTGTAGCAAATTTCCTATTGAATAACAAAGCTCCTGTCAAATATCCAAAAGATGGGTTTTTTGTAAACTGTGTCCTTTCACTCAGATGGAGTAAGCTACTAAGTTTTATGGAGGTAAAAGCAAAATAAAACCAAGAGGTCAGTGTAGAAGAAGGAAACATAAGATGTAATGAAAGTTTGTGCTGTGCACTCTGTTGTGTTAATAACTCCACTAACATTGCTTTCACTTAATTTAATGCTGATTGCCTTTAACATTTACTAAACAGTTTTGAAAATTACTGTAGCTTAGCCTGAGCCGTTTGTGATTAGCTGCACCAATTTGAAATGGCCAATTTGGATGATGACAGAGCCTCCTCTGCGCATGCTTTTTTAAAATTTGGTAAGTGTGCAGTTCTGTGTTTTGTTTTTGTTTGTAGCTATTTAATTCAACAAAAAATAATTGTATGTTTTGTTTAATGCAGTGTTCTGTGTTAGTAGGTCTTTAGCACTGTACAATAGAACTTAAAAATTTGAACTCTTTCAGTAAAAATTTCTGAAAATTGTAATCTACTTAGATTGAAATCTACTATCAAATCTTCCTGTTTTGTTTGTTTAGCATTCCTGTCAGTATCCCTCAGTGCAACCATCTCTGAACTCCAATTTCTCTTTTAAGATGACACTCACGTGAAAGGTGCATTAGGAATTCTGTTTGATTGACTCCTAAAAAACCCCAGCGTGACTGGTTTAGAAAGAAGTAAAATTTCCAGTCAGTCAGTCATTGGTTACAAAGCTGGACATTTGGAAATTAAGTGGAAGCAAAGTAAAGCCCCCTGGCACAGCTTCTCCTCAGGTACAACAGAAGCTAGAATATATGAAGCTGTCAAGACTATTCCTGTGTATTTTGAAGGGAGTTTGGGATGAGATGTATCCATATGTGACACTCTGTGGTGGGGGAAGCTCTTGGGTAGTCCTTGTTGAAATTCAGTAGTGCTACAGGTGCTGGAGAGTGAGCAGGTAAGGGGACACAAATGGGTGGCTTGGACTCTCCTGCCCTTCCTGTGGCTTTTCAGTTTTGCCTCTCTGACCATCAAAAAATGTGATGTGTTGACAGTGTTAAAAAAAAACCTACTCTTTCCTAATTATTGTATAAATATTTGATGTTTCTCTTGTTATGATGCAAAATAAACATTTTTAGTAGTTTTAACACCTATTGTTTTGAATTCTCAGAAATGGCAATGCCTGCCTTAATATCCTGAGTGGTTTCCAGCCTTGCTTGTAGCATTTACATGGCTTGTGTAGTAGACTTTGCATTTTGGTTATGTGAAGCTCCTGTGTACTGGCATGATGGTCAGTATTTTATTTCTGGTGTTCAGTGGCTTTTGTTGTTTTGTTAGTTACTGTAAATCCTGAAATCAGTAGTTTCCATTAGGTATAATATACTGGACAAAGAGCTACCTTCAGATGATTAGGAAGTAGAGAAAGGACAGAATAAATTGGTGTGTATTTTTTTTCTTTTTCCTCTGTGGTGACCAGTGACAGGCCCTGAAGAAGTGGTTGGAGCTGTGCCAGGGGAGGTTTAGGTTGGATATCAGGAAAAAGGTTCTGCAGCCAGAGGGTGGTTGGGCACTGGAACAGGTTCCCCAGGACAGTGGGCACGGCACCAGCCTGACAGAGCTCAGGAAGAGTTGGACAATGCTCTCAGGCACAGGGTGCCATTCTGGGCTTGTTCTGTGCAGGGCCAGGAGCTTGTGGGTCCCTTCCAACAATCCTTGTGGGTCTCTTCCAACTCAGGATGTACTATGATATGAAATACTAGTTGAATTGCTTGCACAGTGCAACACATGATTTTTTTTTTTTTTGATAAATGATAGTTTAAAAGCTGTGTCACTTTAATGCTATTTAAATTAAACTATTACAAGATTTTAATAATTTTTACCCATATGTTATTGTCACTCAACCAAGGTAACAATTCATACTTTCTGCTTGCTTCTGCTGTGTATTCAGGTAGAGGAACACTTTAATGCCTTTTCCATCTTCCCCTCCAAGCCCTTCTGGTGTTTCCTTACCTTGTTTTGTAAAACAGATCAGTCTGGAAGGGTTGTCAGGATGTCACCGACTCCAACCTCTTGCTCAAAGCAGGATCAGCTGTGAGATCAGAGTTTCCTCCTGTCTGTAGTGATTAAAAATCCCCTTGTGATATAATTTCTTAAACTTTACTGTGAGTAGAAATAAAATCCTCTTTGGTCCCAATGACTTCTGTAATGTGAAGCTGCCACTGCCCTTACTAATGCTGGGTAATGAAGGTTACAGTGATCTGAGGCCCAGGGCTTGCCTCTGTCTCAAGTGTTTGATTATGTCCAGACCTAATGTCACGTCAGAGGTTGTGATCAGTTTTCATTCTTATCAAATCTACAAAGAAATCTTGTATTCTCAGCTTTTTTCTTTTAGCCTGGCCTGATTTAGTTATGCAAACCAACATTTTCTTTTGTTATTCTGGCATGTGAAATGTTGGAAACAAAGTTCTTGCTGTGTTGCTTCCATTTGTTTGGGATTAACTTTGTGGAAGTGTTTGTTTATAAAGACTTGAAAGATTTGAATAAACTGGCCTTGTTGAAATATGCAAGTCTTTATCCACAGACTCGGTATAGAATTCCATTCTAATCCCTATTTTTCTTTAATATGCACAATTACTGCCATCTTCAAGGAGGTGTGTGTGTCTAAAGCTTCCATATATACAAATTTGGGAACAGAGTTGTTTTAAAGCCATTTTGGCCATAGCTTCTGAATCCAAACAAATCTGGACAGTTCATATCTCTTCCCTGATGAGCAGTTAATGTTAATCTTAGGTATAACTGGAATAAAAGTGGGGTGGATGAGAAAGTAACATCAGGATGACACAGTATTTTCAGGCTCCTGAGGTTGTATATACATAGGATTGAAATTCCTTCCTGTTCTCTATCTTTGAAAGGAATCTCTGTCATTTTTAGTGATTATTCAACTTGAAGAGTGGTGAAATCATATGACTCTGGGACCTGTAAATGGTAGGAAATGAAAGGGGATTAGTTTTCTTCCAGATTAGGAATATAGGCATTTAGTCAGTGCAATGTCTGAAGACAAACAGGGATTTAACTGGACTTGGGATCAAGACTTTGAATGTGCTCTTACCAGACATTAATTATATTAACACAGGAAGTGACACTTTGATTTCCTATCAATTTTTTAGTGATCTTGAAGTAGGTACTGCCTGCAGCAATGCACTTGTGGTGTAAGGAAATAACTTCAATGTTTGTAGGAAGAAAAGCTGAACTCCCAAATACCCTATTTAAATGTTGAATGGGGTTGGTACACCACTAGACAGCAGACAAAATAGTAAATCAACAGAACAGGTTTTTATGGTCTTCCTAGCATACCTACTTATTTGTCTAAAATAAAACCCCTACTGTAGGGTTATAATAAAGTGCTGTATTTATGAAAAATAGTATTTAAAATGAATGTCCTCATTCTGTTTCTTCTGAATGCTGCTGTACAAAGCGAGACCTCCAGGGTCCCATTTGCAAATGTCACTATTATGTTTAGAGTGCTGCAGTCTTGCTGTTGTCATATCTTTAAAAAAAAAATTAGTTTGAAAACTGATTTTAAATATTTAATTGAAAATAGTTTTCTATGACAGGTTTTTATTTGGCTGAAATGAACCCAGATAGATTTTGGATGAGATTGTAGGCTTTTTTTTTAGCCATCCTTAAAATAGCTTCCGCTGTGTTATGGGCTCTCTCCAAAAGCTCAAGGAAGGAGCAGCTTCGTGTTTGTCCTGACTGTTCCTTGCTTTGATTAGGTTGTGATTGTAATGAATGTAATTTACCACATGATTTCTCCAGGGGAGTGCTGTAGACACCCAAGCAAAACATCAACTATATAGATACTAATAAGGAATTAATGAAAAATACATGGAAAACTTTGATTTAAACAAGTTCTTCTCCTTATAGTAGGAGTAATTTTAGGGAATACTTCAAAAGCATAAAACTATTTTTGTCAGTTTTTCAAACTTTGAATTCATTTCACCTTTCTGTTCCATCAGCAGTCTACTCTGTTTTACTATATTTGTATTAAAGTTTCAAACATCTAGAATAATGTAATTTGTGGCGGTGTTTTGACATTTTCATGCTCTCTGTTCTGTTTAATCTTTCTGCACTAAGTTGAAGCCTTTGAATGCTCTGAAATAGAAGAATATGCTTGCTTTTTGTTCTTGATACTTTTGTTTTGTTTCTCTGTTGGCCACAGAGGGTCACAGATTGTCTGGTGAGTATTCAAATGAAAACAGTTTTAGTTCAGGAACTTTTGACTTGTGTGTATGTGCCTGTGGATGCTCAGCTGTGTGTCCTGGTGCCACACTGGTTGGCAGCCTGCAGGAAATGGACATTCTGAACCCATTTCACACACAAAGGATGGTGGATATGCATGTGATATTCACTTAGCTAAACTAAGAATTAGAATCATTTTTTTGTCTTTGAAAATCTAGTAAGTGAATTTCTCATAAAATTGCTGCTTTTTATGCACTGACTTCCTGAAGATTTTTTCTTTTGTGTATTCTGTCCTTTCACTACAACACTGTACAAAATTACAGTTACTGCAGCTCACTGTATTGTGTGCTTTTGCAAGATAAGCGAATTAATTGTATAACAGCATAAATTATAAATCATTTCATGGACAGGGATTCATAGGCTAAAAGAAGTAGAAAAACAAAATAGCTTCAAAAATGGATTTAAATTGGTTCAGAATGTTCATTATTTATTTATTTATTTATTTAAATAGATGATACAAAAGCTATGATATGTTACAAGTTTTTCTTTTCCATTACAGAACAATTTAATTTCTTTTGACTTTGTTTTTTTAGGCAGTTCAAATCCACTGGGCTCTCTGTGCTTCCCCTTTCAGACCCTTTCCCACATGCAGGTGTTTATTTCTAATTTAACCTCTCCCAAAGAGGAAAGGCTGTAGGGGAAGCTCAGGTGGGTTGGGAAGCATCACCAGGACATCCAAGCAGAGCAGGCACCCAGGGATCTGCTTGGGGAGGGGTGGGTTTTTTTCACTCCTGTGCTGGCAAAGCAAAGATAATACTAACTTGGGGTGAGGTTTGCGTTTTTGAATGTCTGGACATTTTCTTGTTTCCCCCAAAGGACTTGATTCATAAAGCTTCTGTCACCGTTCTGCACACATCCCACTTAGGCTGGAAAGGACCTCTGAGGTCATCAAGTCCATCATTTGACCAAACACCATCTTGGCAACTGGACAGGGCACTGAGTCCCACATCCGGTTGTTTCTTGAACAATTTTTTTTTCTTCATTTTGTTTTCTTGATTTCATGAGGCTGGGAGTCCTGTATATGGACAATCACGAGTCTGGTGCTTGGGAGTGTGCTGGGATTGCCAAAGAGGCTCTGTGAAAAGGAGCACTCGCTGTGTCCTGCCAGAACTGCTTGGCTGGTTGGGCTGCCCTGGCACTGCATTCCCTGAGCTTTTCCAAAGGGCAGGGTGCAGGCTGGAAAGGGAAAGTTCTCATTCTTCCTGTTAGCACATGGCTCTTGTGGAGATCTTGCCATCCAGAACACTGAATAAAGCCTGAGTGATTTGTAGGGGAGAGCAGGATGTTACTCTGAAATTAGAAGTTGGAAATGGTTCATCCCAGTAATTTTGAATAGGTGGCTCATTTCAGCTCTCAGTAAAAGTGACTTTTCAGGTGCAGATAGGGAAGCATCAATATGTGGGGCAATGAGAATGAAAGATGGGGATTTGGTAGCATTGTATTTCTCTGGGATATAGGTAACTTGAGGGCTTTATCTGTTGAATGACTTGTTGAAGCTTTAGCAGCATGTGGGAACAAGCCAACCCTTATTCTGACATGGCATCAGCTGGGCTGACTGGTGGGTGCAAACAAGGTTGGGGTAGGTGAAACACTGATGGTGTTGGACATCTTCACCATTTTAGAAGGCAGGTAGGGCAGTAAGAATTGAATATGGTCTACTTTTGTCCCTCTTCTGTTTTCCTACATATCTTCTGGAATTTTCTCTGTAACATACTGAAGTTCTAAGAAAATGTTCATCGAAAACTCTTAAGTTTAATAGTTGTCTTCAATAATTAACTCTACACTTAAGTAGCATTTGCTGTAGTTGAGTATCTACAAGGCACTGGAGGTGCAGGTGGAGGTCTGGTTTGTGTAGACAGGTACTGTAGAAAAAATTCTCTGAGACTGTAGAGATAACTTTTTTGTTTCAATTGAAATTCGAAAAATTGTGCTTTTGTATAACAAACATGAAGAAATACCTTATCACAGTAATTTTTAGCAATATTACAATGATGAGGCTGATTTTGATTTTGTTTTCTTTTTGCTTCTTATTTTAGGTTCAATTTATGAGCCACTTAAATGTATTAACCTTCCAAAGCCAGAGGGGGAAACTCTGTGGGATAAATTAAATCATTACTATAGAATTGGTAAGTTAATAATGCTTGGACTAACCCAGAAGTGAGTTAGAATTGATATTTGCATGATAAATATCAGCTCTACATTATTCCTACTTTAGGATAGTTTCCTAAACTTCTGCTGGACGTTTGGAAGGTGCAAAGAGAAGGGCTGAGTTAAATTTCTTTCTGTAAAATCAAAATGTCTGTTGAAAATCCAGTTCAGTTGTAAGATTGAATTTAGAATTATTTTGGATAAAGGGGTAGCTTAGGATTGTAACATTGACCAGATACAGCTGAGGAAAAATTTAAATGGACAAAAGCTTTCTTGTAGTATTTGGAACAGTCTGGCAGTTCTTTTTTGCTATTAATGGTGCCATAATGTGTTTTTGTGCTGAAATTTTATTTGTTAGTTAATTTCAAGTCAACTGTAGTGTTTTTCATTTGATGCTGTTTTAAGCCAAAACCATTAAAGAAGCAACATTTTGTTTTGGGTTTTAGGAGGTTTGTGTTATAATGAAGTCCTGCCTGTATTCTGAAATCAGGGCTGTTTAATGGCTGTGCAATTGACAGTTTAAAATTGAAGTTTTACTCAGGCAAGGGTACAGAACAGTGAACAACTTCCCCATTATTCTAAAATGTGGGATGGGATTCCCTTCATTCAAATGGCTTTTTGAAGTGAAATCTGTACCTGGCCTACCCTTAGACGTGTTGCTTTTTGTAGGTGCATTGCTTTCTTACAGAGGAGATGACTGTTCAATTGGCTTTTTTAACACTTGGCAGCAACAAATCTGTGGGGGTGCTTGCTGTTTATCTCAGGCAATTATTCTGGTGCCACAGTAAAAATCTACTATTGAATTTATACTTAATTTATAATAATCTATATTGACTTTTTCAGGTAATATTTTATCAAAGCTTTTGTTATAGCATATCAAGACACTGAATATAATGCAAAAAGCTGTAAAACCTTATCCTTTTCATTTAGAATACTTAGTTTCTAAGTATTCTATATAGACAATAAAGATGCCTTCTTAAAATTGATGCTTGATAACAATCTCTGGAAAAAACCTGCTTTCCTGTCTTATGCAGAAGAGATTATTGTTAGAAAGGTCATGTTCGAGGGCATTAAGCCCAGTTTCAATCTTGTAGCATTCCAGTTATTATATAACCTTAGGAAAAACAATTTCCAAAAATCAAAATATTGAAGTACAAAAATAATTAAAGTAATATCTAATATTTTTTCAAACTCAGTTTTGGCCACCTGAAAATTCCTGTCTTAGTCTATTTTCATATCAAGATACTGAGTTAAATAATTGTAGTTGTCCTTTCTCCTTACTTATTCCCCTCTACTTATATAAATATTGATAAAATCATCTGGCCTGAGTTAAAAATGTAGTTTTTATGACTGTCGAGTTCTGGAGAGTTTAAGCATTTAACTGATTTGGGGCAGTTGACATACTGTCGTCACTTTTTTCTTCTGTTTTCATAGAAAGGAAATTACTGGGTTGCTTTGTGGAAATTCTGTGCAAAGTGTTGTGCTAGAACAGAGTCATAGAAATAGTTTGGAATACTGCTGGGCTTTTGTGTAAAAGGGTCTAATTTGTCTAAAAAATACAATATAACAAATTTTGTGTCTGTTTCTCCTTACCTTTCTTTCCCTTATATATAAAGGTAAGGAGAAACACACACAAATTTTGTGTGTGTTTCTCCTTACCTTTCTTTCCCTTATTTTATCTTATGCATCCTCTAACAGGTTGTTTACACCTTGATCTGTTCCTGAAAATATATTTAGAAACTGGAAGAAATAGAAATGTTGTTAACAATCTTTTTTTTCCTTCTTCCAGTTAAATCAACGTTGCTGGTCTATCAAAGCCCAACCACAGGTCTGTTCCCTACCAAGACTTTTGGGAGTAACCAAAAGGCAAAAGTCCATGATAGCCTTTACTGTGCTGCCTGTGCCTGGGCATTGGCCCTTGCTTACAGGTGAATAACTTCTACCCTCGTGTCTTTGCCAGGTTACATTCCCTCTCATTTTCAGTTCCCTGGGAAAGTTTTAAAAGATGAAGCTTTATCAAAATTAGATTTGTAAACCCATAGAAAATGGTGCATTTCCAAATCTTGGTAAAAATATTTATGAGGGTGCTAAGTTAAAAATGTCAGTCTACTTTTGGTAAGTAAACATGTTTTCATACAATGTAATTGGTGCCAGTATTTGTTACAGAGGAATTAATGCATGCTACTAAAAATAGAGGTTCTTCTGGCAAATTGTATTCAGGGGATACTTTTAAATCTAGCAGTAGAGTTCAGGGCATTGGCGGGCTTGTTGCTGGTCCTAAGAATCATTTACTTGCAAGAGACTAGGTGTTATAATATCAGGAAGGATTTTTTTAATTCTTGAATTTTGAAAGAGGAATGCTTGTGTAAGTTGTCAGACAAAAACCCTTTTATTATTTTTATTATTTTTAATGAGAAAGGATGACTAGGGCTGTAAATATGTAGATATGAGTGAGGTCACCACTAAGCAGCGGCATTAGTTAAATACTTAATATTCCAAAACATGGATGTCTCCTTTTTTCTTCCCCCACTAATGCATTTGCAATTTGTTTTATGAGTTATCTCTGTCACCCAGGCGCATTGATGATGACAAGGGAAGGACCCACGAGCTGGAGCATTCTGCCATCAAGTGCATGAGAGGAATTCTCTACTGCTACATGCGCCAGGCCGATAAGGTAAAACTGCGCTGCGGACACGGCACTCGCCTCACGCGAGGGATCCGTTAAACTGGGAAACAAATCCTAAATGCACATCACATCCACGGGGTTAGGGTGCCCCAGCTCAGAACAGCTGCTGCATTGTTGTTGCTGCATTGTTTTAGGGAGTAGAAGATGTGAGCATTTTGGGTAGGAAAGTGCAGGGTACACTTGAAAATTCTTTGTGTTCATTTTGCAGTTATTTGTCCCATTTAAATATTATACCATTAGTACTTGTGGGGGTTTTTATGTCTTTTTATATTGATTAAATGGAAAGATGTAGAACTACTTTTTGTTAAGGCTGGAGAATTCTTTTTGCACTGTTTTCTTGGTTATTGTGTTTGTAGTTGTTCTTTATGTAGGTGATCGTTTTGATTTTTTGCTTGGTTTCTTTAGCAGACATTTTCCAGCGGTATTTGACTTAATGACATAGTTTCAGAAGGTCACACATTTCCAAAATGAGTAAGGAAACTGAGTAGTCTACTTATATTGCAACACAGCTGATTTATTCAGCCCTTAATTCTCTTGTGAATATACTGTGAATATTCAGGCCTTCTTATTAAAATTTGGTGTGGTGGATAAATTTTGCGAAGTGGCTAGCAGCAGATCTAGAAGTGGTTAAATAAATACATTCCATGTGGTTATTTGAAGTTTCAGGTCACTGACTTTTAACTGTATTATTAGAAATAGTTTTCATGTAAGTCCATAGCTTCCCTCACAGCTGAGCACACAAACTGAAATGGGAAACCCACAGGTATGTGGTATCAGTAACAATAATAATGAGCAAGTATTGCATAGCCACTTGTACCTATGCTGACATATATTTTCTGGGGGTTTGGATGTTTCTTGAGAGTCTCATATCTTTAAATAATCTTGGCCTTAATTTATCTTGTTACATTTGAGCTGTTGTTTTTCTCTTTGATGTGCAGTTTTTTGTTTTGGGGATGAGGAGTGCCAGATAAGAATAATGAGCATTAAATTAGCAGAGATGTCCCACTGCTGGCACACTGTTTGTCTTGTTTTGTCTTGTTTGCTACAGATGCCTTTCTCTTCCTACAGTGTAGTAATATCAGTTTCTGGTAGCTAAGAGACAGAAGTCAAGCTGGACTTTATTCTGAGAGACTGTGTGTGGCCTCATGTACAAGGAAAATATTTTTTAGTAATATAAGTTATATCTGCTCAAGACATGATTTGAGCAAATGCTGCTGCTTTTAGCAAAAATGCAGATGTTACATTCTATTGCCAATGAACATGTGAGTCATGACCTGTATTTATTGTATTTGTCGAGTAGACTCCACAATATAGTACTTGTTTGCTTGTACTGAGGCATGTGCTGTGTTTTGTTGGTAGAGAAGAAAATCTTAAGAAGAATATTTAAGAAACTACTGTGAAATGTGGATCAGGTACTGGCAATGGTGGTTAGAAAATTTTAACATTTGTTGGAGAGCAAAGCATGGCTTGAAGAGTTATGGAGTTATCTTGGTTTAATTTAATTACCAGCTATACAGTAATTGTTCTGAAAATACACTATTGGTGATAAGGTTCACATAGTGGTCAAATTAAGACTTTTTTAGTTTGAAAATAATAACAATAATAATAATAATTTAAATAAGGTATATGGTGAATTTGTGGTTGCCAAACATGCTGAAATTATTGCCTTTGCTTTTATGTTTTGCCTTTCTTTCACCTTTAGGTTCAGAAATTTAAACAAGACCCCAAACCATCTGCATGTCTGCATTCTGTGTTCAATGCACAGACTGGAGATGAGGTCTTCTCCCATGAGGAGTATGGACACCTTCAGGTAACACATCCGTGTTGTTGTAAATCAAAGTTTGGCTGATTTTTTAATAATAATGTCTTCATTCTTCCATAATGCAGCAGACTCAGTTTGATTAGATTTGTGTTAGATGTGCTGTGTGTGATAAAACTGAGTTAGCTGCCTTTTGCATCCTCTGCTGAGATAGACAGAGTGTTTTGAAACATAACTGAGTGGTATGCTTTGGTCAGAAGGTACTGAAATAACTGAGACTGTAGAGGTAGATCCTTGGTTGTTTACAAAGTTGCTTCTTTTTGAGACCAACAGATGGCTGTCAATAAATAATCCTGGCAAAAGAATGTTGTAGTCAGGAAAGTGAAAGATTTAGTGTAATCTTATGGTGAATATTCCCCGTTCAATTTTCCATAATTTTGAGCAATTTTCATTCATTTAATGTACACTGACAATGGTTAGGAATTGTTCACTGCTTTTCATAGTGGTTCCTAGTCAGACTAATTGCATAACTGATTGTTTTATTGTCTCTCATTTTCCAGAGTTTTAATCTTTACTCCTTTTATTTTCCATTCTCTTTCCTTTCAGACCCACCTTTGCTTTCATGATCTTGTTATTTTGCATTCCATAAGTCTGCACACACCTTTTAGCTCAGAAATTGCTAGTGAAATTATTCAGAACTGGCACAGTAGGTTGATGGTTATTTCATTTCATGGTGACAGTATTACTTAAATAGTTTGTACAGTGAATGTGTTGGATTCAGAAATTTTATGTTCTGAGAAAAATGCTTTATGGAGTTATCTTAAGTTAGCATTTTGGACTATGGGAAATTTCATGAAAAGGCACATGTTTTATCTATAAGAGGAGACCATTTGGGGACTTGGGGAGCACTGTATGACAGTTTAAAGTCTGCTTTTTGTGGCAGCTCAACCCTTCCCATAAACATGAATGCACATTCCCATCTGTCATCTGCATACCTCAAAAATTAGACGGTTTTCAGCTCTGTGGAGACAGGAGTACAGAGTAACTGAGAGGGCTCAGCTGGGAAACATTGAATATATTATGTAGCCCTTATTGCTGTATTTGGTGCTTTTCAGTTTGTATTAAGACACTGGAGTCAGTTGTCTTTAAATATTTATAGATTTTTAGAATTTGGATGTAATTTTTGATCTGCTATGTTCCAGATAAGAATCCACTTTTTTTGTTCTAGATGTTTTTTTTAAATTTCATGTAATGAGATTGTGGTATTTTGCCTCACAGTGTGATAAACTTAGTTTCTCTATTGAAGTTATAGAAATTCTCAAGTATAGGAAAGTTCTGTAATAAAAACCAAACCAGCAGTTTCCTTTGATTCCTCAATGAGTTGGCATTATGATGCTCATATCTACAGCTGCTGAAGGTAATTACTGTTTACAATAAATGCTGTGTATGGGTACTAAAAATATAGTTTTTCAATATCTGATCATATCTGAATGCTGTAATTCTCCTCCTGTCAGCTGATAATGCCAAAAATCCCACCAGGGCAGAAGTGATTTGCTTTCTAGGTGTGCTGTGCACTATTCAATATACTGCTTGCCTTTCTGGTAACCTACTTGCCAGTGAGTTGTCATACGTGTAAACATGAGGACAGCTCGTGACCAAAGTGATTACCTGTGGGTCAGAGCAGTGTGCCTGAGGGAGAACATTTTCCTAGCACAGTTTGAAATTTAAAAAATCATAAAACATCAGAAGTTCTAGAGGACAAGGTTTGTTTGTGCCACCTTTTCCTATTGATTGTTTCCACGTCATTAGATCCGGGATTTTTTGAGAAGCAGAAGTGTGTTATAATGGGACCATCTTTGTTAGTGAATTATACCATGTTTATTTTGTTTACGTGACTCCAATAAACATAAAGTTAATTATAGTTTCCTTTCTGTGTTTAATTGCTCCAGATCAATGCTGTGTCATTATTTCTTCTCTATTTGGTTGAGATGATCTCTTCAGGGCTGCAGATTATCTACAACACAGATGAGGTACAAATTGATTTCCTGTCCTAAAACATGCTTCAAATTGTCTGTGTTTTTTCTGGGTTTTATTTCATTACCAACTGTAAAGTAATTGTTCTGAAAATATGCTGCAGGTATTCTGTGCTTTGAGTGGAACTCAGAAAAAGTAATGGAATGAATGGATAGTGAAATAATAGCTAAAAAAGTCTTAGATGTGCAAAGAGTAAATGTAACATGACATTGAAAGTTTTATAGTTCTCTGCTATTTCTGATAGCTGCAATGTCAAGAACTAAAAGGTCAGAGTTCCAACATGTTAGGACAATTAACTTCTACTTACATTGCTCTCACTTTTCACATTATTTCAAACTCTCAGTTCACCCTGTGCAATGAAAATTCAGAATAATAAATACTGGGGTTAATTTTCAGGGAAGCTGCGGGGCTTTCTTCAAACCAATATGAACCTATGGGTGTTACTAATTTTTGCTGTATCCTTAATTGAAAATAAAAGAATTTTATTAGTGTTAGTCATACTAATTTTATTAGTCAATTTTATTTATTAGTCATAGTAAGAGATGTTTCTGGAAAGCGTTAACTCTTCTGTAAATAAGATAATAATAGCCTTGGCTTGAGTACAAGTCATGTCAGGACAACCTGCTGGCCTGCTCTAAAATGAGGTTATGTTTTGAAACTGGAATGGAAAGCACAGATGTATATACTTTTTTAATTCTTTTTTTTCTCCAATTTTCTTAATCTGGATTTGTTTGAATTTACTCTTTTCTGTTTGATAGTTGCTGCTGTATTGCCTTAAAAAGCTTAAATATGCTTGCAGTACTACTATTAAAAACAGAGAGATTTTTCCAGTAATAGTGAATTTACATTATTTTTCTATAACATATATCTTCAGTAATCTGTTTTTTTAGGTAATTAGAAAACTAAATTTAGCAAGATGTCTTCTTTCTTAGATCATATGATAGGCCTATATTATTTCCTCTGAACTGCCTTTATATCTGTGAGGAGGCAAATGTATATAATCAAGTATTTAATTAGCTTGATATATAATTTATGTTATCCTCCAGATGTTTGCATTTAATTACAGATTCTGCAGAAAAAGTGCATGTTTATAGACTCTCCAGTCAGTGGATATTGTCCTCTTCCTTGCCTGGATGTCATTTTCCTAGCAACTGTCCCCTCTAAATCTCTGCACTATGGAGATTCATACTCGGATTTTTTACCACAGACCTGCACTTTCTGTTGGGCTCTGTGTGGCTGCAGCAACTGGCAGAATCTGTTAACACCATGTGGTGATCAAATGTCCCAGGTTTCCTGTGTGTCTCGAGGATGTGGCTGTGTGGATGTGGTGGTGTGACAGTGCCGATGTGGCAGTGGCATGGGTGTGGCCATGGGGATGTGGCTGGGGGGAGGTGGCAGTGTCAATGTGGCACTCTGCTGCCCAAACCCACAGCTGGATGTCCCTCCCCAGTGCCCCAAGGCAGGCTGGCTTTGGGTCCTTCCCCTCGGAGGAGCAGCGCAGGGCACAGGGGGCAGGGCACAGGCTGCTGGCTGCAGGGAGCTGACTGCAGGGCGCAGGGGGCTGACTGCAGGGCGCAGGGGGCTGACTGCAGGCTGCAGGGCACAGGGTGCTGGCTGCAGGGACCTCAGCGCAGGGCACAGGGTGCTGGCTGCAGAGTGCTGGCTGCAGGGCACAGGGTGCTGGCTGCAGGGCACAGGGGGCTGACTGCAGGGAGCTGACTGCAGGGAGCTGGGTGCTGGCTGCAGGGCACATGGGTGCTGGCTGCAGGGAGCTGAGTGTAGGGCACAGGGTGCTGGTTGCAGGGAGCTGAGTGCAGGACACAGGGTGCTGGCTGCAGGGAGCTGAGTGCAGGGCACAGGGTGCTGTCTGCAGGGAGCTGGGCACAGGGTGCTGGCTGCAGGGTGCTGACTGCAGGCTGCAGGGCACAGGGAGCTGGCTGCAGGGAGCTGGGTGCTGGCTGCAGGGAGCTGGGTGCTGGCTGCAGGGCACAGGGTGCTGGCTGCAGGGCACAGGGTGCTGGCTGCAGGGAGCTGCCTGCAGGCTGCAGGGCACAGGGTGCTGGCTGCAGGGAGCTGACTGCAGGGGGCTGGCAGATGGGCGCTGTTTGCCAAACTGGCTGTGGGAATGTTTGTGCACAGAGCTCTTGCCTTTAGAGGCAGTGCTGCCTCTCCATGGCGGGTGTGGCACCTGTCAGTGAGTTACCCTCTGCTTTCATCTATTGGCAGTGGAAAAATTAATTTAATTGCATCTTTGCATCCCTAGCAAAGACAGCAGTGTATGGCTGTGTGAGTGTATGAATGAGAGCAGTTAGCCACACATTACTCAGCACTGTGAGTATGTGCAGGCATCCATGCTGGGTGTGTGCTCTTTATTACACTTCCATCTCCACATGCTCAACTTTGGATAAATAAGCTTAACACACAACCCATGATTTCTATAAGTGCCATGGCATTGATCTGGTTACAGCATTTGCATGCCTGTGATAGGAATAATTTGTTCTCTGAAGATTCTGGTTTACAACAAGCTATTTGATGGCTTTTTTTCATGTAAATCTACTGTTTGGAAACCCTAGTTAGTGTCATAAAATGCCTGTCATTGACCATTCTTTTCCTGTGTTCCAAACATCATCACTGGTAAAAAGTAATCCATAAGGTTATATGTTCTATGTGATGCTATTTGCCCCTTCATATAAATTTCAGTTACTGATAGACATGGGAAAAGCCACACTCTTAATATTTGGGTGTTCTGGCTTCATTCAGAGAAAGTTAATTTTAATACAACTAAATGCTAAATTACAGGGATGAATATACTGGGCATAGCTGAAGAGTGAGACAGAGTTTTCTTGGAAGTAGTAACTTGATGATGAGATCTAGTGTGCAAATAATTGAACACCTCATAGTGAAATTTTAGCAGAGACATTAAATAGAGACAAGTGTGTCTAGAATTATAATATTGGTGGTGAATTGGTATTAGCTAAAAGAGTAAATATAAAAATATAAAGAATAAATCTGAAATAGTAAATTTTTAAAATGTAATGAAAAATGGAGAAAAAAGGCAAAACAAAGGTATATAGGCAAATACCTTTCAGTAAAAGATTGGGGTTTTGTTACATGCCTCATTGAAAAAAACCAAACCACTTGATGGTAGCAAAGTGGATCCTTCTCTGTAGTTCTTCAGTATGGTTGTGTTTATAGCCATTGCAGTAGTTTCTTTTCCACAGTCCCCTAGAATAATTTGGAAGGGAGGGGATGAAACTCCTGCTTTGGAGATGAAGCAGTGTAAAGCTTGTGCTTGTGTTTACATTTTCTCTAAGCGCCAATCTGTGGACTCTTTAAAATGAACTATAAAACTTATGCTCAATTTCATTTTTCTACAGTCAAACTACTCCAAATGTCTCTTTCAACATTGCAAATCAGGAAAAATTATCTGTTTAAATAAGTTCCCAGCTATAGTTGAACACATCTTAAATACCTTAAAATACCCTTCAGTACTTTGGTATTCAGTTGAAATGTGTTGGTCCAAGAAGAGATTTTAATTATAATAGATTGGTTTAGAGTTTTATTTGTGTTTATAAAAGAGTGTGTTTGAATCTGCATAAATATATATTATCTGGAGCTTATTTAATAAAACTTTGGCATATCAATTCTCTTAAAATTAATTAAGAAAAAGCACCAGGATTTCTGTGTTCTAATTTTGTTTCAGTTTCTGATGTTGTTAGTGTAAATTTTTTCGAAAATATTCAAAAACCTTTTTGGAGTTCTTCAAATATGTGTCTTGGATATGAAATCATTTTTACCCCTGCCTTTGTTGCAACTTCTGTGTAAATTCACATTGGCACCTCAGCTGGGACAGGTCTTAACATATTGTGATTAAAAACTGGTTTTAAAGAGAATATTTGAACTTGGGAACATCATTCTTTGAGTTGAGACAGAAAAGGATGGAAAGAACAGTTGCAAGGAATAGCAGGTTTGTCTTTTGGAAAAAACCAGAAAAGATGTGCTTTCTTTTCCTTCAGTCACTTGTCTTTCCTATAGGTGTCCTTTATCCAGAATCTTGTGTTTTGTGTGGAGAGAGCCTATCGTGTACCAGATTTTGGTGTCTGGGAAAGAGGCAGCAAATACAACAATGGCAGCCCAGAGCTGCACTCAAGGTAGGTGAGCAAATGTAACTCTGTTAGCCAAAGCAAGTAAATGAATGAAAAGAATTTATCATGGAGTGAGCTAAAAATAATAATGCATGAAAATGCTGTTTGAACTAAATTAAGCTTCTCTAAAGACTGAGGGATGTATTTTGGGAAAATGTGAAGATAATTTCATCATGATATGCATGCTGAAATAACCACATGGATGCTTAGCTGTTTGAGTATTCAAATTTCAATAATTATGTGCAGCTGCATGTATATAATTCTGAAACTTGTGTTCAGAACAGCTCAGGGTCTTGAGGCATGTGCAGTGGGATTGGAATCATATTAAAAAAACTGTTAGGAATATCCTGCTTTAAAAGGGTGTAGAATCATGAGTTTAGATTTTCTTTTCTGCACTATGGTGGGAAGAAGATGCTGTACTCTGGAGAGCAGCCTAGTGCCAAGCTCTTTTCAGGTTCTACAGATGCTGCAAGTTCTGAGCCCTGTCAGAGACAGGGAGCAATGTTGGTAGCATTTTAATGCTGGAGTTGTCCTGCTCACCTCCATGGAATCACTCATGTGCTCCCTTCCTTGAAGGATCAAATCTGTAATCTGACAACTTGATTTTCCTAGTGTTACTATTGTTTTCTTCACTTTTTGACTTCTGAGGTTTCATTAATCAGAAAAATGGCTATAGCTTGGGTATCTTTGGATTTTGAAAACATTATTGATATTCCTTATTATCAAGGGCTTGCAGAGAATACATGTTTCTTTCAGTCTTCAATATTGCCAAAGAAATCCATCTTGTCATTTGAGAATGAATTATTTTTCTTAGCCCACATGCAGGCATGTATATTTTAACCTATAGATACAGTTACGTGTCCTTGCAGCAATACTCTTAATATAGGGTTTTTTTCAGGGCTTTTATAGAACCTTTTTATCAATATGAGAACTAAAAACAAAAAAATTTAAAAAATTAAAAAAAAAAATAAATTTCCTTGTTGTTATATGTTGTTATATAATCTGCTTTATGACTTTGCTGATTTTCTTTTCTCCTACTGTGTCTTTAAAATTGTCAAATGCCAGACTACATGAGCTACATGACTACACAGAGAAACAAATGCTTCTTTCCACATCTCACCTTGTAGAAATGTGCAAAAGGAACACTGAAACTCCTGTGTCTCCTGTTTGCAGCATTCTGGTTATTCAATATGTGAATTTTCTTCAGGGAAAACTGAACATCTTTTAAACAGATGGAAATGGGCATGTTGTTTCGTCTTAATCTAGACTGACATTTATAGGTTGGTTTTTCTAAGGGTAAAGTTTTGTGAGATGGACTGGGCCAATCTAACACATCATTGAGCTAACATAAGGGGAAGCACAGAGCTTGGTCCTAATTTAAGAAGTAGACTTTGGTCATCAGAAACAAGTATTGCCTCTATTTATCATTCTTTGTGTACGTGTGGATACTCTGCTTCACTGTAGAAAGCTGGTAGGCAATTTCCCTGGTTCTCATACATCAGGAAAAATGGAAGGGCAACATGCATCAAAAGACATTTTTAGATATTATTGAGGAAAGCCCTGGCTATACTGAAATATTCTTTATACTTTATGTTCCAATTGTATCTACCAAAGAGAGCTATTAAACCCCTTCTGTTTTAAATTGATGAAGCAATTACGAATATCAGGTCTACTCACAAGTGATGTATGTGGGTCTCCTGTGATTATGGACCCCAAAGTGCTCTCCTCAGGGTCAGTGTTAAGGATGGTGCACTCCTGACTCTTAAAGCCTGGGATGGAAGTCTCCAAACAGGCTGTGTTTGCTTTCAGAATGAGTGGGTGATTCTTGTGTTTTATTGAAAGAGGCTTTCTGTTCAAAGAAGATACTATACTGTTGGAATTCTGTGAATAATAGCTGGACATTATGGCCCATGTTAAAAGATGCAGATATTTTAAGCCTTCGCAGTCTCAGAATTCTCTTAGTACAGCTTCAAACACTTGTGATAAAAGATAAACAGCAGAACACTCTGTGGAGCACGTCTTCCCTGATGTATGCAAATTGATGTCTTTTATTGGTTCAAAGGCAAGATTGGTAACAGCTTTTATTGTAGTGTGATTCCTTCCCATACAGCTGAACTTGACAAAAATGAATTTGTCCTGTAGCTGTTTGATCCAGCTGCTCTGCAGGCATCTGCTGAGTAGCTGTGCAAAGTGCCTCTAACACCTCCCATATGCACCCTGAGAATCAGCAAACTGCCAAAGTGCAGCATCCTCAAATTCCAAATCTGGAATTGCAGGGCCTCGGTCTTGCTCTTCTCTGGAGTATAGAGCACGTTGCTATTGTGCTGTCCTTCCTTGTTCTTTTTTGCTTTATATAGTTACAAAATTATTAGTGATGTAGAAAATTTTTCTTGTTTGCTTATTTTTCACATCCTCTGTGGTGCTTGATGTTCCAGTTGAAATGCAGAGCATTCAGATGGGGGCAAGAAATTGAACAAGAGGGTGGATATACTTGAAGGTGTATTTTGATTTACATTTGCTAAAAATATGCAAATTTTAGTGTTTGCCCTTAGGTATTTTACTGAGGGGTTGAATCCAACAATTAAAAAGTAATGAGGATTATGAATATTGTTTAAGTGCGTTTACTAAATCTCTTCTAGCAAGCTGGAAGTGGTTTCTCTAGGTTAGTCTCATCTTTCCCTGCTCTAAATATGGCTCAAGGTCAAATGTTACCCAGTGGCATGATGATTGCAAGGCTGCTCTTGTTAATCCCTGACACATTAAAATAATTGGCAGCTCCAGTAAGGTCTGAGAATTGCACTTGGTGAGGTTCACTGGGGACATTAAGAAGAAACCTTTCCATTTGAAGCACAGAGAAGGAATGAGCAGGATGCTCAGAACAGAATCTCCATCCTTGGAGGCTTGTGAGACTTGTCTAGTATAGGCTGTGGTTTACTTAAATTGGTCTTGTTTAGATATTGGGCTTCAAGTGAGGTTTTGTGTTGGGCTACATTAGTTCTGTATGTTCTTTCTGGCCAGTGACTTCATGATCCTGTGAAATTTTTAGAGGGCTGTTTTAAAAGGGTTTGGGTGAGGTTTTGTTTTGGGCCCATCTCCAAGTAAGCACCTTTTTCTCCAGGCAGAGTCCCACAGGTCAGTACAGTCTATTCATAGTGGCTTAATTGGTGAAGGAAGGAGCACATTTATTAAAATACATTTTGCTATTAATTCATCCTGTTAAGACACTCCATTTCTTTTGTTACTAAATTGTAGAGTGTGAGGAGTGTATTTTCTGTACAAAGACACAAGCATAATGTTTATTACAGAACCTCTTTAGCAATTTTCCCAACAGGAAGGCATTAATCAGTAGGAATGAAATGCGTGTGAAGTGTGATCACAGTCCTGAAGAGTGCTGTGCTGTGATTGTTCACTCTTGTAAAGACACACTTGATACAAAGGCTCTTCACAGACTTATTTTTTCTTTTAAAAGACTTCTTCCTGTCATTTACTCATAAAACTTTTGATAATCTAAGTAGTACTTGTGTGTGTGGTGAAGAGAGTGGTCAACAATGTTGGGATGTTTATATGGTCAGTGGCAAGTAATTGTGAGAGTAATGAAGTTTCCAAGGGCTTTCAATAACTAGAGGTAGAAAAATGCTGATAAATTACAGTAAATTACTAAATTAGTCTTATTGTAGAATAATGACTGAGTCTGCAAAGTAGAGAGGATTTCAAGGAAGGAATACATGTTTGCTTTGAATTTCATTCAAGCAGTATCATCCTATTGTAGACTGAGTAGTTTTATGTTACCTGAATACCAACTGAACATTTATTATTTCTCTACCTTTTATCAGTAACTTTTTTTGTCACACTGAAAATATATTCATATTAGGACTGTTACTTGAAAGGAAAATATGAGATTTTAACATGGGATACAACCTCCAGTGTGCAGGATTTCTCTGATTTTTACCTTCTGCATACGCAGTTTAGTAATACTGAATTCTTCTGAAAATTTCTGTTCTGAGTCATCATGTCAATTTATTTGATCAATGGCTAGGTGATAATTAGAATAAAGCAATTTTTAGAACAATTACCTTTTTTTTTTTAGGTATTTGAAACAAAGCCAGAAAAATAATTACATTCCCAGCTCTTCTGAGTTCAGTTTATTTCTTGATCTCATTCTCCAGCTCTAAAAGCTTTCAGCATCAGAAGACACCACGCAGAGGCAGCTGCTCAGAGCAGGCTGTGGTTAAGCTGGTCAGCCTTCTCTTGTTGAACAATTAGAACTGGAACCCAGGAGTATTAATTCTGGCAGTGTTTCAGAAACGAACATGGGGGTTTATAAATGATAAAGTGTGAAATCAGTCTAAAGTATTTCTAATATTAGAACCAACCCAGGTAAAGTAATACTAAAAAAACCAAAATCTGTAACTGCATTGAATTGTTTTCATAATTTTCAATATTTCCTGTGTAATCATAATTATACCCTATATTTAAAATATGAATTTTTTAGTAATCATTTGAAATTTCATATTTTAGAATATTGGATAGTAAAAATCAGTTTATTTAGAGTAAGGTAAAATGTTTGCTTCCATCCCAGAGTATTGCATAGAAAAATAGAGATAGAGGCACAGTCCCTGTTTGCAGATTTCTGCCAATTTAATTGTTGTTAATTTTTTGGTAGGGGGCTGGATGATGAAATTATTTGTCAATACAGTCACAACAACTCTTACACAGAAGTGGGGAATAGTTAGTGCTTATTATCTGAATATTTATCTCTAATTATGTATTCTTTAAAACTGAGAAAAAGAGGAGTGAAACTGAAAGGAAAAGAATGTTTCTTCACTTTTTTTTTGAATACAAGGAAAACAGAAATCTACAGTTTTTAAATGAAAAGACTTTGTTAAAATATATTTATTCGTACTGTGGCATTTACATAATGGTTAATAAATAATTCTAACATAGAATTTGATTTTTAAATTGTATAATTATTCATTATTTTAATCCATAGTGTCTTAAAATGTAAGTGCTAACTTGAAGTCTTGTTGATGGAATTTCTGGGTCATGTTTTCTTTGTGATGAAGCAAAATAAAATGTCTCACTGTCTGGTTGACATACAAAAATCCTTCTATTGTGAATTCAGATTGATGAGCTCTTTTATTGTATTGAAAGCTAGAAATCATCTTTTAAAGCTTAATGCTAGAGAGCTGGTTTGAAGAATTGTGCTGAATTAAATCCTCTGTGTGCTATTAGCGAGACCTTGAAATGCTTAATGCCAACGTCTGATAACAAGGTGAGAACAGAAGTTCTTTTGTGAGATGGTCTCTGACATTTGAAGACAAATAAAAATGCTGAGTAGTACTTCAGAGAAAAAAAAAAAACAACCTACCACCAAAACAACCCCAAATCTGCTGCATCATCATTTTAGTAACATAAAGGTTGAACATGAAATAAAAATCAAAAAAAGATCATGGCACTGAAAGCTGTTGAGTGTGTGAAGTTTTAGCCTGGGCTTGAATTGTGATACCTGTGGGTTTTTGTTTTGCTTTCTCCTCAGCTCCGTGGGACTGGCAAAAGCAGCTTTAGAAGCAATTAATGGTTTCAATCTCTTTGGAAATCAGGTAATGGAAGTGTTTGTTTCCCCCCCTTTTTTGTTAGCAATAATGATTTTCAGGGTGGATCAGAGGATATTTAGAAGTATCTAGCACAGTTTGTTAGATTCCAGCTTTAAAGAAAGTCAGCAAACTGGTTGCTGCTGTTTCAGGTACAGAATTGATCTGATAAAATAATTAGTGCCCTTTCTATCAAGAATCACCTGGGATTTTTCCTTAGAAAAATTCTGAAGTGCTTGTAGCTTAGTCTGGAACAGAATTTTGTTGCCAAAATGTTTTTTTCCTTCAGAGCTGTGTCTGTTGCTGATACTAGAAAATACCTCCACCTTCAAGCATTACCTTCCTTTTGTCTGCTTCCTTCATGTAGCTTTTGATCAAGACTTTAAATAAGCTACTTTTATATAATCTCACTTTTTTGCCTGTTTTTAATTCCAGTGTATTGCACATCTGTAAAGTCTTCTCTCATCCTTTATGTGGCTTGGATCAATTAGGGAAGCAAGCCTTTCCTGAGACTTTCATATCTGCTGTGTATTCCCCTTCTATGTGCATCTTTCTCTTGGTGTTATACCTACAGTAGTCTGTACTAAAATAAAAGAATACTCTTCCAAATTAATGGTTTAGAAAATGTATATATGGTAGAGAGATGTCATACATTTTTAAAGCTAATGTTGAGTGTTCAGAACTAGGAGGTAGTAAGGATCTTCAGTAATGATCAGACATTGTGCATGCATTGTTATTCTTTCAGAAATGACACTTATCTACAATCTTTACCTTCCCAACAGTTTCAAGCACCAATAAATGTGGCTGTTGAAGTTTTTTTTCAATTTTTTTTGCTGAATTCTGAAAAGGATGAATAAATTGCTGAAGCAAGGCCGATTTAAATGCTTTGAGAGTTTATTTCTGAGATCTGTAGCTGGCATTAACAGAACCCATTTTGACCTTCAGTCTGTGCAGAGTTTGCCTTTGTGCTTAGCTCCAGCTGTGTTCCAGTGGCTTTGAGAAATCCCCTTGTGCTCCTCAAGAGACTTGTTTGCACCTGCAGCTGCACAGGTGCATCCTGCAGAAATCACTGCTGGGGGAGCACTGCTCACAGCAAGAGGAGCACATTAAAGGCTGGCCTGGGCAGAGTTCTTTGTGTTTCAGCTGCATGCCCTCTATTGTGTTGGGCAAAAAACATTTTAATTGTTTTTTTTGTAAATCAAGTCTTTGCAAGGTGTTCTTACTCCAGAAGTTTACAGTCTTTAGAGAAGTGAAAAATAGTTCATTTGTCAAACAAGGTGCTTGTGGGTTTAGGAAATGCAAATGAGCCTGCTCCTGAATCCCCAGAGAATCCTTCCCTGCAGCACAGACTTGGGAACTGCGCGTGTAGGCAGGTTGTGTTCAGAGTTTGTAGGTGAGTTTAGAGAATTGTGAATAATCAGGATCTGGATTAAGAAGAAAGTTAAAACCATCAAAGCCAATGTGATTATTTGTGTACATTCTTATTGCAGCACTATTCAGTGTATATCTTGCTGGAATGAGTGAGAAAACAGATTATTTTTCATAAGGACAGTGGAAAAAATTGTTCAGGGTTTTGTTTACCCTAGTAAAGCAAAAGCTGTGCATTTTTGTAACTATATATAATTAGAGTGCAGTAAAGTGTAAGTAAGAATAAAACCCTTTGGAGAAGCATCTCAGTGGATGCTGGTACTGCCACACAAAGAAGGGTGGCGAGGTATTTATGTAGAAACTTCACTGGAAATTGAAGTTATTAATAATTAGAGTGGTGGGAGTCTTCTGGAACAGTCTTCCTAGGAAAGCAGTACACCAAAGAAACTGCCTGCTGTTTAGGAGAAATTTGGTGGATTAATGAAAATTTCTGGGATTTGTGACCATTAGTGGAATGAATTCACATTGACTGTGTCTTCCACTGGGGGAGTGATCCTGAGATTGATTATCAGTTGCGACATATATGAAGATACCTCTTCATTAACAAACCTGAATTTGCAAGAAGTTGCCTACTGGTAATAGTTCTAAATTATATTGATTCTGTTTAAACTCTCTCAGCCAGGGGAAATTTTTTTAGTGTTTCAGGGTGTATCAAGAAATTGACAGAGAAATACAGTGTGAAATTACTGATTTTATTAGGAAGTAGATTTTACCAAGGAGTAGATGTTGATAATGAAGACCTTACAATAACTGAAAAGCAGACAATTTTTATTTGCTATGCAAGTCCTTTTCCAAAGCAGTACCTGTGCCGAATATCCAATTGTTTGTGTTCTAACTGACTTGAAATATTCAGCATCACTGTTTAGAACATTTCATGTGTTCACAGGGAAGAACAACTACTCTTTTTTGTTTGTCCTTAATACAGGCCTCATTTTTCAAGTATTAATAGAAGAGTTAATAGCTTGAATGAATCATATAATTACTAATCAGTGATGAAGCCATCTAATTTTGGCTATACTTCAGTATATTTAAAAATCAAAATATTTTCGACTTGATGTTGTGCTGTGTTTTCTGATTAAAATTTTCAGCTACCAAGCAATGACAACATAACCTAAATTAAACACAGAAGCAGTGAGTTTCAGCAGGTTGCACCGAGCTTCTCCCCTTTGCCTTAAACAAATGCAACGTTGTGTTGCAGGGCTGCTCGTGGTCTGTCATATTTGTGGATTTCGATGCCCATAACCGGAACAGACAGACGCTGTGCTCCTTGCTGCCCCGGGAGTCCCGGTCACATGTAAGTCAGTGAAAGAAATTCACTTCAGCAGAGTGTGGAGGAAACAAGTGCATAGGAGTCCTTAGTTGTATGATGGACCTTCTGATCTGCTTGATGAATGTGAAGTTTGCTGGGGAGGTGTTAAATTTTTGCTTTTTAAGTGTCACTGTGATGTAGTTGTTTTTCTGAACTGGAATTAAAATGGTCTTCTTTATTTTTTTAATACTTGGATTAAAATGGTAACCTCATGGTAGCTTTCCAGACAACTTTAAAATAAAATTTGAAATAACTTAAGTGAAATTTGCAGCCGTGGGGATTTGTTTTTCTTTTGGCCTAGTTTCCACTATACACCGTGTCTGCACTTTTGAAACCCTTTGTTTTAGCTTTAATTCTTTCTTTTGTCTAGGAAAAAAGCCTTTAAGCTTGGCTTATCATAAATTGCTGAATATGAACAATTTCTTGTTGTTATAAACTACCGTTACAAATGTATTTCCTTAATGAGTAAATCTAAACGACATAAATATAGATTAGTTAAAAAACCCCATCTATTTCAGTGCTAGCATCAAAGGTAAATTTGTGTTAGAGAATCAGTAATTTAAAATGAGTGATAATAGGGTTGGTTCTGCTTTTTTATTCATTCTGGGATATAATAGCAGTTTTGTTCATGAATCAGGCTATTAATCTTAAACATTAATAGTTTACTTATTGTGTAGAAGAATTATAGCAGAATTGTAGTGCTAGATAATTAAAATAAAAGGCAGTGTCAGCTACTTTTTTTATAGTCAAAGGGTCTTTTAGAACTCTTGCTGTTTGTTATTTGCTGGAGACTTGAAGTATTCCAATAGGAGCTGATTTTATAACTTATCCCATGTAAATTTTTGTGTTCTTTTCTTCCTTTGTTGGGTTTGTGTCAGTCATGTTGGCAGAAATTTTAAATAGTTAAATATCTTGACTATATCAGCAGAAAGTGATACTTTTCTGTTTTTTTCTGGAAGCTTACCAGTAGAGGTGATGCACCCCTACAGCTAGTCGTTAGTTAGTAATTCGTTAGCAATAACAAAAATGCTACCTAAAGATTAGTTAGTAATTTTTCAAGTGTTTTTAATTCTTAAGAGATCCACACAGTTCCTGAGAAGGTGTCTCATATTTTTTCCTGGAATTATTCCCTTATCTTCTTAATTGTAAATCAGATAGGCTTGTTTGTTCCATCACCCTAAGAATATTTCTGAAAAAGCTGTTTGGAAATTATGATTTAATCATGGGTACTTCTCAGCATTGCACCTTTATGAAATATTTGTGCTTCTTTTTGAGCACATGACACCCAAATGTTTGTGTATCCTCCAGGAATAATCTGGAGAATGTATTTAAAAAACAAACAAAAAAATCCCAAACCACAAAGTTTTATAATGTTTTCAATTGTGCCTGCACATTATCAGCTGTAAAACAGGTGACATTCTGAGTTAAATGACTTATCTTCTAAATTGTATATCTGCACATTTGGTTTGTAGTTTATCCTGATACTTCCTAAAAAGTCTTATTTTGCACACTATTTTCCTATATTAGCACTATGATTTTGATAAGATAATGTTCCACATGTCTATTTCACTTAGTAAGTTAAACAGTCTTTGTTTGTGTATCAAATAATTGTCAGGGATCTAATTAAATTTGTAATGTCCTATTTTCTCCTCTCCTACAGAATACTGATGCAGCACTTCTGCCCTGCCTTAGTTATCCTGGATTTGCTTTGGATGATGAAGTTCTGTTTGGTCAAACACTAGATAAAATTATTAGGAAGTTGAAAGGCAAATATGGGTTTAAGAGATTTCTGAGGGACGGGTACAGGACGGCGCTGGAGGACAGGACGCGGCGTTACTACAAACCAGCAGAAATCAAGGTAGAGTCCTGCCCACCCTGACAGCCTGCAGCTCCTGCAGGCAGATTGCACAGGGGTTCCTGAAGCCCCCAAGGCAAGGAGATGCCTTCTTTAATTTGCATGTGCAGTTCTCAGAGATTGCTAAATCAGCATTGAGTCATTGGGTTGTTTTGTAATGAATGTGCTTTCATTTACATTTAGGGTACAGTTGATTTCACAGAACAAATAAGGAAATTATTTATCATTTCATTTAATTTCACAGCTGACTACAGTCTGAGTGTGTGGAAAACAGTTTTGCTTTTGATCACAGTATTTATCAGTTAAGGTTATCTAAATGAAAATTTATTTATGTTTTCCCTCATAGTTTCTCTCTGAAAAATGAAAAGTAGATTATTTAAATATTCTGCTTGAGAATGAGCCACAGCAGATGTAAAGGCATGGTTAAAGTGCCCATAGAAATAAGTGATGCTAAATGGACTAAAATATTTTTGCATTTGTGTTTGCCTTCTGTTGCTAGGAAATTACTCTGCAGAATTGCTCAGATATATATTTACTTAAATGAAAATGATGAAATGTGTGATGAATTTTTCTTCTTTGCAGCTTTTTGATGGCATTGAGTGTGAATTCCCTCTTTTTTTTATTTTCATGATAATTGATGGTAAGTATAGCTTTACATTCCTGTTACTTAAAGGCATAAGAGAAATGAGCTTTTAGAGGAAAGATACAAAATTTTCCTGTCCTGCCAAAATAAACCATAATGCAGTGACACTAAATATCTCGTTGAGAGTTCTGCCTCCTGTGTTACAAAGCCCCAAGCATCCCAACCCACTATATTTCAGCATTTTTAATGTGGACTGCTTTTATCATATAACTTAGTAAGGGTTTGTTAAAAGCTTCAATCTGTGGCATTGTCCTGCATTGCCTTTTAAGCCTGAAAAGCTTTCAGATGTATCAGAACTTTGCAGCAGCATGGGAAAGAAAAGGGAGGGAGAACACACTCAATGTGCACCAGGGCTTCTTAAGTTGAGCATTGTGTGGCAATTGAATCAGAATTCAGAAGAGAAGAAAGGGAACCAGGAAAGGTTTAGTTTCCTTCTAGCCACGATTTTTCATGTAGTCAGTCTGATTGAATAATAAAATTAAAAAATCAAAACAAAACCAACAAAAATGGTACTACATTAGTCTTGACTTGAGGACAGGAGACACACCAGAGAAGTTCAAGGGGTGATCTCAGGATGGAAGCTAGAACTTGCAAAGAACAGAAGTCTGAATAAGAACATGAGTAGAGTTGCAATTGTCAGAAAGAGTTTTAAATGGGTTAAAATCTGTCCATCTTTTCTAGCACGTTGAATAGTTTTCAGATAAAGACAGTGAGGGGCACAGAAATCTGCCATCAGCCCTGACTCCTCTGCGGCCACCCACAGATTAAAATGTTGTGTTTGAAGATATAATAAGGTTTCACAATTGATATTTCTAAAGAAATGTTTGACATTCTTCAAAGAGTGAGGCCCAAAACTGAGGAGAAAGGTGCTGACATTTAATGCTGCCCACTTGCAGTTTTCAGAACAAAAAGATAGTAATCTTCAACTGAGGTTAACAAAAGAATAGAAAAAGCATTTTCCTCTTCTTGTATCCAAAAAACCCTAAAAATTACATACTTTGCACAAACTGTCCTTGTCCTTTTTGCCTGAACCAGTTTTATGGAATAGAACAATTCTGTTAGTAGATTTTGTGCAAATATCTCCAAATCCACAATGCAAAATCTGAAGTGTATCCACAGCAATGGCAAAAAGACAAGGATGTGGGAGGAGCAGAGGTTGCTCCTATGTCATGAGTATCCTTGAGTGTTTTGAAATGCTCAGTGTGTCACTTGAAACACACTTTTTGAGTGCAAACTTTGATTGCCTTTGTGTCTCTTGGTAACTGAATATTCCTGTGTATATACTCAGGAAGGTTTGAAAATGTGGTGAACAATATTGTCAAGCTTTGGGTTTGGATGCAGTGTTGAAGAGCCATGGAAAGAAAAAAAAATTTGGTGGTTGAAGAAGGGAATATTAGTGTGAGATTTATAATGCCAAGTTTTTATCTAGCTCATTCCCCTTTGAATGTTAAAAAATATTCTACTTTAAAACATCAACTTGCTTGTCAAATAGATCAATTTTTTCTTTGATGAACAGAAATGGGTTTTGTATTGTAAATATATATTTTCATTGAAGAACTTTCCATGAACTGAACATTACTTATGCTAGTATTCATCAGATTCATCTTGGGAAGTTCTGCTAAAACAACTTCTAAGGGACTGGTAGTCCCAAACATACCAGTGTCTCCCCAAAAGCAGCATCAGGGAGTTGACTGTTGTGACCTACAGCTCAGTCTTTTCCTTTTTGTGAGCTATTTAGTGTGTAGACACTTAATATTTAGTTTTGAAAAGTAAACACTGGATTGTTTTTCTTCCTCTTTTATGAGCCTTGAGGTCATGGAAAAATTATTTCTTCCATTAAGTCAGTTATTATTTGGATATTTTTAGGTATTTTTAGAGGAAATCCTACACAAGTGAAGGAATATCAGGATCTTCTGGACCCTTTGCTTCAACACACACCTGAAGGTATAATCTGGAAATTGTTCTTCTGAAATAATTGTAGCTTTTTATTGACCTGAAATTGTCCTGACCTGAATTGACCTGAAAAATCCTGACTTTCCTATTAATGTATTAATTACTTTGCTAATGTATATTGTGCTCATATAATTACTATCCTAATGTATATTGTGGTCAGAGCAAATGAGAAGAACATCAACCTGTTTTCCTAGTGGAAAAATACTAATTCTAAAATAAACTCTTTTATGTAGATACATTGCACCATAAATTGTGATAATAAAAGTAACATTTTTCTGGAAAAATCAGTAGCATTTTTCCAGAAAAATGTTACTTTTATTATCACAATTTATGTGATCTTAAAGTAAGATTTACACTGTGCCCACTTGTTCCTCCCCTCCTTCACTTCTATTTCATTGTTTGCAAAGTTCACTTCTCCTTTTCAGGCAAATATTAACTACCAGCAGTCAGATTGTTCCAATGTCCCACCTGGACCCAGTTGAGAATTACTCTCATCATTCATTCTCACTTAATTTTTGCAAGCTCTAAAAAATAATTTGGTATATGCATGTGAAATTGTTTCTACCTTAGAGCTGGGAAAGTGGCTACATAATCCTTTTATTATAAATGTTCTCTTATTTAAATTGGGCACTTCAGAATTTTTGTGGCACTGCAGAAAAGGCTAGTGGTGGCCTATAGGCACAGCCATCCAAAATTCAGTCAAAAAAAGAAAAAAGCCATAAGTTTGAGTGGGAGGAAAAGAAATGGCCTGAGAACAGAACAATCCAATTTTAAAACTCAGCATTTTAGTCACCTGTTCTTACATCTGTGGTACAGTTACACAAGTGCATGTAGAATATGCCTTGTTCTTTAAACTTTTTGAAGTGAACTAATTTCTGTAAGGCAGTCAAACATTCCCTTACCAAATTTGCATTATGTAGCACATTTTTCTTGCTGGTTGTGTCTTTTTTCTGATTAATAATGAGTATGTGAAGGTTCACGGACACTAAATTAATCTTGTGGTTTCTTTTGTTGCATGTCATCACAAATGTCACATCTTAAAATTTCTGGGTGTGTTTTAGTGCCTCACTCATTTGAATCTAATATCTCTAATAACTATTGCTTTTCCATTTTTTCTCTGCTTCTTCCCAGTAATTTGGGTTTTTTTTCTAAGCAAATAGTAAGGCACTACAGCTTTATTCTGTTTATCACCTGTTCTTTATCCAAATTAGTTCAAGAGTAGAGCAATATTAAGGTGGAATTTAATTATGCAGGAAGCATATTAATTTACTTTTCAATTACATATAATTAGGTCAGTCATTTGTAATCATGTCTCTGAATTCCTGATGCATGTCCACTTAAAAAGTTCTGAAATAAAGTTTAAAATGGTCAGCAATACCTGTGGCATAATTCTAGATACAAGGTATGTATCTTATAGTAGAGAAGTTATGCCATTTTGTTTCATGATGTTTCAAGATTCAAGTGCTCATTTTAAACATTTGATTAATGAAACTATCCAAAACCAAGTTGATTTTTTTTTTGAGCAGGAATTTTAGCTAGAAAGAGCTGTCTGATATTGAGCCTGTTTTAACTGGGGGGCACAACACCCTGAGTTTCACCGGGACCCAGCTTTCATGGCCTTTGGTTAGGGCTTCAGGTGACTTCCATTAGTTTTAGTTTGCACAGAAGGTGCTCCACAGACAGCATAGCTGTTCTGGGAGGAAATTCAGAGGAAGTGTCTGGAGAAATTCAAAGTAGTTTAACATTGCCCTGGGATTCCTCACTGAGATAACAACGAATGACAATCTCTGTTCAAACTGTTGCTGGGGTGCAATATTTCCTGGTCTGGATCCACTTCAGCTCTCTTAGGGCACTCCAATCAAGTGAGGGCAGTGATATTTACTCTCTGCCTGTGCTTGCTGTCCCCAGGGTGCCCTGTTGTCCCCAAGTATTACTACGTGCCTGCTGACTTTGTGGAGCTGGAGAAGAGGAGCCCGGGCAGCCAGCGGCGGTTCCCCAGTAACAGCGGGCGGGACGGGAAGCTGTTCCTGTGGGGCCAGGCCGTGTACATCATCGCCAAGCTGCTGGGTGAGGGGGCTCCTTCAGCTTCTGTCCCGAATCCAAACTAGCATTGCCTTGCCTTTGGAATGGGCCTTGAGTGGCCCGTGTGTCCTCTGCTCTGGTACAACTATGACAGATAAAAATTGCTTTGCAGTCTTTTTGTTTTTATGCTGCTATACTATAAAGCTTAGTGGGATGTTTCATAGAGTACTGAAAATCTAAATGTGATGGCAGACTCTTTTCTTTTTTCTAGCTTTCCCTCTTATTTCCTTTTCTTCGTGACAGAAGATATTAATGTGATGCTTTCTGGGTTAACTGTATCAGCTTCATCTATACAGTGATGTTTTTAAATGATTTATAGCATTTAATTCAAATTATTGACTGCTTAAGCAAGACAAGTTGAAACTTTGAATAGTTGCAGTCTCAGAGAAAGGCAATGATTCCTTCATCTGTGTTATTTTTACCCTTTTTCAATTGTATGAGCAATTGAATGTGTGTGTCAAAGTTTGACCGTTGAAGGTTGTTATGGTAAATTTCAGTCACAAACTCTCAGTCTCACTTGGAATTATTTTGTAGGCTAATGCAAAAAGAATGTTTAATCCAGAAAAATCTTCACAGTTGGGTTTTTAATTTAGTATTTCTTTCAGAAGGAAGATATATTACTTTATTTTAACATGATCAACAGTTACCTAGTAATCAGTAGATGGAGTTCTGGAAACTATTTTTCTGTTAACACAGAAGGGAAACAGGTTGTTGGTAATGAAAATGAGAGAAATTTAAGAGGAGTTTAAAAATTCAGCAGTTGGCAAGAACAGTGGATGTATCTTTAGGTACAGAGGGACAGAGTCTGTCTGGTGCTCCACCTGTTTGGTTTTGCTGTATTCCTTGCAAAATTACTCTTTTAGCCAACATTTCAAAGTAAATGCAGGCAATCTCACTATTAATTTTAAAAAATAGTTTATCTTATTAGAGTATTAGCCAAGTAATCCTGCAGTGTGTGTGCAGTTGCTGTAGTAGTTCTGTTGGTATTGATCTCGTACTGATATTTGTGTGTTTCTGTACCTGTAGAGTGCTGGTTAAATAAGTTCTATTTATAGTTTGCTAGCTGTTGTTTGTGTAACATAAACATTCTTGTATTTCAGTTCTTTACTGAACATTCTTACACACTGCTTTTTTATTTTATTTATTTTTAATTTTTTTTTCAAAACATTCAAAATTTCAGAGTAATTTTTGCCTGCTTTTCTCGTAGTCCTTGCATAAAGGGTTTGGAGGTCTTACAGCAATGTGTTCATCAGAGGTTGTTATATCAGGAACTCCATTTATTCCTGCTAATTTAGAGTTGGTGCATTCAATTTTGCTCCTTACTGGTGAAAACCTACCTGAATAATAATCTTGTCCTTGGTGAAAGTGTTTATGTGTCTTTGCTTGTTGGTGGTTGCTAATTAAGTGGAAGCCTGGCTCCAAATACTTTGATATCAGGGAAGGTATTGGTTTCCCATTTCATTATCCATTCAGAAATCATTGTGTTGCCTCCAGGGTATCAATTAATTTGTGTTTGTTCAGCCTCCTTGCTCCTGCTGTGTAGGCAGCACATGATACCACCTTTGTAGCCCCTGCTGCTGCCTCTGGGCCTGGGCTCTGCCTCTCGAGGTCCAAATATTTCTAAATGCAGCAACATGAGCCTGAGTCAATTCTTACCCTCCCACAGAGGGGAGAACAGAAATAGGGAAGTCAAAATTTTGATCCTGCTTACAAAAGCTGAGTAACAGAGTGAAAGTTCTTGTGTGTCACTGTTGGAGGGCACATTTATGCAACTGAAAAAATTGTTTATGAAGGAAAAAAAGCATGTATTTTGCAGGTGGTGATGCTGTTTTCCACAGAATTTCCTTCTTGCTTTGTATGAGGAAGCTTGTAAAACCTTTATGTTAAGGTCCCCATTTTGGAGCAAGGGAAAGGAGTGCCTGGTATTCAGCTGTTTCACGCAACTGAAAATTCACTCAGTCTTTTGTTTAGTAGCTCCCTTTCCTTTGTTTTTCCTTAGAATTCTTGTATCTTGTTCTGTGGATTCAGTGCTGCCTAGAACTAAGAATTGTAGCAATATTTTTATAGACCAAATAGATTAAATGTTGTCGGCTGCTGCTGATGCAGATAGGGTGCTAACAAAGGAATCTGCTTTTGCAGTGCAATACATTTGTACTTGTGATAATGGTGATGAATATTCAATAGCAGTTAGCTGAAATTTTATATTAGTCTATTGATACTTAGTTCTTTCAAATATGGAATTATTCTGACCATATATTTTAATTCCTGAGCAAGGTAAATTAGTCTTAAAACCAGTGGGAATAGAACACACACTCTGGAAACCTCTCTTGTTTTTAAGACTATGAGACAGAGCCCATTGATCTTGAAATCATTTGGTTAATTCATATTGTTGCATTAGCACTGCTTCACATAATTCAAGTAGCTTCCAGTCCTTTAGCTAGGGTAAGAATTCTGTGTGGACTGGAGCTTAGATGAGCGTTTTGCTCAGCTCTGCTTTGGTAACTCCTGTCAGTATGTTAATCAGTCCATAGTGATCTTTTATTGTCCAGCTCTGCTCAGCTTCGTGTCCGTGGATGGTGGCCCTGCAGGAGCAGAGCCAGGAGCAGGCTCCTTTGCTGGCTGCAGTGCAGCTGCCTGCTCCCAGCAGCAGGCTGAGGACAGCACAGCATCCAGGCTGGCAGAGCTCTCTGCAGCAGAAGGCTCCAGCAGGGCTTCCCTGTGCTGCCCAGGGTCTGCTCCCCACTGCCCCAGCACTCTGAGCTGGCCTAGCCCAGGCAGCCTTCAGGCAGGGCAGGGTTGGAGTTTAAAGCTGCTGCCTTCATTTACTCCACGGGGTAGTGCTCAGAGACGTTCTGATCAGGGCAGGGTTGGTTTTCTCTCAGAGCTGAGTGCAGCCATGAGTCACTCCTGGTTTAGATAATACCTTATTCCCTCCTGTTGGGGCTTTTAAGAATAGCTGCAAAATTGTTGACTTTGAGATAGAAGAAATGAAAATGTATTGTGACTTACTCTGTGTTAGAAATGAGATCGAGTTTGGACAGTTTCCTGTCAAAATACAATTTTGGTAGGAGAAAGCTTATTTTAAGGGTATAATAGCTCATAATAGATTATGAACCTGTATTCAAGGAATTTGTTGGAAGTTTTTAATAGTATATTTTTATTGGAGTGCTTTTTTCAGGAGGTTAGAATACTGGGGTTTTAGGTTTGGTGGGATTTTTCTCCCCATGTAAAAAAACTCCTAGATTTCAAATATTTTTAATTAGGTTTTTTCACAATTTCTTCCTGAATTACTCTATTGAGAGGTACCTTTGATATCTCTTCTTCTTTCCAGGATTCAAGTCATGTGATTACCTTGAGATAGAGGCTGTCTGCTTGTCTGAAAAGCTAAACATTTTTTGCTGGCCATTGGGTTTATAGTCAAAGCTCTAGAATAATTCCATGGTTGTGGATTAAGGGCTTTTTAAGTGACTTGTATTGTGGAGTCTGTTGTCTGCATATAATCTATTAACATATCTTTGTGAGCAAATAAAGGCTTGGGTTTTTATACTACAGTGTTGTAATTAGCTGTAGCAAGAACAAAGCTTGAGTCATCCATTTTAAAATTAATAGAATTCTGAATTTTTCAGAATGTGCTTTTATAAGTCATTGATGTAAAACAAAGCAGAACCAGCTACAACACAAAAGTTGACATGGCTTCTTCACAAAAGCTGCAGAAAGTACTCAAGTCCTTCTGCATTTCTATTCTCATGTCCTTGCAGCTGATAAATTAGTGAGCCCTAAAGACCTGGACCCCATTGGCCGGTACGTAGCTCCCCAGGACCAGCGCAACGTCAGCATGAGGTTCTCCAATCAGGTAAGCATCAGCGTGGTATTACAGTGTTTTTATTGAAAAATTGTCATCTAAGTGCTATGCATGGTCCTCTGATGTTGCAGTTAAAGTGCAAGGAAAATATTCAATGTGTGTACATTTTCTGAACTGATGGAGGATTGCTTTTAAAAGGAAATTATAGCATTTTCAGTTTTGAGGAAGTGATGAACATTAACATTTGCCTTCAAATTAAGTGATGCAGTCAAAATTATAGATAAAATATAATTAACTGCTAAGAAACAGGTATGTGTCTCGAGTTTTAAGTTATGTCGGGAAGGCAAGAATGAACCTGCTTTTCTTATTCCTTCGAAGTAATTGCAAATACAATTTATTAATATATTTTGTATTTAGAGCTCCTAAGAGTTACAAGAATGAGGGTTTTGGTTTGGTTTTTTGGGGGGATTTTTTGGTTTGTTTTTTCTTTTTTCAGACGTGGCATTTAGAGACAGGGTTCACTGTGGGTTTAGGAGTGCTGGCTCAATGGTTGGACTCGACTATAAAGGCCCTTGAATGATTCTGTGATTCCATGTGCTCCTGTATTTGGATTAAATGCACAGTGGGAATGAGTGACCAGGGATGGGGCATGCTTGAAACATGGTAATTCAAATCTGTAGTGAATGGGACAGCAAGATATGTATGTCTGGATGTAGGGAACTCCTTTAGTTGAAGAGGTAAGAACTGTGTCTGTGGAAATGTGTAGCTCCAAGATGTGTTTCAGCTTTTTTATTTCTTGTATAAGGAATGTGTATTTGAGGAGTTGTTCAGCATTGTGAATTTGTTATTGAAGCATAAGAGATGAAGTATTTATCTTAAGATTCACTCCAAGTTCAGAACTGAACCATGTTTTTCTTGTTCTATCCTAATGCTGCTTATCCCCTCAGTTTGCTACTATTTCCTGTTACCAAGGTAATCCATGTGCCTGGCTGTTGGTCCATTCCTAATGAGACTTTCATTGCTCACAGTGCAGCACTTGCCATGTTCCTGTGACATAATGAAAGCTCAGTGATGTCATTTGTTCCTGGTTTCTTTGTTTGTTCTACATCATGGGATTCTGAATGTGACAGAACCTGGCCCTTTTGGGGTGCCCTCATGAGGGGCCTGTGTTGAGTCAGGGTTCCTGCAGCCCATCTGATTCCTCTTTCTTTGATTCTTCAAACCAGTCAGTTTTAATATGCCACAGCTGAGCACTTTGAAGAAGATGAGGCTTTGTTCTAAAGGCACTCTATGACTCATCAGGAAGTGTCTTAGTAAAAAAGCATTTTTACAACTGCTTGGGGTACCCTGTGTGTGATAGGCAGTTTCCAGATCTTCAGAGAGAAATAGCCTCTGCTCCAAGAGCTTCCCAAAAGTGTTAATAAATAATGCAATGATACTTTATTTTCTCATGACTTATTAGACATTGAGGGCCACTTAGTGAATCACTAAAGAACTTACTAAAATGCAGCTACCCAGTAAAATTCAGCAGTGCAGCAGGGACTTTAAAAGTGAACAGTGTTGAATGCATTGAGAATAACAGCTGCATTTTGATGTTTTCCTTCATCTTCAGACAGTGCATGAAGTAGGAAGGAAATTCTGGGCAGGCTGCTTATAGCTGTGTTCTTCCCAGTGGTGATACTCCTTTGCCATAGGTGACTGTGCATGTGTTTCTTTGAAATGTAAATGCCCAAACTATCCAAGACCTGGTTCCCAGTGGGGGTTAGAAGGAAGGGATGCCCTTCTGAATTAGTGGGAAACAGAGCCTGTGGCATCAGGCCTTTGGCATTGCAGCCTCCAAGCAGCAGTGTGGAAATGGTGAGCAGAAGGGCTCATGTCCCTGGGTAGTTGTGGGATTTCTTTGGGATTGTTTGTACTGGAGTAGCTGCTGCAGTATTTTGGCTGGTTTTACTGCTGCAGTATCAGGGCAGAATGTTCCTCCATGCAGATGTCAAATGGGTCATTGTTAAGAGAAGGTTAAAAATGCCCTGACATGACTCAGGAGACCTGTACCAGCAAAGGTCTTCAAGTTCCAGGCAGGAATCTTGAGTTTGGCTTTTTTAATCCATGTTTTACATTTGCTTAACCAGTTTGTCTGAATATTTGATTATGCCATTTTATCTAATTGAGTTAATTTATGCAAAATCAGTTTCAGTATTTGCCTTAAAGTGCAGGAAAATGACTAAAAATACCATACAAAATGAGAACACAGCACATCTTAATGATGTCTTTAGAAATCAAATGTAGTTTCTTCTCTTTAATGTTATCTTCTCTTTTCCATATAGCTAAAGTATTATTCAGTTAAATTGAACAGAAAACTATTTCCATTTGTATTGAATTTTATTCCTGTAAGCAATAAACAAGGATATGTAAAAATTCCAGAGGCCTGTTTATATAAATTTTGTTGTGATACTGTGTTTTGAAAGGAGATGTACCAAAAAGAAGGCTTTTAAAATTTTTTTTTGAAGCTCTGTGCTAAGTAAATATTTCTTCAGGAAATGTGTTTTCCATGTAGGCAAGTTTTCTTTTTGTTGCATTGATTATAAACTCTAAACACTTGCCACTGAAATTGTGATTAATTTAATATATTTGTGGCTTTGGTGCCATTACAAAAATATACCCACATAATAGTGTAGATTTAAGCAAGCAATGGAAAGTATTTCAAATATTCCAACCTTACTTTTACAGCTTAGAAGCATCAATGAAGAATTAGGTAAAGGAAAGTAAGGTGATATAGACCTCCAAAGGTAAAAGTGCTATGAAAACTGTATATATAACTGTATATAATTACAGCTGGGAGTGCATCAGAAAATCAGATCAAGGACAATCTCCTTGCTTGTAGAAAACTGAGGCATCAAATGAGCAGTACAGTAAAAACATAATGGCTACTAGTACTAATTTTGTCTGTTTATCATTTGAAGGGAGTGTTTTTTCACCTAATTCAATGCCAGAACCTGTTATTTCCCACTCTGAGGAGGCTGTGTCCATATGTTCTTGCTGGGGGAGTTCCAGTGTGGTGCTGGAGCAGGGCTGTCTCTGCTGGGCTCAGTCTGTGTTCCAGAGCTCACTGGAACACAGTGTGTTCTGTCTCTGCTTTGCAATCCCAACAGCCAGGTTAGAGCCCATTCAGGAGTTCCAAAGAAATGGGATCATCCATATTCTCTTTGAAAGGAGATACTGCAGGGGATCCTGGTTCAGGGTGACTCTTTAGAACTGGATTCCTCAGAAGAGCTTCTTTTGTGACTCAGGAGAGATTCTAACTCACTTTGGGTTGTTGCACTTTGTTTTGGGAGGATGTAGTGTACAAGAGGGCCTGGATGGTAACAGTAATGTTTGAGAAGTGAGGTAGGGTGGGGGTTTTCTGGAATTGTTTTGTATTTTACTGGCACGTGTGAAAGCCGATTTATTGCTGTCTTATGTTTAATTTGATTTTTAACAAAAAATCATAATCTGACTAAATTGTCAGAGCAGGATTATTTTATGTTCTGAGTTAAGCTGAAATATGTGTTGAGGGTTACAATTAATTAACTGGATTCTCTGCATGTGATGACTGTATTCTTTTAATGTTTTCCTGTGTAGAGTTAATAGTAATTTGTAAGGATTTAATTTCAGGTACTGGGAATTAAGATTAATACATGTTGATGAAGAAAATTGGGAAGAGAATGGTCAAAATAATAGACTGCTTCTTTTTTATTTATTCAGGGAAATGGATAACATGTAAAGAAGGAACTAAAATTATTACTTGTAGATAGACTGAGATATTTTAAGATTGTTATGGTTAGGATTAGAGCGTGTCTAATTTGGATGGAGCCATATTGGATGATTTGTTTTGTCATATTAATTGTAAACATGTTCTTGCTTTCATTCCCTTTAATACAATTGTCTGCCACAACTAACACAGTTCTAAACCTGCCAAATGCTGGTTTGGAATTTGAGGCACATAAGTGTGCTGTGTTTGCTTTCAGGGGGCTCGTGTGCCAGTGGGCCCAGGGGGGTCAGCAGTGGTCAGTGGTGCCAGGAGCTCAGTGCCAGTGGGCACAGGGTGGTCAGCAGTGGTCAGTGGTGCCAGGAGCTCAGCGCCAGTGGGCCCAGTGGGCCCAGCAGTGGTCAGCACTGCCAGGAGCTCAGTGCCAGTGGGCCCAGGGGAGTCAGCAGTGGTCAGTGGTGCCAGGAGCTCAGTGCCAGTGGGCCCAGTGGGCCCAGCAGTGGTCAGCACTGCCAGGAGCTCAGTGCCAGTGGGCCCAGGGGGGTCAGCAGTGTTCAGCACTGCCAGGACTCAGTGCCAGTGGGCCCAGGGGGGTCAGCAGTGGTCAGTGGTGCCAGGACTCAGTGCCAGTGGGCCCAGGGGGGTCAGCAGTGGTCAGTGGTGCCAGGAGCTCAGTGCCAGTGGGCACAGGGTGGTCAGCAGTGGTCAGTGGTGCCAGGAGCTCAGTGCCAGTGGGCCCAGGGGAGTCAGCAGTGGTCAGTGGTGCCAGGAGCTCAGTGCCAGTGGGCACAGTGGGCCCAGCAGTGGTCAGTGGTGCCAGGACTCAGTGCCAGTGGGCACAGGGGGGTCAGCAGTGGTCAGCACTGCCAGGACTCAGTGCCAGTGGGCCCAGGGGGGTCAGCAGTGGTCAGTGGTGCCAGGACTCAGTGCCAGTGGGCCCAGGGGGGTCAGCAGTGGTCAGTAGTCCCAGAGCAGCCCTGGGACAGCTGGGGTGTGGCTCAGGAGCAGCCAGGGGTCATGGGGGTGCAGTGCAGCCTCTCCTGTTGTGAGCTGTTGCTGTTTGCCTCTCCTCACTCGGTGTGCTCAGGAAGCCCAGTGGGTGCCATTTCCATCGGGCTCCTCAGTGCTCTGCCCCCGTTCTGACATGCTCAGTGAGTGGGTTTTTCAGAGTTCTGAGGTTTCCTGGCAGTGTAAGCAGAAAGGCACAGTGATAACATCTGTGCAGTGAGAGGCTGATACTGAGCTGCTTTCTCTGCTTGTGCCAGGAATGGAGTCAGAGATTTTTCCCTTCATCCTACCTCCAGCAGTTTATAACCTTGTTAAAAACTGGATTTCTTTTTAAATTTTTTTTATTCTCCTTTTTGGAGAGGAAGAACACTTAATCAGTCTTTTATCTTGTTCTTCTGAAGTATATTTATCATCTGCACAGCATGCAGAATACAGCTGAAACCGACCCTTCTGCCAAGGATCCAAGGTGGCAACACAAGGCAGGAGGGGGAGCCTGGGCAGGGGGGCTGTCCTGGTGTCTTGGGGAGACAGTGATGGATGTTGTGGGAGCAATACCTGAGCTGGCCTTATTAGACAAATGAGAAAGCCAAGACATTAAAATGGAATTTTTAACAATAAGATTTATTTAGTGGAATATTTAGCAGTTTAAAGCTTTTCCATATAACTTTTTTAAAAATAATACAGCAAATATTATATAGCACAATCATCACTGGAAAGGATGACTTCCTTTTTGTGAGTGTTTTATTTATTATTTTGATCTGTGTTTCTCTAGGTCACTGCTTGTGATCCTCCAGGCTGTGATATGTAAAATGACAGTAACAGTAACTTTCTGTTTAATGTTGCAGCGATCCTGTAGTTGTACTGCAATGATAGTAATATTTTTCCACAATGCTTTGAAAGGTCTAGTAGCTTTTCACACAAATTTTGTGTTGTGCCAGTTGTGCTGTAGCTGCATTTATGTATTTCTGGCCTGTGTTAGAACCACCATTTACTGGCTGGTGTAAATGAATCCTGTCCTTGGCTGTGTGGGAGAGGCACAACCCATGGGTTATGCACAATTTACAGGCTGTGGTTACACAGTCGTGCTCAGTTCTTCAGTGACAGGGTAACAACTGAGTCTTAACTCAAAGACCAGTGCCCAGGTTAGATCACAGGCTGTCTACAAATCATTAGTCTTGAAGGGCTCTCTCATTTTCACGTTAGGGGAGCTTCTGCTTCTTGTTTTATACACAATGATTATGGCTGAGTTTTGGGTTGAGTTTTCCTACTGTTTGTATAAATACAAATGATAGCACAATGATCTTATTCTGAGCAGGAAAATGTAATGTCACTTGAACTTTTGACTGCTTCATCCAGTCTCTTTGTCCACGTACTTTCATCAGAAACTTATTTCATATGGCAAAAAGTCCAAATTTTTAGTGCAAATGTAGTGCTGACAGATTTCTGGGGAAAAGTTACCAAGAATTTCTTCTGCAAGTCCCTAAGACCTTTATTGATATGAAGGCTCACAGCTGCCTGAACAAGCGAGTGTTCCCTCTGAACTTCTCATTCTAAATCAATGTCCATCCCTCTGTCATCACAACAAATGCTCTCCTTTTATACAATCGATAGAAGATGTGTTTAACTTCTGTCATTCATGTTCTGGTAGTTTCTAGACAGAAGCAGACAAAAGCATTTTAGGAATGAAAATGTGAGCTGCTCTTGTGTTGTTCTACAGACAGTGACTGCCAGAGGAGTGAATAAGGACCAGGGGGGTTGTTCATAGCTCATTCTGCCAGAGACAGCAAAGGTGAATTGCCAGATCGAGGCCCAGGGAGTCAAGTCAGTGATTTCACCAACATGTTGAATTCACTCCTATTTGCATGGTTTCCTGATGTAAAATACTGGTATTTATTTCAAACGTGAAGTGTTTCTGTAAGAAGCAGTGCAAGGAAATGCAGCTGTCTCCAGTAAAATGTAGTTATGTCTTTCATGTCACTAAAGAGCAGCTGTGTGATGACAATTTTTCAGAGTAAAGGTTTGAAATCATCAGGTCATTATTTTTAAGTGAGTTGTATTGTTTACCGAAAAAGCTGAATAATTTCGCTCATTACAAAAATATTTATCAAAACATTAGGTCATATCTAGCATATAGGAGATCTATTGATCGGATACATTCTAAATTTTTGTACAAAATAAAATGTTTTCCCTATGTAGTTCTTCTTAATTAAAGAAACCATCAAACTAATCCAAGCAGTATAATGATTACCAGAAATCTGTGTATTACTAATTCTCCAAAATGTGTTTTGCAGAGTATTATTGGTAGGACAGGCTTCCTGTAGTCTTAAGATTTAGAAATCTTTCAATTTGCTCACACCATAAGAAAAAGCAGTGTAGACAGTGCTGTCTGTCATAGTTGTGGATTGTTTGAATAGCCATTGTCCTTGGTCATGCTATATTGAATAAAGTCTTTAGTTAGCAATGCCAGTAATGATTTTATCATCGTTTTGCAGGGTCCTTTAGAAAATGATTTGGTGGTACATGTGGCCCTGATAGCAGAAAGCCAGCGGTATGTATTTACTTCTGCTGAGTACCTATGTATTAAGAGAGGGTTGCACAATACATCTGAAATGGTGTAGAATAAAATGCTGCTACTTGTATACATCTGCTGCCAAGAGAATTATTAAAACTATTCTGTGATTTGTCATTAAATGTATCTGTATTTCATTTGTAGCCTGCAAGTTTTTCTGAACACATACGGAATCCAAACTCAGACCCCCCAGCAGGTGGAACCAATTCAGATATGGGCTCAGAAAGAACTTGTCAAAGTAAGGAATTCTGAATTTAAAATTATTTATCCATCTGTGCATTTCTTTTGTAAAAACGAGCATTTATATCAGTCTATTAGCCTTGTATCTCTCTAAGCTGCTGTCTACATCTTTCTGTCCTCCTCATGCAGTTGCAAGGTGTGCTGGCACTGGAAGTTACAGATGCCTGCAGCTTTCAGGGAAATGTAGGAGCCCACATGTTCTGTATTATCTGATTAGGCTTATTGCCTGAGCCACTTCCAAAGTATAATGAATGAATAATAAAATTTTAATAACATTAGTAGCTTGGTAAGCTGAGTGAGTTTTGATGGAGGAACAAGCAAATGAGCAATAGTCAAAGAAATGGATTAAGGCAGTAGGCATAAACCATCATAGGATTTCATAGTGCAGCCCTGTAACAGGCAATATCCACATCTCTGTCACTGTTTTCCCTTGGATTGACTATATCCAGGAAGTTTTGGGTTTGAAATCCCTTTTGGTCTACCCTGTTAGCTGAGCACATTTAACATAACACAGTTAGAAGTTACCGGGATGAAGGACCATTTTCAGCATCCCCTTCATCCTCCCTGAAGGCTCTCTTTTTCTACTGGGGCAGGGAGTCTCCTGAAGGACAGCCACATCCTTACAGGCCTGGGCTGGCCCTGCTAGTCCTGGCTGTAGATGAGACACAAGGCTCCTGTCTGACCCTGTCAAATGGTCCCACACAAGAGTGATGAATGTCTGGGGCAGTGCAGTGACAAATCCTGTTTGTCAGCCTGTGGAACAGATCACTGGGTAGGGCTGTCCCTCACAAATCAGGTGACATGGCCAGTGCCATGATCTGTAACAGGATTCTGTAGGACACAAGAAAAAAGTAAACCCAAAAATAGAGACTATAGCAACATATTTCAGGTTTCTTAAGTTTGTGAGGATGAAGGATGTGCTAAACCTGGGTGTGGCTTATTCGGAAAAATGCTTACCCCAAATAATGGCTGCCACTAACGCCTGAGAAGGACTGAAACAGGGAGAAGAGAAAAATCTGTGTTTCCATTCATCCTTCTTCATTTCTGAACCCATTTTTACTCAGTAACTTCCATGATAATATATTCCAAAATATGTTCTCTCTGTCTGTATCTGTCCTGAAATTCTGTACTGAAACTTTGGTTTAGCAAATGAATACTCCATAACTTTACTGTAAAGGTATATATTGTCTCTCTGTTATCCATCACTTATTTGGTTTCCCTGCCAAAAAGATGAGACCTTCATTAAGGTTTATTGTTATTACTTAAATTCCTATCTGTGGAAAAGTCTGTGTTAGGATTTATTTTTCTAAAGCTGTTGAGACATCTGGCAATTCTGACACTTCCTTTATCCTTATGATGGGTAGGTACTGCTGCCTCATCAAAACTTACTTTTTAAAGGAGTGCCATGAAAATATTAATTCACCTGATACAAAGCCTCTTCTTAATGGGCTTCTAATAAAGGCTCTGCCAGAGCTGTGAAGTAAAGAGAGTGTTTGGGGTGTAATGAGAACTGGGGTTTGATCTTGGGCTTATGCCAATAACCAAAATGAACCAAAAAGCAAACAAACAAAAGCTCCTGGCAGTATTTGTCATCCTTTGAGGGGAAAGGAAGCCAACAGTGGAACAGTCAATTTTGGGGAATAGAAGGTTGATCTGTGGGAAATATGGATCTCAACATTTCTTACTCTGATGCTGTCAGTTCTAAGGAGTATTTATATTAATCAGAAACTTTTGAACTGCTCTAGTAGCACATGATAACAGTTTAAATCTCTAGACTTATTAACAGGCATGTGTCCAAAAGTGCTGTAAAACAAATGGATGGGGACTGAAAGTAGAACTTGAAGTCATGTAAAGATATCCACAAAGTAGGGGCAGCAGGGAAAAGAGAGCAAATAGATAAACAATAAAATGGGACAAGATACATGTAATACATAGGAAAAAAGTGCATCTGGAGTGGAAGTGCAGCACAGGAGAGGAGCAGAACACCCCTGGGCATGGACTGAGAGGAGGAGAGCACAGAAACAGATGGTGTGCAAGACCACTGCATTTTGGGTCACGCTCATAAATCAACCCAACAGCCCAGTCTGCTTTCACAGCCATTTCTTGCTATTAGCAGCTTCATAATCCAGAATTGAAGGCCTTTTTAATAAAAAACCCCAAAGGTGCTTGAAGCAGCTGCACTTGAATGAAACTGTGCATTGTTCAGTGCCTGGTGCTGCATCTGAGCCTTGGTTGTAACAGATCAGGATGGAGAACTCTCACTACAGGAGGAAACTGCTGCAGTAGCCTGTGTGTCAACATGGGGCCTCAGGCTACAGAGTCCTCAAGGAAGCAGACAACATTGCAGTGCTAATGCAGTTCTGCTTTTGTTAAGAAAGCATTTCATGTTCTGCATTCCAGCAAAATGAAGGTCCTTTTAGTATTAACTGGCCCTGCCTACTGCCATTCTTCCAGTCTCCCTTATTTACCTCAAGCATTGTTCAGCATTGTTATGCACAGATGGGTCATTGAAGGCTAGCAGTGTTCTGATGTCTCCATCCTTTCCCACTTGAATACAGTTCCTTACTCTGGATGAACATGTCTTGTAGGTAATTTTGTTTATTTTCTTTTTTAAATAGCTCTTGGTATTAGTGCAGAAACATGGGCAGGATCAGGAAGGCCCCAAGCTGACAGCAATAGAAAGCTATTGAGTGTAATGTTTGTTCAAATGTTTGCTTTCATTTGCTTCTGGATTACCTTCCTATAATAGAAAGAAAGATTGAACTTCGGAAAATGTTCAGAATTCTGAATATTCTGCAGTAATGGTGGGTTCCTTACCTAAAACAGGCCAAGTAAGGAAAAATTACATCTTTCATTCAGGTTTAACTGATACATTTATACTGTATTGCTCACAGATTAGTTGTTTTCTTATGGTTTTATACTCATACAGTGTAGTAAGTGAAGAATATTTTTGTCAGTTGAATGACAGGCATACATAACTCTAATAATAATCAAGCTGTGAATAATGAGATAATTCCCTCTTGCTTGTGTTGCTGATGCATTAATTTTTACAGATTTGTAAAAAGATCTTTAAAAGGTTCCTATATTACTCTCATACTTTTGTATCCACTCTGGAAAATCATTGCAGAGGGCACATTTGCCTAGCCAATAAATGCAAATGATCCTTTAAAATTATTTCAATAAGCAATTTGAAAAATCAATAAATATTTTACTTACATAGAATAGAAAAGTAATAGGAGTAAGCAGTTAAAAAGAAGACTTAATATAGGAAACAAGAAGTGTTTTTTAGAAAACCCATCCCTGAATAACAATAACAGCCACATTTTCTGAATCATTTTCTAATCAAAGCGGACTGCACACAGCCTTCTTTGTGAGATGTGGCAGGAGATGAGAAAGGCTGGTATCTAGGTTTTTATCAGTTTTCATGACTCTTTCTCACAGGCTTACTTCCATTTGGGAGTCAATGAGAAATTGGGATTATCTGGAAGACCGGACAGACCCATAGGATGCCTTGGGACATCAAAGGTTATTACAAGAAAACTTTATATTCTTAATATTGATAAATAGTTCAGATAAACATTTAGTCTATGTGATTTTAACTAGAATTGAAATGTAATGTTATTTTATGCATATTTTATGACTTTCAAGTCCTAGTATTTGGCTCTGATGAATGTTTTAAAGAAAAGATTAATGGAAGTTTTCTTTCTCAACAGATTTACCGAATACTAGGGAAGACTGTAGTTTGCTACTCGATCATTTTTGATCTCAGTGATTTCTACATGTCTCAGGATGTTATGATGTTGATTGATGACATTAAGGTATTTGTAACTTTTCATTTGAGTAGCTGACAAAAATAGTCTGTAGAAGAATAAGCTGTGCAGTCTGATAAAACAGAAGACTGAAAGAACACAGTGCAGTGTGTATTATTATAATACAAAAATAAACCTGCAGCTAGAAAGTGAATTGAGACAAATATCCTGTCAGCCCAGTATGAGTTCTAGTGAGTATCTCTCTTTGACAATAAAAACCTGCCCCCAAAGTGACTGGGAATGCTGTAGGGCAGCAAGCAAATTATCATTTGTTTCTTTAGGAGAACAAATGTTCTTGGCTGAAAAAAGGATCAAGACTGGTGTTTACAGGAGATATGAATGCCTTACATGGAGGAAACAGTACTTAATTTTGCACAAATATTAAAACCTGCTCCTCTTCCCTGCCTGTAAGGCTGACAGCAGTGCAGAGCTCACTCACCACATGCACTGAAGGTGGCCCTGGTGCTCCCATCCCAGTGGCTGGGATTCAAGCCCTGGATCTCCCCCCCACGTTTTCTAGGTCGTTGCCTGTAGTTCAGAGCACTGCACTGTCTCATGCTTTGCTCCAGGATCCATATATTTGCTTAGGAGTATTTCCAGAACACTTAGGAAATAGCAGGGCTTGACAGCAGCTTGTGCCTGTTGCAGAAATCTGTTGGTGCTTTAGTAGCTGAGGTGTTTTTAAGCTGTTGGGGTTTTCAGGGCTGTAGGTGCCCTGCTGTTGTGTTGTGGTAGGCTGTGCTTGCTGTGCTGTTTGGCATGTTTGGTGACTGAGGTTCCTCCTTGCCCAGAACGCCCTGCAGTTCATTAAGCAGTACTGGAAAATGCACGGCCGGCCCCTGTTCGTGGTGCTCATCCGGGAGGACAACATCAGGTAGGGAGGGAGAAAAGAAAAGCAGGATTTGCAGTGTGGGGTCTCCCTGAGTGCAGGATTCATGGATTCTCTTTCAAATTTCAGAGGGAGCAGATTCAGTCCCATATTAGATATGCTGGCAGCCTTTAGAAAGGGACTTGTTGGAGGAGTGAAGGTTCACGTTGACAGAGTACAGGTAAGGTGTTTCTCCTGACTCTTGTGTTCTTACCTCCTGGTACTGGTACATGTATTCTTACCACTTTTGGGGTTTATGTCACTTCTAATTTTATTTAGTTTCATAAAAATTCGAGTCAAGACTCAAGACATTTTGTACTGTTTGTTTTGTCTCAACAGAAACATGGGTTTATTTTAATTCCTTTTGATTAGTCTTGTGAAAGTCATAATGTTCACAGAGGATTTTCTGAAGGGAAAGGGATGTTTTTTGTTAGGCAGTCTTGTGAAATTACTACCAAAGGATAAAGCCACGGTGTCAAGCACAGAGGGATTTCTTTTGATTAGGTAATCACAGAAGGGGGAAAAAGGTGCTTCACATATATTAAAATTCTTACAAGAACTAAGATCTAGTTTTAACATCTTTACTGTTTGAATGAATCTTAAAGCAGGAACATTCCTTCATTAAAATGCGAAAATTACCAAGACAGGTGCTGATTTTACATACTCCTGTGTGGTAGTTAATCTTAGTTTACACCTATTGAACTATTCTTTTTTTGTAAGAGAGAAGACTAAAGACAGCGTAATGACTTCTTGTTCCCTAGAAGATCATTAATTTGTAGAAGAGTTGGGTCATTGGGAAAGGAAATGCTTCTAGCTGTGATGATTTAAGTTATCCTTGGAATCTTTAAGTATTTATGTATTTCTCCTGCTCACATGCAGGTCATGTAGTCTCTCCTGGTACCGCTGGCTCTTCCTATAGCACGTGCCATTACTGCCCATGGAAAACCTTCAAACCTTTCATTTGCTACAGGGTTGTTGTTGTTGTGGCTTGGTTTTTTGGGTTTGTTTTGTTTTGTTTTGTTTGTTTTGTTTTGTTTTGTTTTTGTTTTTCTAATTTAACTGCAATGACTTTCTTGCCTTGCAAGAAAGATTTATCAGACAGGAAAGATTTATCAGACCTGTGTCCTTATTCTAAGCACCACACTGGACAGCCATCGGGGAGTAAACTTTGCCTTCCATACTTACTGACCTTCTGGAAAGATTCTTTTTCTAACATAAAAAGTAAGGAGTTGTTTTAAACGGTTTAAGATGGTGGCAGTCACTGGTCTTTGCTTTATTTGTTGGCCATTAAAAAGAGCACATGGAAGACTACGAGCAGTGGAGATGGTGGTGGGTGCCTTTCCTGCTGGGACACCCTGTGCCTGCTGCAGCAGCTCAGTTGGAATCTCTGTCTTACTGCACAGTTGGCACAATTTATTAACAGTCTTGTTTCATTATAGGAGAGGATTTGGGAAAAGAACAAGGGACATGTCTAATTCCTGGTGTTTTCTTGAATAATTCATTTATTCCAACAAAATATATATTGATCCTTGTCAGTTGCATTCAGCTGCTTCATTTAGGTGCACATGTTAAACATGCCTAAGAGAGAATGTGTATCTCTCATTGGGTGAATGCTCTTTTTTTTTTTCTGTAAAGTATACCAAATCTGATTTAATTTAAAATCTTGCATGTTCAGAAGTTTTGTGGCTCTTTTCTGGTTTTTACCTTCATTGTCATCATGTTTTCAAGCAGATGTGCAAGGCAAAGAATGAATGGCACCAGTAATAAAAGCAAAGCAGGGTTTTTATATTCTGTCATCTCACAGTGTAACAGATCAATGTTTTACTGCAACTCATGTACAATGAAAATGGAATATAAAAGTTCACAAAACACACTCAGTTTTATTTGGCTAATGAGAACCATCAAAGGCAGTCTTAAAAATGCTGTAGTACAATACATTTCCTCTGGCAGTAGATAAATGGGGAATTCCTGTAAATTCAGAGTGAATGAATTGTAATGACTACATCAGATAAATGCAGCACTGAGTTTCAGCTGTGTGATCTTTTGAGATGGAAGTATTTGGAAGCTGCATTTGATGTGCAAACTTAGGCCAGGCATGCTTGGATTAGGGAATGAGTACAGAGTGGGAATGCTCTTTGCAGCGTTTGCCTGAAACATCAGTGAGGCTGACAGGAAAACTTCCTGGCCTTCAGCCATCCTGCAATAATGAGCTTTGGGCTTCAGAATGTGGGGGCTGTGCAGGACTCTGAGGAAGGCAAATCCTCAGTCTCAAGTGTTTCCATCAGCCCTGGCTTTGGGGGGTGGGCAGTGCTTGATGAAGCTGGAAAGGGCAAAAGAACAATGGAGCAAAAAGGAGACAGCAGCCCCAAGAGACTTCTGCTGCCTCAAGCTGTCTTTTTCCTCAGAAAGAGCAAAAATACTCTGAAAGTGTGAAATATTTGGAACTGTAGATTAAAAAACTACTTTCTCAATGGAAACCACCAGCATCATACTGAGATTAAAAGACAGCTATATAGTTATGTATATATTTTTAAATTTGTTTTCAATTTTTCATTGCAGACATTAATATCTGGAGCAGTTGTTGAACAACTTGACTTCCTAAGCATCACTGAAACAGAAGAGTAAGGCTATGTGTAAATAGTAGTGATGATTTATGTGACTATTGAAATATTTTCTGAACCATGAAGAAATTAAATGCTTATTTTTCAGGGCTCCTGTATTTAAGAGTTTGGAGGAGCTGGATCTTCCAAAACATTCAAAAGTCAAGAGACAATCTAGTACTCCCAATGCTTCTGAACTTGAGCAGCAACCAGATGTAAATATTAATGACTGGAAAAACAAGTCAACATATGAGATCCTGCAGAAACTTAATGTAAGGAAACTTGATAAAAGTACAGTGTAACTTCATTCTCGTGAAACAAGAAATTCTGTGCTGATACTCTTTACCAGCAGCCTGCTTAGATCAGCATTGGGGCACAGATCAGTGTTGGGGCACAGCTAATAACATGAAATATCTGATATTCCTCTCCATACTCAGGGAATCCTCCTCTTTATCTTACCACAGAGCTTCCTGGCCCTTCACATGTAACTTGGCTTTGTTCTCCCAGCTGGCCCAATGAGCCTTGTGACCATCTGGATCCATTTGCCATGTGTCCTAAGAACAGATATTTTATTGACAAACTGCAAGTCAAAAGACTTGAGCAGTGGGTATTCACTTGGATGGACTGAGAACTTCTTAATGGCATCAAGGGAAAGTTCCAATCTGCCATTTGTTCCCTGTTCCTAGAGGAAAACTACCAGTAACTGTTCTAGATCTAGTGTTAATACCAACACACCAGGTGTTCTACTGGTGCCCTATTTCATTACAAGCATTTCTGCTGTAAATTAAAGGACCTGAGAATGAAAAATCAGGAAATTTTTCGGAGGTCAAATGATTACAGCTTAATATGACCCACAGAGAAACCTCTGCAAGCAGCAGTGACAAGGATACAGCACACACAGGGTATGGAATAGTTGTGAAATCCCCTTGAAAATAAAATAATTATACTTTTCCTTAAATTGAAAAGAAGAAAAGGCCCTTTGGTTTCACCTGAAATTTTGAATAGCTCTTCTGGCTTTGCTTCAGTGACAATCTGAAGGATGTTTATGTTTCTGTTGTTGCTGTTTTTTATTTAAGGACTGCAATTGCCTGGCAAGTCAAGTGTTACTCTCAAGTATATTGCTCAAAAGGGAAGGGCCGAATTTTATCACCAAGGAAGGTAAGAGCTGCTTCCATGTGACTGTTCTGAGGAAGCAGCTGTATGTTTAGTTGCAATGAACATGAATAATAGCTGTGCATGCCAGCGGTTGTGGAGCTCTTTTCTCTGCCATTTAGAGCAATTTCTGCATTAAATAGGAGATGCAAATTGATGGTGGGGTGGGGAATGAGCTGCTGGATATATGAATGCTTTTAGATTGTTTGTAGGCCAGTGCTGTATCTGGTTGTAATTTTGAATGCATAGACTAGAAAAAAAAAATACAGGATTTGACATTACAAAGAAAACAGAAACAAAAGACAAATCTAAATGTCTGTAACAGTGTGAACTATATGAGGGTTTATACTGAATTTTTATTCTGCTTTGACGTTATCTCGCTTCAGTTCAATGTATCTGTGAAGCTCTGCTTTTCTATTATGGCTTTGTTTTAGAGGACAGGGTCTAAATTCCTGTAATATAATTCTGAGAAGGCTACTGAGGCTTTGGGATTTTGTGCTACAAAGTTTGGTGTTTTGTCTTTTTTCCCAAAGATTGCTTTTTAGTTGTCTTTTTATATATGACTATTCAGAAAAAAAGGGCTATTCAAATCAAATAATATACTCTTAGTTACTCGTCAAGCAGTGGGACTTCCCACCTCATGTTACAGAGCTCTGCTTCTTCATTTTGGTATGAGATGGCTGCTTCGTGTGGAGAAGAGCTGTCATATTGGCATAAACATGCATTATATCTGTATTGCTGTGTTAAAAAGATGATGGAATCTATAGGATATTCTGAGTTGGAAGGGACCCACAAGGATCATCATCCTTCACAGCACACCCCAGCCATCCCCCCTTGTGCCTGAGAGCTTCCTGAGCTCTGTCAGGCTGGTGCTGTGCCACTGCCCTGGGGAGCCTGCTCAGTGCCCAGCCACCCTCTGGAGAGGAACCTTTTCCTGATATCCAGCCTGAACCTCCCCTGCCCCAGCTCCAGGCATTTCCTTGAGTCCTGTCGTTGGTCAGCAGAGGGAGGAGACCTGGTCCTGCCCCTCTGCTGCCCTGCTGAGGATGTTGCAGACCCCAGCGAGGTCTCTCCTCAGTCTCCTCTGCTCTGGGCTCAACAAGCCAAGTCACCTCAGCCACTCCTCACGTGGCTTCCCTGCTAAATCCTTCACCATCTTCCTGTCTCCTTTGAGTACTTTACTTTCTAACATCTTTCTGTCTTTCTTCTGTTGTGGTGCCCAAAATAGCACACAGGACTGGAAAGTCACTGCACATTAGGCCATGTAGGCTCTGAAGTGGCCTTGTCCAGCAGTTACCTGTAGTGTTGTGGGACTTTGGGAGCCTCAGGAGCTTTCCTTAGTCCTTTGTAGGTTGTGTTCTTTGCTCTAGAAACAGCTCAAGGCAGATTCCCTAACCTCTGTAAGCAAGCAGTGTTACCATTGGATCATGATGATGAACTTTAAAATGCTGCTGAAATCAATTAGGTCCAAAAAGTGCAGTTGTGCCTCTGAGTGTTCAGAGCTGACTTGTACAGCCCTCTCAGTGCCATCCCATATGAGCTAGTGGGTGATGATGACCTTTTTAACATGCACCTTGTATTGAATGGTCTGAGTCAGACTAAGACTGCCCTGCATGGACACTGAGACTGACATTAGTAATCACCCCATCAATAAAACAGAAATCTAAAAACAGAGGCAGAAGAACTTTAGGTTCTGTAGTTTGAGGATGTACCTTATGATGGGATGTACCTTTATAGGCCAAATCTCTATGTAGACTAATTCTCCCCAACATATTGCAAGAACAGGTGATGTTATAGGTGTCTCTACAGCATGCACAGCAAATTCAGCTGAAATCTGGTTTGGCTTTCTCATAACAACATACACTGGGAGACAGGGGACTTGATTGCATCTGAATTTTAGATGTAGAGCATAACAGATACGTACTTTACTAAAGCAGCTTCAGAATTAACTGGTCTCATCAAACTTGCCTTATTACTGTTAGATGAAAACCTGTGCATCTTTTTCTGCTCGTGTTTTGTTTTTCTTTTCTTTGTTCAATGCCTTTAGGTACTGTTGCTGAGCACATTGAAAGAATCTACAGACGAGCTGGCAGCAGAAAGCTCTGGTTTGTATACAAATACCGTGTTCCTTCTGGCTTACACCGGTTTTGTTTTCCTAATGTTTTTATAGAAAGTAAGGCTGGATTCTCACACACTTAAAGGGGGCAAAATGACAGCTTTCCTGACAGTTGTATTGGTGCATGGCAGCTGAAGGTCTGGTTTAATAGGCTTTAAAAAATTAAGAAGCAGTTTCTTACTGTTATCTTTTAAAATACAAAAGCAATAGGCTGGTTTTGCACTGAGTGCTATTGCCAATACACAGGCCTCATTACATTGAAATAATGTGAGAAGAATGTTAATATTCTTATTTCTTACAGGGCATGATAAAATATTGTCAATAGCTCTGTGGAGGAAGGCTGGTGATAAGATATAAATCATTTAAGCTGACGCACTAACTCAGATTTATTGCCCTGAAGTAATTTGCTTTGAGCCTGACTTTGACACAATAACTTTAAAAGGTTTCAGCAAGTAGGTTGATATTTACATGTTGTTTATTAATTTCTTTGCCCTGAAGCTCAGTAGAAGTTTAATTTCTTTTTATCAAAGTCAAGCCTGTCCTGAGCTCTGTTCTCTCACTCTAACTATTCCTAACAGGACAGTAAATATAAATACGATTTTCATTTTTGTCTCTGTGTACAGTTAAATGGGCCTTTGCCAATAATGAGGTAGACCCAAAATACCTTGGTGGTATTTTTTGTAATTAATAAAAATCAGAAGTATTGTTAGGAACAAAATATGTAAACTGTTTTTCATTTCTCTTCCCTGATTGCCATGTGACACACATATAGGTTGGTGTTGCGCTACAGTGCTGCATTTGCACAGAAATTTTCTTCTTCTATAACCCCACATATTACTACTTTACTGGTACATGGGAAACAGGTAAAGTGCCCAGAAATCTGAAGTGCAGCTCTGTGAGATATTTTTTTTTGCTTATTTGCATTTTGATGGTATCAGCTAATGCATTTTTGAAATGCTTTGCTCTTGATCTTAAGGAGTGTGTAGCAGTTTTCACAGGAATCAACATCAACTGTTTGAGTTTTTTACTAACACCATAGACTATTACATCTCTGAGAATAAATGATTCTTAGTAGCCTCAAAACCTAAACTAGAAAAGCTCAATTACAGTTCTGTTAGGTTTGTATTTTGTCAGGAAATTATTATTAAATGTATTCATATCTTTAACCATCTACTGCATACATGGAAAACTGTGGTTCTTAGAAGTTACAGCTTGTTTTTAACCTGGCAGGTGACACAAGTCTCTTCTTTTCATGCTGCACATGCAAAATATTACCTCAGCATGGAACACACAGCAAGGCTTTGGTGTTATGTGTTGTATGTTCTCTTGCAAAATCTTTCTGACTCTTCCTTAAATATATTTAAAAATTACCAAAGTTGTCTTGCAAAATGATGAAAATGTCATAAAAGAGGAGCTGGCATTTCTTACCTGCCTTTGTTTAAGATGGTGTTGAGAAGAGAACAAGAAGCTTTTTATGGAACTGGTAGTTTAATGAGTTCTAACTAAATATATTTTTGATCCATTAACCTATATCTGAACTGAAAAATGAGAACCTCCATAAGATTGCATAAAATCTGATCCAAATTCCACTTTGTAAATAACGTATGTATTCACTGAGTTAATTTTGAGATTCTGCTGTGGCAGACTTCAGATTGCTGTCTGAATTCATTAAACTAGCATGTGATATGTAGTGGGATTGCTCTGTTTTCTGCCCTCAGGTCTGTTGTGCGCTTCGCAGCAAGTCTTTTAGGTAAACTAGTGGACAGCCTTGCACCATCTATTACTAATGTTTTAGTTCAGGGCAAGCAGGTAAGTCCTTGCTCCTCAGAACTGCATTAAGGAATGATAACAGAAACTAAACAAATGGCTTGTTCATTTTGAAGGCCTCTGATGCTTCTTTTAAAAGTATGCAATGGCTTAAAAAAAACCTTACCAAAGAAGAGAAATCCAGAGAAAATAATTATGTGTTTAATAATTGCATTTGGAATTGAATAATATTTTTAATGAATGGAAGATTAAAACTGAAAAGACAGTTCAGCCTTATGGAAGACAGGAAGGGGCATGATTTCTGAAACTCCTTGGGTTTAAGGTCTCCAGAGAGACCTTGGAAACCCTTCCAGTGCCTAAAGGGGCTCCAGTAGAGCTGGAGAGGGACTTTCAACAAGGACCTGTAGAGACAGGACAAGAGGGAATTGCTTTCAAGTTAAATAGGGCAGGTTTAGATTAGATTTGAGGAAGAAACTCTTCCCTGTGAGAGTGAGGAGGGCCTGGCACAGGCTGCCTAGAGAAGCTGTGGCTGCCCCATCCCTGGGAGTGTTCAGGTTGGACAGGGTTTGGAGCAGGAATGTTGTAACAAGATGATCTTTAAGGTCCCTTCCCCCAAAACCTTTTTGTGATTTGTCTATATGCCCTCTTAGTTGACAGAAGTAGATGGAGTGAAGTATTAAGGCATCTTCTGAAAGACTTCTTTAATGAAATGTAATCATTCTCTGTGTGATTGAGCTTAGGACAACGTGGGTGGCAGCTGAGCACAAGGTCTGTCAGGGTTTCTGTTTCAGAGAAAGTTGAATTGTTTTTTCCTTTCCCAAGGAGAACATTGTTTTTCTTCCCCAGCACAATAATTTTAATTAAATTCATGAATAGTCGCTTCTAAATAATACAAATGGAGTATTTCTGTATTTTTGTATTAAATATATGTACGTGTATACCTGCTTACATGCAGTGTTGTTGTCTTGCTCCAGACTGAGGTGTGGGTTTGTGCTTGTGGCGCTGCTCAGCTGTAGAGAAGGCTACACCTGCATGCACCATCATTTGAGGCCATTGGCAACTTTTAACCTAACCTCCCTTCCTTGGTCACGTTATAACAATGATCTTTATTATAGCAGAAAAGGTAGTGTTGCTGTCTTACTGACAGTAGATTAAAAACAAAACAGAATTGTAATAAAATTCCTTTTTTGTGGTTAAACAATCTGGTACCAGCAATATATTTTCTTAAAATTAAGGCTGTAACTTTCAGATGCTAGCAGAAATAAGAAAACAAAACTATAAATTTAATTCTGAATTTTAATTGAGTTCCACAGCTGAAATGTATGAAATTATAGAACTGTGTAGACCTAATGTACAGTCCTGATTATAGCCAAAGCAGTGGTCTTGTATTTTTATTTTAATTTGGAAAAACAGATTCCATATTCACTGTGGTTGTTAGTGAAGTTTATGACTTCAATAGCATCCAATTAACAGTATTAACAAGCATCAGCCACTGACGTAAAATTACCCTTGGATTGTGAAATTTTTAACAAGCAAAGCCAAGTTGATGCAGTTTAGTTTCTGAATTGCTTTGCAGTGCTTTTCTTGCTGTCCCCATCCTCTGAATTGTTTTCCCTGTGCTGCAGGTGACGCTGGGAGCTTTTGGCCAGGAGGAAGCAGTTATTTCTAACCCCCTATCACCTGCAGTGATTAAGGACATGATCTATGATAAATGCCGACTGCAAGACGAAAGAGAAGCCGTGGTGCAGCAGGAACTTGTCATCCATATTGGCTGGATCATCTCCAATTCCCCAGAACTCTTCAGTGGGATGCTGAAGATACGGATTGGGTCAGTAAAGTCCTCTGGGATTGCAGGGGAATGTAGACTTCAGAGAACCACCAACCTGAATCAAGGTTAAAACATCATTTACCTCCCACCTCTTCTCTTTCCTTCTTTGACAAGGTGACCTACAAATAGGCTGTGCTGGAGTGTTGTCACGTTCCGTGGTATCTGCATTTACTTTGCTACCCACAGAAGTTAATAATTTTTTCACATTTAGGAAGACATGCATTTGAATAATCACTTCTTTGAAGAGGCCAGGTGCCACTGACTGAGATTTACTGAATCATTGAGCACACTTTAGAATCAGAACTTAAGTGTTTCATCTTCCATATTTTTTTTCCATAGAGAAAAATACAGTGTTTCAGCACAGAGGGTAGATACCAGCAGCCTTTTTTCTAGCATACAAGATTGATATTTTTTCTTTAGCAGTACATTCCAGTCATCATAAAACAAAAAATTGCCTGTATTACGTTTAACTGGAAGTATCCTTTTGCACTTAAATGCTTTTCTGTCCCCTCCACAGACCCATGTTACTCCTCTTTCCTCCCCTTCCATATTCTCTGTAGCTAATCCTTTTTGCAATTTTTTTCTTCTTTCTCCCAAGGTTAATGCTAGAGATTCAATTTCCTTTATTTCAGTGTTATCACCCACTCCAGTGAGCAAAATTAACCTTCTCACAGAAATGCCGTTCCACTTTGATAATGATTTGATTTAGTGTCTTGTTATTGATTTGTTTTCAGGCTTTCATGTTGAAATAGATCAAGTTTCTGACAGCCCTATTACTGTAAAAACTCCCAGCCAACTGACTTGAATTCACCTCTTATCAATGAAGAAGGTCCACTTTTGACTTTGGTGTGGCTTGCAGGCCACTGCAAAGAGAAAATAGCAGTGAGGAGCTCACACACAGACACATGTGAGGCATGAGTGGGGAGAGAATTCCTGAGCCAGCTGTGCTGTTAATCTTAGTAACAAGAGGAGGACTCTCATCACCTGCTAAATTAAATGAAAGTAGCATGTTCTGCTAATGTAATGCACCATAATGCTCCCTGGTATCTTGCACCTCCAATGCACGGTCCTGCAAACCTCAGATGTAAAGCAACACTAAATCAGCTGGCCAGGCATCTCCAAATTCTGGGCAGTTACTAAGAACTCCCTAGAAAGGAGTGGGACTTGACTTAGATAAGCAGAAACATTCTGCAGCTGGTTAGCTAAACAGGTAAATGACCACGGAATGTGGCTGTGGAGATGCCAGCCTCAATCTCTCACTGCATTTTCAGATAAACACAGAAAGGCTCTGATGTACCCAAGCCTTGATCAGGTGTTATGGACTATTTGAAGAAAAACTAGTTCAGTTTCCTGTTGTCAGTAATGCCTCCTTGAACTGAACCAGTGTAGAGGGTAAGAGGCTGAGTTCTGTGCTTATCCAGCTTCTGTGTACCTGTATCTTATTTCATCTTTAATATTGCATCAGAGGCTGGAGCACTGGTTTTACATAATGTGCACAATAAAACTCAGCATTTTCCTTCAACACTTTGCCAAGTTCTGCCCCTCTGATACCTCAGGCTAAAAATCTTCACTGTTGCTATATTTTTATTGAATCAATTTTTTTTTTCAAAAAGCAGCAGAAAATGTGATAGGCTGCAAAAAGGAATTTCAAAGGCTAAAACTAGAAATAAACCCTGAAGTCTTTGTGAATGCAAAGTATTGTAAATTTTATGGCTTTTTAAAACTCATCAGCAAAATGCATATACAGTCAGAGCATAATTCTGAGTAGGAATTTTAACATCAAAGGGCAGGTAAGTGTTGGTCTTACTGAACATGGAATATAGGGAATGTAGTCCAATCAATCTTCTCTGTGGAAAACATGGTTCACAACACATTTCTTAATTGCATTCTCCCTTTCAGCTTGTATCATATTCCCATCAAACAGGAAGAGTAGGAGAGTATTTGTCTGACATTTTATGCACGTCCTGACACCCAAATAGCAGGATTGTGTGGAATTCTTATGAGCTGTTTTATTAGACTAATTTTTCCTATTTGGAAACTTTGTATGTAATGAATAAATCTATTCCACCCCTTACATAGATGGATTATCCATGCTATGAAGTATGAGCTGAAGATCCGTGCTGGGGATTTGCCAGCCAAGGACTTGTACCAGATGTCCCCCAGTGAGGTGAAGCAGCTCCTGCTGGACATTCTGCAGCCCCAGCAGCCGGGCAGGTAACGAGGGGTGGGGCTGTGCCTCCTGACTGCATTTAGAGATGTTCAGGTACTTTTCATTCCTGAACTGCCTTGTGTGCACCTGAAATCACCAGGCATCTGCAATCAGTTATGTCATTTTTTAAGGGAAGGTAGCAAAAATGCACTTTTTCATTCTTTCACATGGGCCCAGGTTATAGAATTGTTTCTTTTCTATTGCATATTCCCTTTTCAGCTTTATCTTTGTGGAAATCTCTTTACTGCCACAGAAAAGAGATCTGTCTGCTATAATGTGAACTGTTACACTCTTTGATGTGGGGAAGGAAGCCAAAAATTACCCAATACCTCCACTTAAGTGACTTGTAGGAACAGTTTATCTGCTGCTCAGTGCCTGCTTTCTTCCAGGTTATTATATGAGTAACAGCAGATGTTCTCTACCATTCTTAAAAATAGTGCTACTGCCTGAAACTTGGAATCTTTTCTCCAAGCTGTAACCAGCTGCCAAAAAGAACATTCATTGTGATACCAAGTATGCAAGACAAAAGTTAAATATTTCCACTTAACTTTATTGGTAAGGGTGAAGTCAAAACTCTTCCTCTTGGTTTTACTTCTGATTAAGTTACACTTTGGCACATAATATTGCTGATACTTTCCATAGTCCTTGACTGAATGGGTGATGGGCTTTTCCTCTCAACAAAGAGGAGTTACACCACACATCCTGCTGTTTGTGTTCCTGCTTCATTCAAAACACACCTGTGTTTTTTCCCAGTCTATAGTCCCTGAGAAAAGAGCTCCTTCAGTCACTGCCTCATCTCTCAGTCCCACTGGCTCTGTTCTGTTTCTCCCAGATGCTTTTCAGAGCCTTGGCTGTGCTGATCAGTTCTTGCTGTTGCTGTCCCTGCTCATGCTGGTGCTGACATTGTCCTGTGAAACCAGAGCAGAACAAGCCCTTGGCAGCATTTTCCATTCAGTATTAATGCTCTTTAGGAAGCATTTGGTCAATCTCAGTAAGCAATTCAAGCACCACCTTTTGTCAGAGATTTTAGCTGCGTTGCCACAGCAGCTGCTGCTTTTGATGCCTGTAACACACGATGGGCAGGTCACTGAAGGGCACTTGGGTTGAGTTTCTGAGGATGAGGGTTTCCTTCTTGGGTTATCTGAGTACAAAAGCTCACCAGCATATCCTTAGAAACTTTCAATCTTCTAACTTCTTTTCTAACTTCTTCCTGTACTGTATTGCTAACTTGTTTTTTCTTGCCCATTAGTGACTTGTTTTTACAAGTTTTCTTCCTGCAAGGAAATACAGAATACTCTTTTTTTTTTCCCTCCTCCTTTTCTTTTTTTCTTTTTGAGGACAGCTTTTCCTACTCTTGTGATGTTTCTAGAAAAAAAATCTCCGATAATGTGATACCATAGCTCACTGCCAATTAATCTGTCATACAGAAAGGGCTAATGGTCTATTTACCTCCCTAACAGTCTCTTCACAACTAACCTCTCTCCAAGTTTTCACAGAAGACATTTTTGCAAGCACAGACTCCACAGATTACACTTTTTAATCTATTTATGTAGGTCACAAGATTGCAAGAAACTCTTTTTAAATGGAGTATTGTTCTTTTAATGGTCTAACTAGTTCTGAAACTCACTTTGTTTATTCAGTTTGCAAGACTCTCTTCCTGACCCAGTGTAGGTTGGTCAGAGCATTTTTGACATCTTCAGATACTTCTTTTTTTGTATTAAGAAAACAACTTGCTATTTTTACCACACCACTGGTCTTTCTGCTTTTATGGAAGTTTTCTTATCCTAATCCAAGGACAGAGCTGTACAGAGAATAAGATGAAACTGCCATAGTAGACACACCTTTTTGGTAGTTTGGTGTTTAATTAAGATGTGATTTATGAGAAATTTTTTCTTACCTTGCCATGTTTACCCAATACAGTAATACAGGAAAAGTGCCCACATTGCATGTTGGCTTAGCCCTGGCTTTATAGGGTTAACTTTAAACATCTCCTTTGTTCTCAGAAAGTGTATCCCCATTAACGAGAGCTCAAACTGTTCAGAAAATGCACTACCTAGTGATAATTGTTTCCCTTTTATTCTTAAAAAAAAACCCAAAAAACCAAACAAACAAAAAAAACCAAACAAACGAACAAACCAAAACACAGAAAAAACCCAAACCAACACTCTGTCTGCTCTGCTTTGTGGTGTAGGTGGGACTGAGCTACACTAAGAAACTTAAGTGTAAAACCATGCATGCAGTTGTGATATTTTGGCAATTTCATCAAGCACACTGGTGTCTGCAGGAACAAGTCATTTTACAGACACTTAAAATTCAAAAAGCAGCTAAGGACTAAGTACCTTGAGGAAGTCCTTTCTGTCAAATACATTCAGGACAGCCCCACAAGACTTAAATCTGTCTTGTGAATTCACCAATTAATTCATACCCACGGATGCCACTTCTGCAAGTTCCATTGCTGGTGTTCTAAACATTTTGGCTAAAGCCCCATTCCTATAGTAACACTGAGAAGAAAAAATAGGAAAATTAAATTCTATACTTGATGGTTTTAAGTAAAAAAGAAAAAAGCTGGTATACTTGTGAAGGCAAACAGGATTTGTGATTCATGAACAATGTGACTCAGTTTGCTCAAAGCCTTAGTTTTACAAAACCATTTTGTTCAGTCTGCTAAATTTGCAGGCCACTTGTTTTCTACAGACCGTCAGGAAAAACCCCTGCCTTCACCAATTCTGCTGAAATGCATTTTTCTTATAGGATTAGACCTGATGAATTTGATCTGCTACTGTTACTGGCCTGCACTGGGTGGATTTCACAGCTGCTGCTCCTTCTGCAGCTCCACGAAGCACAGACACCCCACGGGTGGCGCTGGGCTCCCGGCGTGCCGAGCTGTGTTTGCTGTCGGTGCCCTGGGCAGAGAGCACAGCCTGCTCACGGTGCTGTGTGTGCAGAGAGGTGCCTGTGGCTCACTCTCACTGGCTCCCAGTGCAGTGCCAGGCTGCTGAGGCTGTCCCTGTGTGCCCCCAGGAGCTGGCTCAACAGGAGGCAGCTGGATGGCTCCCTGAACAGAACCCCTGCGGGCTTCTACGACCGCGTGTGGCAGATCCTGGAGAGAACCCCCAATGGCCTCATCGTGGCAGGGAGATTCCTGCCCCAGGTAATCCCACACACAGCTCAGGTTCTGCTGTTCCACCTGACCAGTAATGCTGAAATACCCTTACCATTAATGGCCATTTTATGCCATCATGTTTTATTTAGAGTAACTTGTTGGCTGGGGGAAAAAAAATTGAAGTTTTCTATTTCATTTGGAGTACAATACAATTAGAATAGAATGAAAGCAAATTATTTCTATTAAAGCACATTTTTAAAACTAAGTGTAGAAGATTCTTTCCGAGTCATGAACTCTGAAATCTGCCCCTTTTTGATCCTACAAAAAGGTTATTATTTCTTAGTTGAATATTATTTGTTCAGCAAGCAAGTAGGCTCTTCCTTGAGGGTGGGTTTGATTTAATGCATGTGGTCTTTTATTAAAAGTATGATTTGTTTTTCAGCAACCAACCTTATCGGATATGACGATGTATGAAATGAATTTTTCCCTCCTCGTTGAAGATATGCTGCAAAACATCGACCAGCCCCAGTACAGGCAGATCATCGTGGAGGTCTGTGGCCAATAACTACTGACATTGTATAGTGTGCATTAGTATGTCACAGCCTAAAACAAAAAAATAACCTTGACTCAAATATTTGAAGAAATAGCATTTTCCATATAAACACTTGCTTCAGAGGTTTCTCCATAGGTTTTTGTGATTAAGCAGGTTCCTGTTACATGTTCAGAACAGAGTGAGTTCATGATGTTCTTCCCCTTCAGCAAATATTAATGACACCAGCAATACAATTAGGTCAGAGGAGGTAAAAATCTAATAATTCCAGTGTAGCTTTCCTTCAAGCCCTTAGCCCATGCCTTTTCCTAACAATTTCCTAGATCTAAGCAGAACTGCTCTAAAATAACCAGCTTGCCCTCTGAACGATTGTTCTTTTCCTTTCTGCTGAGGCTGCCTAGAGAGCAGTTTTGCACTACTGCATCAGCCACCTTCCCACTTCCTTGTGTCCCTCATCCTAACAGGCAAGCAAGAGGCTGTTTAAATCCTTCCCCCACTGCACACAATGTTTGTTTTAGAAAGATCAGGAGCAGCTGCACTGTTGGTACCTGGCATCTGTGCTGTCAGCAGCATCCATTGTTAGTCCCAAGTCCGTGCCCCTGGTGCTTGTGAGTGCTCCTCCCCAGGAACAAATTCTGGCTCACAGCTCATGCTCAGGCTGGTTGCTGGAGCACTCCCAGCTTTTGCTAACAGATAACAAAATTACCAAACCCAAGGTGACCGGTGCAGACTCCACTGCTTACCTGCAGGTGTTACAGCAGGACTCTCATGCTCACCTTCCTGTTTTAAACCCTTCTCAGATGTAAGAAACGTCAGTTCTGATGAACTGAGGCTTTACTGCTGACTGTTCTCTTTGGTTTTTATAAACTTCATTGTAACAGAATTTTAGCATCTGTGATTATGCCTCAGAACACCAAATGCTGAGGTTCAGTGTTTGCTGCCTTTCACTCTCTCCACAGCATTTGTGCAGCCACACTGAACTGAATGAAATGGAAAATAACTTCCCTGGCTCCCAGCCAAGTTAGATGTTAATGTCAATCATTTACACCATGCCCTTACCTAGGCAGTCACCAGCAATTGTAACCTTTCAAAAAAGCTTGCTTTTCCAGTGATTCTTTTATCAAAGTCAGGATTCTATTATCTGTGCTCTATTACCTGTGCCATTATTAAATGGCTTCCTGCTTGAAAGAGGCATATGCAATTACTAGCAGTGCTATTATGTAACTTGAATTTTAAAAAATGAAATTTGAAGTCTTACAGTCTTTTTCTGTCTTCTAGTTGCTGATGGTTATATCTGTTATTTTGGAGAGAAATCCTGAGCTAGAGTTCCAGGACAAAGTGGACTTGGACAAGGTGGTGCAAGAAGCATTTCATGACTTTCAGAAAGATCACAGCAGTCCAAAGGGAGCTGAAAATCAAGTGAGTAAAATATTGCTGTCTTACCAAATTTACCATTCTTATTGAAGTTACTTCTGAATGTTAATTCTGTGCAGTTCAGAGTAAAAAGCAATTGACAGAAGTTCAGAATGGAACACAAATAAGAAATTAATATACCCAAGTGCTGCCTAGGTCTGCAAAGAGCCTCTAAGCAGAGATGAAAGAGGTGCACTTTATTGCTGAGTTGTAAATTCAAAATGTTACAGTAAGGAGAATACTCTGTGTTCCATGACTCTGAAATGGGACTCTTAGTGAGCTGGAAGAGTTCTCCTCAAAGGGGAAAGAATTCATTAGGAGGGGCACTAGAACAGAGAAGGGTTAAAAACAACAAAAGAAACTACAAAAAATAACAAAAGGAATAACAAAAATTCAGCGAGGAAGTGTGAACTTAGGATCTTATGAACACACAGACTAAGAAAACTTTAATAACCAAAGAATTCATATTGACAGTATTGAAGTAGGAATTTGAGATACAGAAGTGTTCTTAGTTACTCATTTTTCTGGTAGATTTGCATTCGTGAACTGGCAAAAGTTTGGCTAAAATTCAAATAAAAGAATAAATGCTTTTAGTATTTTCTTCACTAGAATTGTAAGTTTTATGCTTTAAAAATCTCTGAATAGTCTCACTACAAGTTTTGGTGCCTCAAAGCTCTGAGATTCTGAGATAAAGGCAGGTTTATTGGCCTGGCTGAAGGAGGAGATGAGAGTAAAAGAGTGGGACGAGTCCCAGAGCGACTGAGGATGATCCTGCTCGCTCCAGCTGGCATTTCATTGTGGACCATACATTTGAAGTTAGCTGTGCTAGCTCTGAAGAATCTCTTGATTCGTAACATTGACATGCAGCAGCCCTTCCTCTTGCTGAATTTTTAGTTCCTTTAAAAGATGAGGAAGGATGTGCTGCTTAAGAACTCTTTCAAATGTTTCAATGTTCACTCTTGTGCCACTGATTTTTTGTACTAAGATTTGAAAGCAAGCCAGGTACCCAGCCCCAGCAGTGTGTCAATTTGCACAATACCTTTGTTCAGAAAAGAACACAATTTCCTGGAAATTACGATCCTTTTGGTCCATGTTGGAGGGTAGTGACTCTGTGGCCATAGCAAAACCACCCATCATCCACAAAAATGGTTCTCAAGTGCCAGCTCCACACAGCACCTGGAATTTGCTACTGACTTCTGTGACAAGCTGCAAATCCCCAATGGCTACAAACAGAAAGGAAAAGTCCATGCAAACCACAGTTTTTACTGGTGCTGCCTTAGCCTCTCTTGAAGTGATGGATTTTTTTTATCCAAGCCCAGACCTACTTAGAATAATGCCTTTTTGTCTCTTAGAAAGAGCCCCCAGCTCAAGAGTTGTGACTAGTATTTAAGATTGTTGTTGGAAATTCAGTTCCTTGCATTAAAATTTTCTGGAACTTGGCTCTCCCATATTCCCAGGTGGATGCTGCTGGCAGTAACTGTAGGCCTGTCTGGGATTGTTCTTAGTGTGCTGTCTCAAGGTTTCCTGACACTGTTAAAACTCCTGATTTGTCTGAACTAAGGTCTTTCCTTAAATGGGCTTGCAAATATTTTGAACTTTGTTAATTCCCTGTTAACATGTAACAAATATCAAAAGTATTTATTCTAGTAAGTTCAGACACACCCTAAAACTACAGAAGTCTTATTATTTTCTCCACACAGTCTCTGCCCTTGATTTAATAAAAGTAACCAGTTTCCTGAATTAAAGCATTAAACCTTTTTTAGAGCAGCTAATACATAAATTGAGAGTTAAGCAGGTGTTTTAATGTCACTAACTGTGAAAACCAGGTATTCAGTGAAGGACACCTATTTTGGTGATCTGATTAATGAATGAGTTCATGTGCTACCTGTGGTTTGGATCTTGGATTTTTTCCTTCTGAATAAATCTTCAGTCAGTTTACACCTCATGTACACCCAAGGCCCTGGCTCACCATTCTACCACACAGGCATCACACAGCTGCATGTTTTAGGAGAGCAGTTGTTCTCTGACAGCTATGACATTTTAAAAAATGTTAAGAAGGTGGTATGTGTGCAGTCCTGGAAATCTCAGTGAAGAAATATATGCAGGTAAGTACATATGGGAGATTTCTGAAAATTGAGCAGAGTTATTCTCTAGTTTTAGAGTCCAAAAAACACATTTGCGTTTTTAACATGTCTGATGTTGTTCTTGTTTCCCTGAGTGTGGCTGCTTTCCACATTCACACTGATGGCAGCCTCTGTTCCCTCTCAGCAGAGTGACATGACTGCATTCTACAACACCCACCCACTTGGAAAAAAGGGAACGTGCAGCTACTTGAGCAAGGCTGTGATCACTTTGCTGCTGGAAGGGGAAATGAAATCAAGCCACGATGATCCTTGCACCGTTAGCTAAAGCTTGGCACACAGCACTGGAATTGTTGCTTTACTTAGTGTTCCATGCATTTTTCAAGCCAATTATAAGGACCTGGTTTGAAGGGTGACCCTGGCTAGTGACACAAATGCATCCTGTCCTTTGCTGAAAGAAGTAAGTGCCATTAAAGATACCAAGTGCCACCAGATTTTTTCCTTTCTCAGCCATGCAGCATGAAACTGAGCACATGAAGTTAGTCCTGTGGTATTTGATTAAGCTGAATGGGAATGTATTTATGATTTTAAAAAATGCATCTACTGTAGCTGGTAAATTCAAGGGAACGGCAGTATGAGATTTTGTCTTTATACCTCTATTTATTTATAATTGCAAACAAGTAGAAGAGAAATTAATATGCATACCAATCAGTGTGGAAATACAAAAACTGGATTATTTTCTTATTATTCTACAAACAAATTGGAGGTGAAGTATTTGTTATTCTCTTAAGGTTTTCTTTATCATTCAAGTGACAGCATTCATTTAATGTGTTGGGTTTTTTAATTTACAGGCTGGTAACTTGATATACAGGTTTCATCCTAATAGAGCAACTTTTTATCTCTAGCAAGACACATCACTGTATTTTCCCAGTTGTTATTTAAACATCTGCAAGGGAAATGTATGGTAACACAATAAAAGTGTGTTTTTTAAAAAAAGGCAAACAAGCTGTATTTAAATTAAAATCAATGAAGAGATAACTTTGTATTACATATGTTATCATGGTATTAAAGAATTCAAGATACACTTATTTATCTCCTAAATGTGCAAAAACACTGTATGCTATATGCTTTATTTTGGTGAAAATAATAAAAAGCAAATGCTTGTAAAAAAAAAAAACCTGTTAAAAATACTCTGACATGCAAAGAGCCTCCTGCTGACTGTAGTGGCAACCTTTGCCCTGCTACTAGAACCACCTTGCAACACTGAAGTGCCACTTTTAGCAGCACAAAACACACTCAAGCTCTAGAACAGATCCTTAAACATTTTGCTAATGAACCTGATAGTGAGGAGCTGCAGCTCCCCTTGCTGTAACACATTTCCCTGTGCAAGCAGAGTGGGGGTGCCAGGGGAAAGGGAAGCAGAGCCAGAGGACACCCCCATGGCTCGGGGTGGGCCCAGCCTGTGGCAGGCCTGTCCCTGGAGCAGCCCCAGCTGGCTGCAGGGCTGCAGCAAGGAGGGGACAGCTCAGCAGCAGCCCCAGCTGGCAGCACTGGCTCAGCCACTCCTTCCAACAGTACAACAGACCTGGCATTTTCACTGCATTACTGCCCTAGGAGATACCAACTGCAATGGACTCCACTTGTCCTTTCTGCTAAGTGTTGCCTGCAGCCCTGCAGCTGGCTGTGGCTCAGTGATCACATGAGCAGCAAGATCTCTGTTTCCAGCACATTTTTACAATAATATTTGAAATGGACATATCTCTGGCCATACAATACAGAACATAACTCTTGTCTACAAACTGTAAATCCCATTGAAAGGAAACCATCCTTTACATACAGACCCTCCACATGACTGCAGGAGCACTGGCAGTTTCTTAGACAGCAGCTCAGATTCTGGTTTTGCAATTGTACATGATTTAAAGTGTAACTCACTTTAATTCTTACCCCTACTTTCTCCTTCTCTCATTCCATTAGCACCTCAGTTACTGGTAAGCCTCAGGTTTGCTAATCTTGGTCTGAACTTTAGAACCACAAACAAATGAAAATGCCAGTGACCATTTACCCTTCTACAAACCTGGAATGAAAATCCATGCAAACTGCTCCTGTTTTCCTTTACAGCCTTGAACACAGGGTTTATGAAATTATGATTGGGACAGTTTTTCAGTTGCTACAAAATAGGGATAATGAGAAGATGAAGATACCAAAATCCAGCAGAGTCCACGTTCTCTGAAAAATGTTCTTGAATCTGAAGGGACGATTAATTTTTCTCTTGGTGAAGTAGGAGCAGGACACAGGAATTTGACACAAATGGCTCTCACAGAACCTGTCTTTTAAATTATAGCTTTATAAGATAACACAAGGTAGTTGGAATAGAAATTAAAATTTAGATTATTTTTCTACATTATAAAATAGCATAGCAGAAAATAAAGGGTAAACCAGACAGTTTTTAAACAGCCACATCCCAAGTGATGTGTGGTTAATATTTAACAAGCTTGGTCCTAATTTGTTTAAAAACATTCTGCCTCAAAAGGATAAGGAAGGAGATGCCTTTGGGGGTTACAAGGTAGTAACTGCAGGTGCAGCAGTCACTACAGTGCCCTGTGTACTTGCAAGACCTACTGGTAATAGAGTTGCTCCAGGTATTAAACAAATAAGTCCCAAAGGGTTCACACCATTCAGTTCCCTTATTATACACCTTCACAGTGCTCCAAAACCTGAAAAGCCATTCTGCTTACAGGGGAAGTAAGATTCATTAAAGCAATGGGAAAACAACAGCTGAAAAACTTAAAGTTCAGCTGTGGAGTAAATGCAGGTTGGTTTTAGCACCACTTTTTTCCCATATTCCTCTATCAGATACTCTTGAGAAGACCAAATTATTTTGGTTAAGCAAACCACAGGAAAAAAAATTCCTCTACTGTTAGAAAAAAAGGATATACCAATCTCCAGTATCAACTCCTGATTTAAACACACAAAACCCAATTCCCCTCTGCACCCCCAACCTCAGTCGCCTTCAAGTTTACCAAAACCCCCAACCTCAGTCACCTTCAATTTTACCAAAACCAGTCTTCACAGTGCATTCCTGTGCCACTCAATAGGTGTCATGTTCCCAATGCATCAGACATTTCAGACTGCACGAGTCCTCAGGAGATTCAGGAGGGAAGAAGTTGACACAAGCAGTTCAAGGCTTTCTTGGCATTTCTGCCGTTGGCTTTGTTGCTTTCCTCCACATGAATTTTCAGTCTTATTCTCTTACAAATCAGTCTGTGCAACTGATAGAACAGATACAGAAAAAAATGCACAACCAGGTTAATAATGAATCAGTCTATGAGAAATCCTCTTCATTACTTCCTAATCCATCACAGCTGAAAATGCAGTAAGAGATGCAGATCTGAACAGGCTTTTTTTGGCTGAGCCCTGGAGCAGGGGGTGTGATGGTATCACAACACTGATGGGGTATTTTTCTGAGCAATGTTTTCTCATCAAGGTCCATCAGCAAGCAGTGTCTGATAACGGCAGCTTTAGCATTACTGTCACAATACCATTCTGCTTTTGTAATTTAGGTCTCATATTTTTTGTTTTCACTGCTACTTAAAACACTTCCTTAAGCCTTATACATTAAGTTCATGTCATGAAAACAAATTCCTTAAGACATGGTCATCAGTCAGAATCATTGTTATTTTATGTTCATGTACCTTCTTCAGGTTTCAAGAAAGTCTACTTGCTTGGCCAGTGGCATTTTTAAGACTGAAAATTATCCTTCTGTAAAAATTATTTTCAGCTACATGGGTGTTACAATACTAATATCACTGACATATTTAATTTTTAAAAAAAATCAATAGAGCCAGAGCATTTACCTACAAGAGACTTTGTATATAACTGGTAAGAGGAAAAAATAAATGTACCAAAGAAAGTGGGAGTGGTGGGGCAATCTGATGCTTAAAACATGAATTTAAAAAATACTAAGATGCAATTAATTCCACTGAAGCCTATATATCTTATCCCAAAAATCAGTCCAAAAAATGGCTTGATTGAATTTTTAGATAATTACTATCCACTCCTGCCAAATATATTCTGTTCTCCAGAAGCGTGACAGTCTTTTAAGCTAATGAACTAAGCTTTGCAGCATGGGAAGAGAAAATTAAATGAGCAAGAAAATCTTTGCTGTGCTATAAACACAAAATGCAACAATGTTGGAAAACACGGCTGAGAGCCCAAAGGAAATGTGCAGGGTTATATCCACTGTCCATACCCACCTCTGCTCCTTCCACACTCACTGCAAATCATGGGGGGTGTGGGAATATGGAGAGAAGGTAAGGAGGAAACTCAGCTGGGGTCTTGGGTGGAGAGAAGTTAAAGGATTTCCTCTAGGGTTTGTTTTTGGGGGTGGAATAAGGAATGTGCATTCTTTTCATTTACCCATGCAGCACTCTGACATTAGGAACTATCAATGGTATTTTTTCCACCTGAACATGCTAACATTGATAGTTCCTATCAAATACCATTGATAGGAACTATCAATGGTATTTTCTCCACCTGAATATGCTTTTTCCTCTTGCACATTGGCAGGAGCTGGAACAAAAACAAATGCAGAAAGCTGAACATGCTTTTTCCTCTTGCACATTGGCAGGAGCTGGAACAAAAACAAATGCAGAAAGAACAGATATAAGGAATGTAAAACTCTACATGTGGTGGGTCTTTCCTGAATCAGAGTCTCCTAAAAGGCTTGCAAGGGTTCCTTCTGTAACCTTCCATATCACTGCATGTTTCTGACAAGGGGAGGGAGACAGGAACTAAAACCTTCCCCTCTTCACCTAAATACATACAGGAGAATTGCTACTTTTTTCAGATCAGGTCAAGAATTAAATTTCTCATTTCATAAAATAAATAACAGCCTTTTGAGACAAAAGAAATGCTCTGGAACAGAGGGTCCTGCTACCACCCAGCAGTAAGGATTGATCTCACCTCAGCCTTGTCCTTTTGGGAAAGCTGCAGAAAAGTCAGAAAGAATGCCATAGTTGATGTTTTTAGGGAATTTGAGGCCAGACAGAAGGAGGGAAAGGGTGACAAACCTGCATAAGAAAAAAAGTTATGTAGGAATAATTTCTTACTTTCACACTAGTGAAACAAAAGAAAGAGATCTCTGTGCCTTGCCACATGAGGAAATCCACTCAGGTGCAAGGGCTTGTATGAGGAGAGGGCACCATGCTGGTTTATATCTGTACCACAGACCTAAACCTTGCTTATCACTCCATTCTGGCAGGAAACACAATTTACTACACAAGAACTTGCAATAAATAACACCTCCTAAACCCACTTTCTACCCCATCACTGAAGAATAATGTATGGATGTCCCCCTGGGTTACATTCCAAAAACTAAAACATATAATGTAATTCCTCTGAACAGGACTGGGATTATTTATTCAAGTGTGTATTTTTTGACACTGTTGCCCAAGCTGCCTACAAGCATCTCCAGTTCCTGCTCTGCTTGTAAGGCTCCTGTACCAGGCAGTGGTCCCTGCAGCAGGGCTGCCAGCTATGCCAGGAAACTGGAATTGCTGGTACTGCTCCTGGAGGAGTCACCTGGCTGCATTCACACCCTCACAGGAGGGGACTAAGAGTGGTGGGTGAGCAAAGCCAACAGATTTCTGGGTTCCAGAGGCAGGCTAGGTGTGTTTAGTGAGGTGTGCTGTACAGTTGAACTTACACTGCCTGAAGACAAATGATGCTGCAACATTTCTAAAGGAAACATTAACCATGTGCTTAGAGAAGGCTGTAGCACATTCTGTTAACCTGAGTGTTTGTGTATCTGCTCTATAATCGATGGTAAGTAATAAAAACAAACCAGAAAGAAAATGTTAACAAGATTCTCATGTACTTGGAAGATAGTTAACATTGCTGGCTAGGACATAAATGCATTGCAAGACAAAAAAACTGCCTTTAAGAATGCAAAAATGAATCCCTACAGTTTCATTTCTCCAGACTGAGCTAGGTAACTAAATCCAAAACGCTTTTCTTTGTAAACAAACCTCCTTCCCCACAATGTTGTTTTCTCTGCAGTGCTAGGGACCTCAGAGGTTTAAATACAAGTGAAGTGATTTAAATACCTGCTGTACTTTGGTCTTACTTTTGGTGATTTCCTCTTCTCCAAGGATGAAGAAGACCCAAGTGTAAAATTAGGAAAAAGAGGTGCATAGAGAGCCAGGCAAAGGAACTCAAGAAAGGTGTTTTGTCACATGGCTGAGCATGGCTGTGTAAATCCTGCAAGCACCACACACAGGGAAATCAATTTCAAGCCTGCCTCCTGGAATCTCAGAGCTCATCTGTGAGATGTCAGTGAAAATATCAATGAACAGTCCCACCTCATCCTCACCTGTGTGTGCCCCCACCATTGTCAGCAGCCAGATCTGCACTGGAGCTTGGGCTGACAAGCTCCCATGATGCTTCCTGTTGGCTGGGAGGCCACAAGATTTTGGGCAGGATCAGAGGATAAGCTGTTCCTGACATGCAGACAGCAGAGGCTACTGCTCATCAGCCTCATTCCAGCCTTGTTCCTGTGCCTGATTTTACTCAGCCAAAGCAGTAACACCAAAAATATTCCCCAGGCTGTACACACCCCCCTGGTGTGCTGCTGGAAATGGTAAGTTATTATATTCACAAGAATCCTTCAAAATGGGAAGTCCAGGTTGGCAGTCTGGTTTTTTGATCTCTGCTGGAGAGAACCTGATGTATGGTTAGAAATTTTTCTTCTCCCAACCAACCAATGGGTAACTGCCCTTGCAGTACCCAGTGAAATATGTTGTATTTCTGGCTGCAACAAATGCTCTCTCTCTTCAAAGCATAGGTGTTTTACAGAAAAGATGCAAGAGACTTTTGCTCCTGAGCCTTGGCAGGTTCCTGTGCCTCTCCTTTGTGAGTAGGAAGGCACCTGCTTAAGTACCATGCTTGGGGAGGCTACAGTCCCTCCTTCTTGTATATTTTCTGCTAACACCATTTATGCCACATATAAACCAAAAGTATTGGAATAATTTCAAATATTTTTTAAATGAAAATATATTGTGAGACCGTAGCCACAAAAGTTCATTTTTGTTAGAGGTATTAAAAACATTTTATAGTGAGATATGAGAACATGAAAACAAGTAATAGCATTTGGATCTCATTTATCTTTTAAGTTGTTTCCAAAATCCTCTTATCATGCAGAAATTGTAATGTCCTTCTTGTCCTTTGAGGCACTGGCCAAGACAGAGAAAGCTCATCAACTCTTCTCAAATTAAGCTTTCTTCACAATGCTGTTTTCAGATTCAGTGCTGTCAGCCTGTTTCAGTTCCATGATTCACACAAGCTTTGGATCAAGCCTCAAGTGACAAAATGAATTTACTGCTTCTGGATATTTATTTTTTCACCTTAATGCTATCTGTCTCCCATTACTGGAGTATTTGTTACCTTAGATCAGGTTAATTGTGTGCTCATGAGAACTCATTTGTATCTTGAAGCCTTTGTATTAAATATCCCATTGCCTCAACTGACTAAAAATTTCTTTACCCAGTAACAATATCAAGTCTTGTATTGGTCCTGACTCTGGTTTGCTTTAAATGCTTTTCTTTTAGATCATTTTACTTGTCATGCAAAAATAAAACAAAATGCACAAAAATTGCACATTTTGGGATATAAATAACAGAGGTTAAGAGACAGCTGGAGTGGATGTTCTGTGGTCATTGACACCTCCCCTCTCACAGAGATTGCAGTGGCACTGCTCTAACGACACTGCAATTTGCATACAGAAAAGGAGAAACCTTCAAAGACAGCAGGAGTTCATTAATTTTAATGTAACCCACCCAAAAACACATAAAGCAGAGGTAAATATTTGTCCATGGGGTGTCAACAATCTCTTCCAGTCCATTATGATACATTATTATTTCCTCCTACCTAAATCACCTGTCAGACTGGAATGCTGCTCTGAACCCAGCTTCAGTTACAGAAATTATTGCTTAACAAATATTTTGCAGTTCCTTGCAAAGCAAGGATTTGAGATGGAAGATGTTATGTAAGAGAGAAGATGGAGGACAAGGACAAATAAAGAACTGCTTACCTGTCCTTCCTATTGCACAGGCAACAGCCGTTCATTCTTTCAAATCATTTTAAGATTTTTGTTGTCATTGCTTTTGAATAGAATCACCTATGCCTTAACAGACACCCAAACAATCACTAAGTAATTGAAATCAATAACAAGAGACTAAAAAGCAGCATAGAAGGCTTAACTTTGAATCATTCAAAAAACCAGAAAACACCTGTTCTGCATTCCTGCATGCCTTTCAGCTGAGTTCTAGTTCTACACATACAGTTTCTGGGCTTGCAAATTCCATACATATAATTTTTACATGCAAATACTTAAAGCTGAAATCAAAACATTTGGCCTCCTACAAAGACAAGAGCAGACACAGCCAAAATGCCCTTGTGGCATTTTCTGTTAGTGGCCCCCCTGCTTCCATGACCAAAGTCATTCTGGCCTGAGCTGGCACTAACCTTTGTGCAGCCCACCCTCAAAGCTGTACCTGTATTATGCTGTGGCTCTGAGCAGATTGTTTCATGGCACTGCAGACCAGAGCCACTGGTTCCAACATTAATGCTTTATAATGGCTGCTGATGCTCTCAGAAGATGGAATGACATCTCCATGAAGAAAAATACCACTTTGGCATATTGTAAGCAATATTTTCATTTTCACTGCACTCATAAGAAAGTTACACTGTAGGTAACCCACAGGGGAGACTTGGTCTCTCTGCAAACCCTGTTAGAGGCTTCACCCCAAAGCCAGAGCTACATCCCCAGCCTTCTCCTGCAAAGAGCTTTCGCAGAGGATTTTGTCATTGGTACAAAGGCCTCCACAGAAAATAGGCTCAGTGTAAGACAAGGAAGCAAAAAACCCCAGGAAGATGTCATTGCAGGACTTGAGTCTTCTTTCATTTGTTGTACAAACCTGACAGAGTTAATGTATAGGAAGTTATTTGTATTCTATTCCTATAGAACTTCCATAGGTACAGAATCACAGCTTCAAATTCTACTGCACTTTTAGACAAACAATTCCTGTGTTCATTCCACTGACAAGATGTGGAACATTTCATTTGCATCTCAGTCAGGGATCTATTAAGGTGGTGAGATTAATTTACTCAGAGCTTCCTACCAGATGAACTGGAATCAATTTTAGATTGCTGAAAAACTGGTCTTGTACAGAAAGGTGACTCCAATACAATCTCACTGACAAATCACTTTCAATGTAAAATTTCAATACAAAACACACTTCCTCTGAAATCTACTGTGGTTTTGATCAAAGAGTCAAGGGAAAACTGATCCAAGCCTTACAAAGTCTGGCCTCAGAACCAGCACACTTTTGGGAAAGAAAAAGATGAAAGCAGCAGAGAGAGCTTTATTTTAGATCCCCTCTTAGAGGAGCCCTGGTTACAGAGACTCGGGACAGCTCATGATCAAAGCCACTCCTATACTAAAGTATTAGCTAGACACAGAGTTTCCTAGAATAACAAATAAATTTCTGCATTTCTTTAATGCAGAAATCTACTGCAGCCTATTCATGGTAATAATTCAAGACATCACATTTTACTTATTTCTAGTAAAAAACTTCTGCTGTGAAGTTACAACAAATTCACAAGCTTTACTACAGTGCTACTAAACTACTTTTATTCAAAATGCACCCTGGCACCAGGCCAGCAAGTGGGGCTATTTTTGGACAGAATTTTCAAATACATTCACTTGAACTGTGGGATGCTGCTCTTTTCTATACCAATGGTAAAGTTTCCATTAGTGTCTGAGTGAATAATGAACAATTCCCAAGTGTTACCCATATTTTCTTTCCCCTGAGGCTGCCACTGACTCCTCCTGTGACTGCAGTCACTCCTCTCTGCTCCTTGCTCCATGCAGCTGTTCCAAAGGTTACAGCATTATGGATTTGAGGCCATCAGCTCAAATTTTCAAGTTGTTCAATAACAGTCTACAGGGGGATATGAAACAAAAATTATTTTAGAATATTCACCATGCCTTTTAAATAATCATTCAGAAAATCTCCACTATCCAAGCCTGCACACTGGGAACTGGCCCATGAAGTTTTGTACTGACAAACTTCAATAACATTTTAGAAGAGAACTCGGCAGCTGTCTGACATTAGCCCTCCAGTTTCCATGGATACAACAATTAGATCAGCACAAACAAAGCAGCTGAAATTTTCAAATGAATAGTATTTTACATCACCCTCTCGCACAAAAATCCTGGTGACAATAGACATGTCAAAAATATTGAATTTTTTTAGTTGAAAGCCCACCCACAGAGGCAACACTGTTAAAATAAAGGTTGTACAAGAGAGGGAAATAAATCAATTTTACCTTCTCATTCTAGATAAGGAAGACTCCATGGCAAAGCAAAGATTATTATTAACATTTACTGAAAAATGATTTCCAGTTACATAGGTGTTTTTGCACTACCAACAAAATTTAGAAAGAAGCTCACCTTCTTTTCCAGGGGGAATAAATCAAACCAACAACACCAACACAGAAGCTATATGGGCTTTTAGGAGAACTGCAACAGGAGCTTTGCAAATACATCCAACTTCTTTGTGCTGATCTCCAAATATGATACAGACACAAATCAACACCAACAACACCAACACATATATGTGCTTTTAGGAGAACTGCAACAGGAGCTTTGCAAATACATCCAACTTCTTTGTGCTGATCTCCAAATATGATACAGACACAAATTCTGAGCCAAGCCAAAAAAAAAATATTATTAAACTGACTGGAAATACTTAGTACACTGAAGCCAGTAACAGGAATATGCAATGACTGCATGCAGGTAACTTGTAAAGATAGAAGGCTGAACGAAAAACTCAAAACCAGAATAATCTTGGGTAATCAAGACAGTTTGTTACAAGCTTTGTTACCTTTGGTGTGTCTAAGATGTCTCATTTTAGACATCCCCTGTGGTTTCTGTAACATTGTGTAACAAATCTAATGCCTTCTGTTTCTAGTGAGAAGCCAGCTGAAAAGCTCCACCTTCTCGAAGATGCAGGAAAACAAGACCAAATGCAAGGAAGGGAAGTTTGGATTCCCTTCTCATCAGGCACTGTTTTTACAGACATAAATAAATAAAGTTTGCCAGGAGAGATTTCTCTATTGATTTCTTCTATAATTTATTTTGAACCACAAACAACTTCCTCTTACAGATTTGATATTAATTATTCAATTCTCTGAGAAGAGCTGTTATGCTAAGATCCTTTATGAGTGTTATTAATTCTTCCATGATTTAAAAACATTCATAACTCAGAAATTCAAAGCCTATATCCATTAACCAGCCAAAACCAAGGTTGTAATGATCTCCTTAAATTGAAAGTGCAGTATGTTGTGAATATTAATTACATTTTTTGTTATTACATCAAATAACTTTTTATACGAGTAGTTTCAGATTTCCCTGAGTTTTCCCAGTTGAAGGGCTAGCAACACTTAAACTAAACTCCTTTTTAGCATGTTCTACCCTCAGACACTTTGTACAAATTCCACAAAGCACTCTCTGGATTCTTTGCTGGGCAAACAGGCAGCACATACACCAGAGAGCACACAGTCAACTGACTGTGGCACAACTGGGTTTTAGGGATTCTCACAGCATGCAAATTTAAAGACTGAATGTCTCATACTAAATAAGGAGACAAATTACATTTCCAAGTTATGCTAGAGTCAGCTATCAGAGAGAGGTAACTGAACGTTGATGCAAGCCGAGCCCTCCCAATGGTCAGTGTGAGACACCGAGGAGCAGTGCCAGGGCTGGCACTTCCCTGCTGTCCCAGGCTCCAGCCCTGCACCGCCCCAGTGCAGCGCTCCAGCCCTCTGGAGGGAGCAGGAAGGGGGAGCTGCTGAAAACACCCGGCACCTGCCTTACTTTCCCTCTGGCATCTTAGAACGAAGAAGGCAGCTGCACTCAACAGCTCCAGTTCAGAAGATTTTTGTGCCTCCTCAGAGCTCAAGGTACAATTAATTACTCTGGCTATTTACATTGCAAACCTGGTGCTTGGGCTTATTTTTTTCCCACCATCCCATTCCATAAGGATTCCCACCCAAATCTCTGCTGTCTGACTGCACCAAAATTTTCTACTAGGAATGAACAGCAGTCTATCCCAAATCCAAAGAACGTTCCACAAAACCGAAACAATCCCCCTGCTCCACACTTCAAAGGGAAGCACAAACCTAGAACAACTGATACAATGTAATGATTAGGACAGAAGAAGGGAAATGTGAAATCACAATTCTGGAATGACAAAACCGTTCAAACATGATTTGTTTTTAGAGAAAAAGTACTGTTCAGGTTACCCCCTAAAACAGCTTTCCCTATATTCACTATAAATGAGAGTCAGCAAGGACCAGCAGAAGGAAAACAGGCATGGAGGACCATGGGAAAATGGAAAAAAGGAAAAATCCACCAGATAATGGCACAGCTTCACTGGCACTGCTGTATTTCTTTTCCTGTCTCTACAGTTTAACCAGGCAAGTTTACACCTCTCCTTTTCTTTTTATAAAAGAGAGAGGTAGGCCACTGGAAGAGGACCAATCCATATTATGTGCTACAGAAGTTAGTCTAATAACAGATTAAAGAAAGCCTTGAAAATTAAGTAAAGATGGATGTTTTTTAATGTCTCACTCCATAACCAGAGGGCAGGGCATACATATACATATTCACCACAAGTCTACATGGCAAGGTTTAAAAAAACCTAAGACATTTATGTGGAGACTGTCAACAATTCAAGACAGGAACTATTTAAATGAAATGATTTAAAGACTGAAATAGCATCAGCTATTCTGGGGAAGCAGAATTTATTTCTGTTAGATAGCTTTCCCTGTATAATCCTGCCACACACTATGTTCCTAGGTTGCTGTCACCATAAAGCTTGCTATTACAGATTTCTGGGGATACCTAGAAGCACATAAGGATAATTTGTTTCTCATGGAATGCTGTATCAGTAAACATCCAGGCTATATCAGTCAAATAAATGGGGGATTCAAAGCTTAACTCATGAAAATTTTGATTGTTTATTACTTCTTCCAGTGAGCTTTTTAATGTAGTGTAACATAAAATGTTATGGGAATAAGAGGAAAGCTGGGCATCAGTGGCACTTCTGCCAGGCAATGGAACCCAGAAGTGAAGAGGGTTTCCACTACTTCCAAAAAATTAGTTTGATTGCATGTATTGCATCTGTTCATTTTTCCAGTGCCTAAACAGGCAAGAATTGTTTTCAAATCCTATGAGTCATATTAGTTGTTTTATAGTTACCATATAAAGTACAAATGTCCTTGACTCTAAAAATTATAAGTTGTAAGTGAAAAGAGGCCAGGTTTAACCTGCTTTATGAAATCATATATGTTAGTCAAAAGAAGACCAACATGTATTTCAGATTTATTGCTGATCACTCTCACACAAACATCTGTAAAACACAGCAAAAGAAAAGCCTTCCACATTAAACAAGAAAGTTTAATAATCTTCATCTTGACCTGGACACTTCACATCCTCCCCCAACTCCCAGGATTTATTTAAACACGACAGACAAGTCAGTGCCTGATTTGCACAAAAACCATGTCTCAGACCCTGCAGAAACAGGAAAACGTTAGTGCTGAGGCGTTTTTGTGTTCTAAAGCATAAATTGCAAAAGCACATCCACCACAGGCGTCAGTAACGCCCCTGTGCTGTGCTCCACACCTGTGTGTATATCCACACACAGCTGTACACAAATTTACGTGTGCACAGGGGTAAACAGGCCTCTGCCTTTTGCCCTGTCCACGGAGCAGCCTCTGCTGCAGCCTCTGTGTCTGCCTGTTGGTCTGCAGAACCAGCGTGCCTCAAGGCAAACTCACAATATCCGTTCTGGGGGTGTAAGTACTACACCCAGCTTCCTGACTAACTCTGTAAAGCTGTGCTCAATCCCGTTCCCCCCTCTGTGACTGTTTAGCCCCTGGAAACTGCAGAGAACAGCTTCTGTTTCCCCAGGGTGGAACACTCAGAAGTGCTACAAATTAAAGAAGCTTCCATCGAGAACCAAGCAGAAACTGCAGCAATTTCTCCTTCCCTCACAGTGAGTCAGCAGAAGCCAGACCTCTTTCCCAAACACAACCAGCCTCTCCAGGATGGATTTCCCCCTTTTTGTCCTAAGCTGAGGCAATCACAGCTCTTCCTGCTTCAGCAAAATATACTCTGCAGAACAACAAATCTCTCCTCAGCCTCAGATGTGGCACATTCTGTATCTAAAAATACCTCAGCTACCCTTGGAGATTTCCATTTGCCCTTATACAGGATAATTAACTCACCGATTTTGTAATTCCCTGATAATGGGAACAAATTTAGGGTAATTAGTAAGGCATTAAGGTTCTTTTTTTTTTTTTTCTTCAATTCTCTGCTTTTTTTACAATATCTGAGGCAAACTTTTAGCCCCATTCTATGACTTCTACGACTTTGGTGACTAATGTTTTATGAAGATCACATTAAATATTCTTGTGCATGAGAAAAAATGGGGTGCCATTATCCTGAAAAGATTATCCTGATCCAAGATATTTAAGGAACTTGAGTCCATTTACTAGCAAAAAAACCCAAACCTGCCTTTAGTCTGATCTTCTGTCAAAATACTGCTCTGAGATCTACATTAAAACAGAGCCATTTGCCCAGACATTCACCTCCAAAAGCTTTATTGCACCCTGTTCCCAAAGCACAGACTTGGAAACTTGCTGGCAAACCCTCGAGACTTCACAAGGGAAAACATGACATTGATACAAAAATCATGTGACAACCTTAATGGCCTTCTGCCCTTTAGCAACAAGGATAAACCCTCAAGTCCACTATGTCCTGGAACACAAAACCCATTAAAGCTGGAAAATTCATTTCTTAGACTAAGTCAACAGTATCTAATATTCAATGAAAGTGCACTAATCTGGGGTCATGTCCATCTCAGTTATTCTTTTCCATGACATTACAATAATTTCTCTTGACCTGGGATGCTAAGGCACTTAATGCACTAATGCAGGTTTTTTGGGCAAGCATTACATTTGTGTTCTATGGAGTTCTGCAACAAAACACTTACATTTAGTTCTTTTTAGTCTTCTTCTCAAATCTGTAACAATCCTACAATTATTTTAATGTAAAAAAATTATTTAATTTCATGCATATTTTCAAAGAGTTCCACTGAGAGACGATGTTGTGGTTTTACTATGAAAATATAATTTATTATGTTTGTAGCTTTCAGTGGAAACAGAGTCAGGTATGCAATAAACACATCTAGAAAATCTGCTAGGAATACCAGCTAAAAATAAGCCAGTATATTGCATAAGCAATTTTAAAAGAATTTTGAGGGAAATTTAATTTAATAGCTTTTGTATATGAAAGGTATTTGGTGACAAAATGCTGAAGAATATAAATGAATTAAATTTATTTTTTTCATACAGAGCCAAAAGAGGCTCTACCAATGTGTTTTTCACCAACATCAGTTAACAAAGTAAATACTAAGTAGCTTGGATGAGCTCCTTGGCTGTTTATTGATTTATCCATTCTTCTGTGTGGGCTGGTAAATTATTGAAAAATAAGAGATCTGAAACCAGAGAATGGAAACACATCAGGGTTTGGGTCATTAGAGAACAAGAAATATCTGAGAATTAAATAGGTATTACCACAAAACATCAAGGCATGGAAGTATTTTTCACTAGTAGCTGGGCATAACAATGAGTGAAAAACATGCATATTGTGAGGAAATACAGAAGGAGAAACCTGTCACAGTGAACCAAACAAACTTCAGAGACAAACCTCCATAAACAAGGTCTATAATTCACTCAGTGAAATGATTTAAACTTCAAATTAAAAAAGGCAAAAAACAACTAAACAGAACAGAAACCTCCTTCCATTATTAGATTTTTGTTTTCTTTGTGTTATTTCTTACATACAGTTAATAAAATCAGGTGACAACTAGAAACTAGAATATGAGGTTAACTGTCCAAAGTGGAAAAAAAGGGGGGAGAAGGGACACACATCACACAGTATCAAAAAGAAAAGAGTACAAGTGAAGCAGTGCATGCAGAGGGCACAGCCTGAACCTTTGTTACATATCTAACTTGCTATTCTCATTGACACAGACACCTTTAGTGGTTTGGTAGGGTGGCAGGAAATTCCTGGAGACTGATACAGATAATATCAGTGTTAAGAACAACCACCACAAAAGGACAGTATCGATTCCACCCGAATAAATACGTGGGTTTGATCCCTCAGACACCAAATATTGTCAAAAACTTGTTCAGCATGTAGGGGAAGAACAGCTGGAAGCTGCAGTTTGAGCATCACCACATGGATTAAAGCAAGCACACATAACCAACGCTGCAGCTGGGAACTGTCTCAGCCTCCAAAGCTGCCCACGCCTGAGGAAGAGATGGAAAATGGCCCAAACTGTAGCACCTGTTATGCTGCACATTAAATCACAACTGCCAGGCTGTGGTTTTTAAACACAGGAAAAGCACATTTTCAGCAGCAATCCTCTGCAGTGGTGTGCAGTTTGCAGCAGTCACCACTACCAGCTCTGCAGGCAGACGTGCAGGGCTCGCACTGAGCTGATGTCTGTGCTACAGGTGTTGTGCTAGTGACACAATGGACACCAGTGCCAGTGTTTAACACTCGGGAAGGGGAGCAGGCAGGGAAAGAGCTGCCATGTCTGCCCTGCACAGGCACGGGCCCGTGCTCCTTAGCTGCCATATGACCGAATCTTGAACCAGCACAGAATATTTCTCCTTGCAATTGCACTCCTGCCTCCTTCTGAGACTAATTAGGGCATCACTGGGGCTGCTTCGTGCCCCAAACTGCTCTGTCTCTTCACTAAGTCTACAATTAACCCTGAAAGGAGATGGGTGTCCTTCCTCCAGGAAAGAATTCCACATAAAGGAGAATCAGAGATCAATGAAAAGTTCGAAGAGACAGAGGCAAGAAAAAGCAGATGCCTTGGAATGACAGGTTTGTACCCTCCCTCCCAAGGCAAACTCCTGAAAACGCCCTCCCGAAGCACGGGACAAAGTGCACAATGGTGCCTGTGGAATACACTGGGTCAGCTCAGCCACAGGAAAGGACCCAGCACTGCTTAGGGAACCAGCTGCACCAAGTGAGAATTTCCCAGTCTGACCAGGAATTGTTTCACTCCTTGCATATCATCATTAGGCCAACCCCAGTTCAAAAATGAGGTTTAATGCAGCTTATACCTTATTGTACTTAAAACTGTGTTTTTCTAGAGTACGTGCAATATCTACACTATTACAGGAGTAAATAGGATTCTGTAAAAAAAAAAAAAAAAGAAATTGTCTCAATAGATTTAGAATTGAGAACACAAAGAATAATACAATAAGAATTAAAAGAGTTATGTTAAATTTAAACATCAACATTTCAAAAATCTGTATTGGACAAAAAATAGGAAATTGATACTTGACATGCTGTAGGTTCTGAATATATGCAAAAACAAAAAAGAAATGAGATATTAAAAGACAAAGAGCAAAATGAGCCATTAAGTTATTTCTATGGCTGCAGTTGCTAGTGCAAAACTACCTGAGAAAGAATATTCAACAAGAAAATAAAAGCAGGCTAGGAGACTAATCTAAGTACAAAATATTTGTTTTTTAATTCCAAACTAGGAAGAGTTAAATATGTTTACTGAAAGGACTGCTTCAAAGACACAAACAAGAGGCAAAACAAAACTCTCTTGTTAGCACCACTGGAGCAGAATTATTTGCATTGAGCAGTACTTGGTGTACAGAGCAGAGAACCAGTTCCAAGACATCAGCAGAGTTATTTCTGCTTAAGAGCCCTCTCCATGTCAAGAAGAGTACCAAAATGCTTCATGAGAATTTGCATTCATTCTATTCCAGGTCTGAGGAAACCAGATTTTATTTCCCATCCACAGCACACTGTCAGTTTTTATCACTCATATCCTGTTATGTAACAGAGTGGGGCTGACACAATCCGTCCCGACTTAACAGAACCTGCACTGTCATCTGTAAAATCTGAAAAAGCACTTCTCTAATGCTGCAGTGACGTGAAACATATTTTATTTTTAACATCAGCTTATTTTTTAATACCTGAGGAAAAACCACAACAAATAAAACACCATTGACACCTGCATTCCCTAAAAAAGTGCAACTGCATTACCATCATGGCCATTCTCCTGCACAGGGGGACATAAATTCCATACCAGTTCAGCTGACATTTTGGTTCTATATATTAGTTCATGCATAATCCAGGGCCAAGGATCTATGAATACACATCAGCAACAGCATCAATCACACATGGAAAACTCAGTTAGAAACAGATTTCCACCCCTTTTACTCTATTGTGACCAAGTACTTAGATCCCATCAACATCATACTGAACAGAATTTTAAAGTTTCTTAAAAGTGAAACAAATCAATATTTGCTCCCAAGGCTTGTGTATCTGCATTTATAGTTAATGTCATGACAGTCATAAAATTCATATATATAAGAAAATAAAACCTTAATATACAAAGACTGCACGCAGCATTTTGACACCCATTTCAGTCTTACAGATTGCCAGAGTGCCCTTAATCTGTCACCTACTACCCTTGGTGGTGGTGAAGTTAATGATGTCAGTCAATTGACATGAACCAGTGCTGCTGCTGAAGACACAGTACTACACGACCCCATTATAAGGAAAAAGCCAAAAAGAAGATTCTGCAAGACACTTCTTCATGGGCTCATTATATTTCCCTAAGATTTTCATGAGGACATTTAATCAGCCAAACTGGCTTCTATTTACAGCTGCTAAAGTCAACCCATGTGAGAGGTGGTTCTGCTCTCCCTGGTAGCAAACCACTGCTTCAGTTCAGACATTTTTTGACACTACACCCAAAAGCAGGAGGCTCCAGCAGGAGAGTCAGCAAGGAGCATAACAGCTTCTGAGCCCCAAAATGACTCTGTTCTCCTCTGCTCTTCTCCTCATTTCTGTCTGGGGTTACGTCACACCACTCCCAACTCTCCACACAATTTACAGCAGCAGTCCTGCATAAAAATCTAACTATTGACTCTACTGACACTCTCCTCCAGGTGAGACCAAGTGAGCAGAGGAGCCCAGTGCCCCCTGCCCCTGGTAGCAAGGGCTCATCCTGATCCCCATGTGGAAGTGCCACCTTGGCTGTCCCCTCAGGCTGCTGCCTTATTTAATCCTCTGCCTCGCTCACACACATCTCTGCCAGCACAGCTGATAAAATATAGCAGGGAAGGGAAAAGAAAGATGTTTCTGGATGGCAACACAGTCCTATAAACCACTGCTTTAAAAGTAGACTGCTATGAAAATCAATCACTCAAGATAATCCTAAAGAAAAATTAAGAGAAAAGCAGAAAAGATATAAAACCAGCACTAAATGGAAAAAATGTGGTAGAAAATAAATGGTGTACAGACACTTGGATATCACAAAATTTAAAAAAAAAAAAGGAGAAACTGAAGCAGAAAGTAACATTTCAAACCTGAAGTTATTTGTAGACATGCTGGGTTTTTTTTTAAAAATAGCAAGTGAGCATCTTTCTCAGCAATTCTCAGATACACTGATGTAAATCCATTTTATTTAAAACTATGTTGGACATTGTGAATGTATCAATGCAAGTGTGCATTACAGGACTCACAGAGAGAAGCAAAATGAAAAGCAAAACTACTTTTAACTTCACACACATGAAAAAGGCTCAATGGCCCCTGTTACTTTACAACACAGCTCACTGAGAGGTCTTGGAGTGTTCCATTTCAAAGCAGTCAGACCAGACAACAGCTTTTCATGTTTAGTTTCTGCCATGTTTCTCCTACTGATGACATGAACCATAAACCCCTGTCTAGCTTCTATCTCAAGACATCAAAAAGTAATCTTTGATCTTATTCCCATGAGTGCCCATTGCTTCAGAAATATTTGATGTTAACATTTTGTTTATACAGCAATGTTCTCCAAAAATCCCCTTGAACACACAAAACCAGGAAACAAGTTGAGTGTTTTGGTAGTTTACTAGACGACTTGAATAAACTGTTAAATTCAGATCTGCTTATCATGGATGTTACAATACCTGGTTGGCAAAGATGTTTTGTTATCAGCATCTGAAGTCTAGTAACCCAGGGATCTTTTGTCAGATCACTGTTTCCATAATCATAATGCTGCTGGCATCATTTGGATGTGCAGCTGTTTCTGGCAAGCTGCTTCCACATGTGGACACAAGTTATTTGCTACCCAGGACCTGAAAGCAAAATCTTTGAGTTTACCTTGCCCTAATTTTACTTTAGGTTTCACCACAAAACTTCAGTAAACTGCACGAAGCAACTAAACAGAACTGTTTGTGTGGCAATGGCAATACAAAGGAGGAAAATCCCAAACCAAGCAGCCCAGCCCTCAAATGCAAATCAGCCTTCAGTTCTAAACCAGCAAAGAATTGATGGGATGACAGGATACTATAAACTTTGAAAGTTAACTAGGAAAAAATCCAGTAGTGATTATGCATAGAAGAATCATTCCCAACAGCAGTGCAGACTTCTTTTACCCTGTTCCTTCTCCCACATGGGTGGATTTGGGAATTTTTCTGTGGTACCACATTCTGCTTCCCCTGAAAGCCTGCTATTGACAGAGGGTGGGAACACATGGCAAGAAAGGACTGGTTAGTGAAGGCTGGCATTAGCCTCTCTCTGACCTACAGAAATCAGATCCTTGCCTTGTGTGGCCAACAAACCCACCTGAATTGAGAGTATTTGATTTTGTTATACAGCTGTAACTTGTAGTGCACACATTAGGATAACCTGATACCTTGATGTATCACTTCAGCTACCCTCTGCCACCACTAACATGAAATCTGACATATGTTATATACATAATGGGTCTATCAGCAAGCTTTGGAGTTAATGGGAGAGCTTTTTCTAGCTTTGAGTTGTACCCACTACTTCTTAGGAGCTGATGTAGATGTGCAGTGTCTGCCTGTAGACTTCTTGGAGGGGCTTGTTGAAAACAACAAGTTTCTCCTGCAAGCTTCCCACAATATAAAACTTTTTTAATATGCTGCTTTATTTCCTCCCTTAGTTTTTGCAGCTTAGAAAGGTAAAACAAACAGACAATTAACCTACTAGATGAATGGAGATACCCTGGCAGGAATCCAAAATGGTATCAGTAACATCCCTTAAGCTGAAAGAAAATATTTCTCAAGGATTAATTTAATCTTCATTTTACTGAACCACACTGGTTCTTCATTTGGCAAAGTTCTTAAATTGGGATATTTATTACCATGTAATATCCTTATGACAACTAATTTTCCTTCCTATGCATAAGCGTGTTCAAAGAAAAATGGATATTTTCTGCCCACACTGTGGAAGCTCTGGATTTTATTTAAATAAAAAATAGGCTCCTAGAGCTGGTACACAAATCTCAAAGTCCATCTGAAGGGAAAGGTACCACCTTTAACACATTTCTAGTCAGCTAAAGATATAGATAGACAGACAGACAGATTTAATGTAGGTTTATTCCCTTACAGAAAACTTAAATTATTCAAAGCAAAAAAATCCAGGTTTTTTGTTGGGGTGATTTTGGAAGGACAAAGACTTATCATTATGTATAATGTTTAGCAAACTGCTTAACAGCTTATTGATTTCCAGTAGTTCATACAGTGACATTTCTGCTATAACAATTCCCAGAAAATGTAACACTTCATGGATTGCGCACGTGAAGAAGAGATCAAAAGCACACTGGGTAGATTTTGAAAGCTTTATCTAGAATATAAAGGGGCCAAAAGTCTTTGGCAAAAGGACAGAGAAGAGCTATCAGTGAGACTGGCACATAGTTTTCATTAAAAACAGGCAGCTCATTATTAGCCATGAGGTTCTCATAATTCTGATATTACATAGCCAGAGGAGACACAAGTTTGGAAATTGCTTCTTATGCAGTTCTCTGGCTAACAGCTGTTCCAACTGTGACTGGACAGCAGCATTACTTTTATTTCTGGAGTAGAAAAACTTCAGGTTACTTCAACATCAGAAGGGCAACTCCAGCCTGGAGGCATTGCAACTGAGGGTAGGAGGATATGGAGTGAACAGACACGGATCACTTGGATTCCAGTGCAGTACAGACAAAACACTGAGTGACAGCATGCAAAGAAACAGGGCTTAGAAATGCAGAACTCCACTGAAATCACTGCAGTCATTTCAGGCAGATGCATTTAGCCATAAATTTAGACCCAGGAAATTGAAAGGGAAGAGGAAGTTATTCTGTTAGAAAATCCTTCAACGATTTGACTTCCCAACAGCAAAGATGCTGTAAAACTGTGTACTGACATTTACAGCTTGCACAAGATTAATTAAAGCATCAGGAAATAAAACTCCATAATTAGTCCTGGAAAAGCCACAGGTGCCAAACTGCTATTTACAGACTGAGGGGATGTAATATTTTAAAATTAAAAATTGTTATGCATCAACTGCAAGGAGACAGAAGGAGAAATGCACAGCTAGCTCAAAGAAAATAACACTCAAGCATCAGCAAAAGATAACTAAAACGTTGATTATGACAGTTTTGTTAACCTTTTCCTGGTATTTTGATAAAGAGAACCCACCAGTTCTAGAGGGCTAAAAGCTTTTCTGAAGTTATGACCACCTCCCTCCCATCTTATTTTCTTATTTTGTCTGCAAATGTTACTCCTAGCCATTTTTTAAATATCTGTGCAGTGTTTTAGAATAATGTCTCCACTTCTACCAGTCAGAGGGATGGAAGAAATGTCACCCACAGAAACACCTGTAGCACGTTTATTTTATTTCTTTCCCCTCTCTTCACTTGGTGCAATCTTACATAAGATAAACATTTCCTTAGAATTAAATATTTGGTGCTTTTGTGGCTCTTGGGATTTGACTCTTTTGTTTGTTTTCATTTGGTTGGTTGGTTGTTTTTTGTGTGTTTGTTTTAATTTTGAAACTAGGACATCCTTAGAGCAATCTGAGTCACCCAACTTAAAAATTCATCTGATAGTGGAGGTCTGACCTTTTTGCCCTCCACACAAATTTAATATAAGATGCCTTATTCTTTGAATAAGAATGCTTTTGGGTTTTGTGCACCAATCACTCCTGCTGCTACAACTTCAGTGTGCTTTTCAACACTTACTGATCTTGTATGTTAGATTTAGGCAGAAAAATGGCTACTTCAGGGATATTTATCAGGCTTAGCAGTGAGATAAGCAGCAAATGGTCCTTAATGCCAAGCACAGCTCTACACACGCACAGAAGCAGAGCTTTGAGTTGTACACCCAACTTCATACCTGCTGTTAAACTTCAGTCCTTTCATTCTGTTAAAGTTCATTTTCTACCTGCACCTCTTCTTTGTGTCTCAAAGTTGGCTGTAAAAATGTGCTCATCACAGAAATACAAATAAGAATAATGGAATTAAGAGAAATGAGAGAAGCATTCTGTCTTTGAGAAAGAATAATATGGAATTAGTGCTGTGGATGGATTTGAAAGAAAATTTAATTACAGTAATTTAAAAAATTGTATTAACTTGATGTGTTCTACATAATGGTTCTGCAGCCATTACTGCCTTGTTTGGAGCTTCATTTTCTTGTTTTCTATCCGTGTTACTCATTATTTGTGCTATCTATTTACACATCCTATAATGTCAGCCACTCTAATATAGATAAACATCTTGCCTAACAAGATGTGAAAGAAGGGTAGGAGAATGTAATATCCCCACGAAGAAAAATTCTTCAAGGTGTCAGCAAGGACAGCAGTCATTTATTTAGGACAAAGTCCACATTCTGGACAAAAGGCTACTACTTTCTTTTCAGGTCATATCTAACTCCCATGACTAATTCCTAAAGCCAGTTACTCCATTAACATTGCTTCAGATTAAAAAGAAACTGTTTTAAGGCAGTAAAACCCCTGGCACTTCAGTTAGCTCCCAGGTGGGCTCACTAAGCACAGGTGCTCTGCACTGGCACACTCACCTCATTCCTTGCTTGTGACTTCTAGAGAATGCTCATTTTTTTCTTTACAAATTTCAGTTCCAACAGCTGCATGAATCATTTGTACATCTGACTACCAAATATCAAATCTGACAGTTAGGAAAGCCTAAATATTTCACTCAGTCTCTTCAAAACACCTTTTCAGAGCTTCATACAAATGAGTTCTTCCAGGCTATTTGGAGAGCACTGTCAAATAATACTAAAATATTAAATACTATAATAATACCCAAATAAGTTATTTTTTCTTTAATTATTCACATATTCTTGATGTTACAATTGTGTGAGCTTTATAGACTAAAATAATTTCTACAACTTTGAATTACTAATTATTTAAATGGAATTGTCTGGAATGAGTTGGCTTCATTATTTTGAGACATGGATCACAGTCTTTGAGTAGTAGGTCTTGAATTACAAACTTTTCAAAGTGAAGAGTTCTTCTGCTGTAATCTAAAGCACAGCAGGTATACTTTTTATCCAAAGGACTTGAATAACCTCGGGAAAATTTAATGAGGGTTTGTCACATGAATTAGATATTTTAAGTTTAGCAAATCCAGAACATTCTTGCCTCGATTCTGCAGCTCTGAGAGCCAGCACTCCACTTCTCCATTACTACCACTGCTCACCTAAGCAAAAACCAGATTCACAATCCACTCTTTTGAACTCATTCAATTCCTGTCTGGGAAAAGTAGCAATCTAATAATTGTCAGAAGAAAAAAATGTATGCCTTTTTAAAATACAAGATTCGGAAAAAAACCCCCAAAATTAAACAAAACCCTAAAGACCCGCCCAAAACTCAAAAGTACAGAAGACAAGGAGTCCAGAATAGTAACTTGGCAATAATAAATGAAATTGCAAGGACAAAGTAAGCACCTGCTAATGGAAGAGAGAGAAGACACTCAAGGTTTTTTTGCCTGAAAGCATGCTGGACAAAGAAATAAATTACTAATAGTAAAGAATGAAAATTTATTTACTTTGAAGAATGTTCTTTTTCAAGGTTTGTATCTTTTCAGCAATTAATCAAGATATCTGCTTATTTCCATAGCCCTCATTTATTTCTACTAAATTAAAGAGAGTGGTTGAAGCAACGTCCATTCTATTCTTCGATTCTTATTCTTATGATTTTGTCATGGCAGAAATTTTGCACAACATATAAAACTGGGGAAAAGCCAAGATATTTTAACTATTGAAGAGATTTCTGTTGCTAGAACCATTAGCCAAACGAAATGGGGCAGTAGTTATTGAAGCACAAAAAAAATCCCAACCCAAACCAAAAAAACCCAACCAACCCCAAGTATTACTCCCTTCTACCAGCTGCAAGAATTTTCATTCTACTGCACCTAAAATGTTGCTACCAACATATAGAGAGCTTTCTACACACCACCTTGTGCAACCTATCTACTGAGATTTACATATTTATCTATCTGAAAACCAACCACCTTGCCAGGGCAGTAAAACACCACGCATATACAAAGTAAGAAAAATACAAGGGCTGTTACCTAGGACGTTTCCTCAGCGCTGCTCTTTGCAGAATCACTGGAAAAGCTCCGGCTGGACGAGCAGGAGCAGCAGCCCCTGTGGGATGGAGGAGCGGGAGCTGCACACCTGCCAAAGCCACCTCATCAAACACTGAGCTGGCACCACCGGGAGAGGGAAAGCCCCCAGACCCGCTGTAGGGCTGCTTTCTCAAGAGATGAAATGCTAAAATGGGACCCTGAGAGGAAGGGGCCGCTAACGGGAGCTGGTTTGAGCCTCCCCGAGCACCTCCAGGGGCCTGCCCGCACGGGAAGGTGTGAGGGGCCGCTCCGTGTCGGGGAGCCCGCGGGAAGTACCGGGAAGCGGGAATTTCCTCTGGGACCCCCAGCAGCTCTCTGGGAAAGGCCCAGTGCGGGCAGGGCAGGGCAGAGCCGAGCCGAGCCGAGCCGAGCCAAGCCAAGCCAAGCCAAGCCGAGCCGAGCCGAGCCGGCCCGGTGCGGGCAGGGCAGAGCCGGACAGGGCAGAGCCATCGCTGCTGTGCCCGGGACGGGCTCTCAGCTGAGGGGCAGGCAGGCCCACCCCCCGCTCCGCGCACCCGAGGGAAGGGATGGCTCCCTGGAGGAGCGGGGGAAGCTCCTGCTGCCCCTCCGTGTCGGCTGCCATAGATTTACTCTTCTCTCTGGGGCCGGGCTCCCTTCTTAGGCGGTGCTTTGGGAAAAGCTCGAGAGAACGTGCTCGCTCTGTGAGGGAGCAGAGCAGGCCTGCCCTGAGGGTGGCCCTAGTTCAGCCTTCTCCTTACGCATTCCTGGCCTAGAAGAGGGTGAGGAATCACTGAAGGGGTGAGGAGGAATTCCCGTTTTCCCCCGCTGAGCTGAGGAAGCACCCTGGGGAGAGGGAAGCCACAGGATGGAGGTGGGTGCCGAGCAGGTGAGGAAGGGGGTTCCCAGCAGTGATGGAGCAGGGAGCACCACAGGGCTGTAAGCTCCACAGGACCTTTCTCAGGAGTGAGGGGATTGGCGAAACTACAAATTATAAAGAAAAAATAACTGTACGGTGTATGTAGAGAAAAACAAGTAGAACAAAATGTAGGAGCACTGATGCTTTAAGACAGATGCTGTAAAATGCTGTAATTCCCAAAAAAAGTTCATGTTTGCGCTTTCTTTTTGTACACTCCAGGAAAGAAAAGTGCTTAACATATTTCATTTAAAGGATATAAACATATAACTAAGTGTATTTCAGTTATTTAACTTAAATATCAGTTTCAGTGATGTTCATGAGCATAACTTTTTTTCAAAATTGGCTATGACACCTTCAAACAGAATTATCAGACTGTAATTGCCAGAGCTTCTTGTGAATGCTTACAACAGGTTCTGCTGAACCAAAAAGGTTTATACAGTTCTTTAATATCAGCTGCCATGTGTAAACATTCGTGGTTGCAACAGATATAATAATGTGGAGATTACAAAGCTGCAAAGGAGTAGAACTGAGCAAATTTGAAACAATTTGAAAAAAATTGCATGAGATTATTTGGGTCTGTATTCAAACCATAGTAAGGGTGACTGATATGTAATTTTGGATCAAGAATGGGCTAGCTTGGTCTTTTTAATAGTCTTAATGATCTATAAAAGTCTATAATTTCAACCATTTAAATTAACTTCAGTGTGCTATCATTTGACAGCAGAGAAATTATGCTAATAGGATTATTGTTATATTAAAAATGGTGCTAATTTGATGCTTTAAGAATACAGATGTACAGCTCAAACGTTGTCTTCTTGTTAGCCATGCAGTAGCACATGACATAAAGTAGGTATTTTGTCATTGTCAAAACCAAAATGGCTCTAGCGAACAATAGATTGCACATCTTCTCATTATGGGAGGGACCATACTTGTCAGCAAAACAAAGTGACTCAGAAAACATTAGTGGATAAAAGTAATAACAGAAAGCTGTTGCCAGTGGAAGGAAAAAGGGGGGAAGTGTGATTCTCAGCTGTGGTGTTATTTGCTGGAAACCAAAGCTGTAAAGCTACCTCACATATGAAAAGAAAATTCTGATTTTAATGGGTTGCTTCCACCAGCACAGAAATAATGCAAGTAAACTGTTTGTCGTGCCAAAGATTGATTGATTGGTTGATTGATTTCCAACCAAAAAAAAAAAAAAAGATTGTGTCTGAAGGGATAAGAAGGAAAATGCAGCCAGGTCTGTAGTGATAAAGGTGCTGGAGATCTACTTCAGAAATCAGCAGCTTGAAATGGCACAACCACATTTGTTTATGATACCTGGAAAATAGCATATTCTTTCAGGGGTCATTTAAAAATGTCTTTTGCTTTGTGGGGAATATTTTAATATCAAGAAATGAGCCAGAAAGTAATATTCATTGTGTGCTCATCAGTATTCTAGCAGAACCTTCCATGAATCTGTTTTAATTTATAAAGCAGTAGAACAGTTTGAGAAAAGTGTATGCACTAAATATTTTCACAAAATTGTAACCATGCTAGGGCAGTTCTGCTTTAGTTCTGTTCCAGGCTACTGATATTTAGTGCTTCTCCTTGGATAAGTGACCTGTTTTAATGAGCTCTCACTGCAGCAAAATTCACATTGTTTTTCAAGAATGAGGGGAAGGGTGTGCTCGTGTGGCCACTCCATCCTGTGCTCATCCCTGTGGGATGTGCTGGCCCATCCCTGGGGAATCCACACTCGTCACTTGGAGCTCCAGGTTTTAGCACTTTGTCATTTTTAACACTGGATGGTTTTCTTTTAGGAAATAAGGAAAAATATCCTTTAATCCTGGATGAGTTGTCTGTTTCAGATTCATTAGCATCTTGATACTGTCGCTTCAATAAAACCTTTTTCCTCATGATGAGGTTTTATATGCACAAATCCCACTTTTACAGCCATGGGATGAACATGCTGCACCCCATGTGTGGAGTGTATTGGTGAGTTTGTGCTGGGAATGTCTGACAGCCACTGGGCATGAACATACTGCAAAATCTCAAGAGTCAGTAAAGCCACAATTACTCTTTATTAATTTATCAGAAACATTTTTACATTATTGGCAAATCCTGTTTGGCTTCCCCTAAACAGAAAGGTTTTAGCCTGTAATCCCAAGTTATGTTAAGGTGTGACAGTTTTGGCTCCAGAAAAACTTTTTTTTTATGGCAAAATTTCCAGAGGAGAATTTGTTTTGCATAATAAAAATTAGGTCTGGGCATCCTGTTTTGCCATGGGATCTGGGAATAATTCAAACAATTACCCCAGTGATAAACAATTTTCTGTCTGATGGATGAGCTGTCTTTAGGTAATGGGACTGTGGGATTCCTTTCTTTAACACTCTGTGCTGCAGTTCAGCAAAATTTAAAGATGCTGGCTTGTGAAATTTTTATGTAGAAATTCTATTAAGTGAATGAATGCTTTGATATTTTACCTGTTTGAAGTAATAGTCTTGCTTTTTGGATTTATCATAACTTGTGCCAGTTTCATATTTACCAGTTTAATCAATACAGCCAGCAGCACTTTGATGTAAACAAGATGACCTCACTATTCAGTACTGTATTTTCCCTGCCTTTTGACAGAGACAAGACATATTTATATTAATTTTTCTCTTTACATAAGCATATCCTTTCCTACCATTGTTTAGCTCCAGGCATTCAACTCCTAAACCAGACATTTAGAACTGTAAAACCAAGGCTTGGGCCTGCAGTTTCTAAGCTCACTTGGCTTTTCCCTGCTGTATTTCCCTCTCTTTGATGCAAGGAATGCACTCAAATAACTTCAATCTTGATCCAAGTTATTTTTCTTAACTTTGGTGAATATGGTGGAACAATGCAAACAAATGAGGGAACCATGAGGAGTTTGTCCTTTTTTTTTAACGTCAAAATACTTTTTCTGCCTAAACATTTAATGGGTATTACATAAAATCAGGAGATTATCAGGTTTTTCCCCCCTGAGTTTTTCATTTGTCTTCTGAAAAAAGTGTAAATTAATACATCACAAATAGATAAATACAATGGAATACTTCATCTTGAGTAAAACTTATTGATTGCTTCAGTCTTCAGTGGCTTTAAGAATATTTGGAAAAATCTCGGTGTAATCAAGTTCCCTGAAAAATGTCAGCTCTTCCTGGAAACAAACCCCAGTTATTGTTATCAGATTTTTTAAAATGGCTTCACTCAGAGTAGCACTGCCTGCTTTGCTGAATTCCAAGGACACTGTTCAGTCCTCAGCAGTGAGTGGGTACCTGATGAGAAGGAGGAGTACATCATGAGATGCAGCACTAGTAATGGAGTCACAGCAAACATCTGTATGAAATCAGAATTTAAATCTGTTGTTAGTGCAGAAGGCCATTTTGGATACTGTGAAAAGAAAACCAATTCACTGAGAAGCACATCTGAAGTGTCACAGGAGCCACTACTGATTGATGCAATTTCAAGTCCATTTCAAAGCACGAGGACTCCAAAGCAGCTTGTTCTCAGTTCCTGTTGAATCCCCTGATGCAGCTTCAGTGTTCAGACTTGGCAGGCTCTGAAAGCAATTGCATCTAGGGTGGATGGAATGAATTGGAGATATCAACCTTAATTAGGAATTTTCTTGCTTTTGTGAATATTGTTTTTGTTTAAAGAGATCCCTGCTACTCTTACATCTGTAAAGATAACTGTTGATTAGAGATGTAAGTACTGAGGAAAAGGACATTTAGCACAATTTTTAATTGTCTTATTCAAGTTCTTTTTTGAAGGGATTTTATCAGAACAGCTAGAAAGCTGAACAAAGAATGCATCTGAGCTAAATTGATGTAGTGCACATTGATTACAATTAGAAAACTTTGTGGCTAGCATATATTAGTTGGGACTTCTGCTGAAAACGATTTAATGTGAATCATTTGTCAGTAGCAGTATATTTGAATTCTGTTGAACAATTTTCTTGATGTACAAAGATTGGCATCCTTAATGTTTTAGCCATATGGAGCACATTATCCTGAGAGAACGTTGTGCTTTTTTGTATGTTAGTATGTATGGTTTGTATTTTTTCTTCAAATTTTTTTTGTTTGCATTTTTTTTGGCGGTTGGATTGTTCAAATTTTTTTGTTTGCATTGTTGTTTGTCTGGGTTTTTTGTGGAAGTAGGCCACCCGATCACTTTGTTGCAAGTACTTTTACATTTAAAGCCTTTATTGCTGGAGGACTTGCACAGGGAGTTAATGAAATAACATATTTAATGCCTGGCAGTAAAGCTAAAGTCAGATTTGTCAAAGATAAAGCTTTAACTATCAGGGTGACTGCCAAAACAGGATTGCTGAGAAGCTGGATGGTCTGGCTTGGTGTCCAAACCACACTTCTACAAACACCACTATGGCATCTGAGGGATAATTTGTGTCCAACATAACTGTGCTGACAAAAGCTGCTTGCTCTACACCACCAAAAATAGGGATGTGTTGGAGCTGCTAATTACAGCCCTCTTGGATCTGTGCTAAGTGATCCTCATACAGATCAAGATGAGACATTACAATGTGAGCAAGGCCCAAGATCTGAATAGCAGAAATCGTGGTACTAACGATGTTTAGTAGCTTTGAAGTCTGTTCTTGGGTTTTTTATGCCTCGCCCACATATAACTAAACATTCCTACTATTTTAAGTGTTGTAATACTGTTAAAACAATAAAAAGGGCAGGAAAAAAATTGTAGATGGGCCCAAGTTGCCTCTATTTTGGTTTGATGTTCATCACTGTCAGTGACACAACCTCTGTGGAACTCTTGTGCTGCTCTGTAAAGGCACTTAGGTGATGTGATGGTTCCCATTCCATCCTCTGTTCCAGCTGCTTATACTGACAGTGTTGGAGCAGGTAAGATGCTGGTTCTTGCCCTGTTGTGATGCCTGAGCCCTTGAGATTCCACATTGAGGAGGAGACATCTATAATTTATTATTGTTTGTTACCCACAACCTCTCGCCTCCGTGACAGTGACAAAGTAATAGCAATAAAGAGCCCTGTCTTACTGAGTTATCATATTGCACCATTGTCATTATCATCTCTAAAGTGTTATATTTTACAGAAAATTACTCTGTTTCTTAAAAAGAAGGAAAAAACTTCAGCAACTGAAACCAGGCTTTTTTGTAGTATTAAGAGTGATATTAGATGTTCTAATGTGGCTAGAAATGCAGTTGGAAAAAAGAATGCCCCAAAGGGTATTGAACCCTAAAACTCAGAATGTCTGAAAACATGGAAGACAAGTTGGTAAGATTAGCAGAGAAAATAAGAGAGGGGAAGAAGCTATTTAATTATAGAATACTTGGAATAAAGACAATAATAGAAAAAAAAGTTGCTTTTATCAGTAGCTGTGTTCTAAAACTCTAATTGCACTGCTTAGCTGGGGAGTGAAGGAAATGAACTGAATTCATTGTCTTAATGATACACTTAGCAGATGGGCAAAATGAATACATAATAAATTGTGCTTCATTTCTTACACAGACAGCAGTTTCATGAAATATAACAATGTTCTGCATTTTCTCCATCTGTTTCTACAAAAATGAATTTATTTCTTCTGTTTTCTTTGCTCCCACTTCAAAACATTATTTGATTTGAATATCATCTAGACTTGAAGGAAATGATCCTTGCCATAAGAGGTCTCAATCAAAGCCTTGTCATTAAAAGAAAGATGTGTCACTGTGGAATTGTACCCCCGGACTGTGTACAGATGTAGTTGCAGAATTTGGGATTTTTGAAAATGTGCCTGGAAGAACTGGGAAATATTGTAAAATTGGGCTGGTGTTTAGCCATGTAGATAATTCATTTAATGCAAAGCCTTTTACAATACCTCTTAACAATTATGTAACAGCTCTATACTCTGTTCTAGCACATTTAGAATTTTTTTTGGTATCAGTATCATACCAGTTATAAAAAAAAAAAAAAATTACTCCTGGTAGTTCTGTGAATCTGAATGTATCTTAACATTTTATGGATATGACTGTGTTCCATAACTACTGTAGTGGTCTTCCCCCCTTATTTTTTTTTCCTTTAATATAACAAGATTTAAGATGAAATCTAGAAACAGATGTTTGCTTCTGATGCTCTGCAGTAAAATGCAGTTTTATTTCAGCTATGGCCCCATCTGTGAAGTGTTAAGCACCCGAGAGCTCAGAGTTTCTCTGAGGGGTTTTTCCCTGCATATTGGAGACTGTTAAGTTGTCAGCATTGGGAAAGATCTCTGAACAATACTGGAGTTTTGACAAAATTACCATAAAGGCCAGCTTCACAAATATCTTCTTTTGTATCTCAGTGATATTATATTGGGTGTTGCTATAAGAAAAGATTTTTTAATTATATGTACCGGTTTTGGTGTTTAAAAAATAAAAAAGGCCTTTAGTCAATAAAACTTGCTGCTTCTCACAGAATGGTTTTCTAGTTACTGGCCTTAAATTCTTGCTGTGCTTGATAAATCTAGGTCCAATTTTTTTTTCCTTTTTATTTTAAATTTATTGTGAATGAGAGTAATGCGATCCAGTAGTATCCAAAGGCATACTACACAAAATGTTGACTAAGAACCATATTGTACTGTCTGAAAGTGATTCTGAATGAATTTTGTGCTTAACTACAAGCAACTTTCAATAAAGAATCCTAAACACCATATATTTAGCCTTACAATTTAAGAGGCTCACAAAAAAGACACAAAGGCGTATTCAATGAGTGCTCCCCTTTGTTGCTATGCTTATGAAAAATATGCCTTTCTGATTTTACTTATTTGTCCTTTTGTGTTAATTCATCTTTAAAATGAATGTTTCTGTTCCTGAGCCTTACCCTGATTTTACTTATTTGTCCTTTTTGTGTTAATTCATCTTTAAAATGAATGTTTCTGTTCCTGTGATTTGAAGACATTGAAATCTGCTAATAACTGCATGCATTAGCCTGTATGCAAAGTATTTAACTTCTTGTCAGTTACAATGCTTTACAGCCTTCAACAATGTGACTTTTCAAGGGAACTTGTGTAACACTTGTGTTCTAGAAGTGGCATTCCTATGGCCTTTGCTTGTTTCCCTAAGGGCCTCCATTCAGGAGGAGTTAACAGTAGCCCTGGGTGGAAGGAAATACCATTATCTCTATTTTTTTGAGATCAAAGCAGATAATTTCCCCAAGGTTATTCAGGGATGCTTTCACAAGGTTTAGAATTGTGCTCTTTCTACCAGGTTACTTTGATAATTATTTAATCACACTGGAGTGAGGTTGCTCAAATTACATGAAGAGTTTTACTCCTGAATTTGAGATTCTGTGGCACCTGTCAGCTGGGAGAAAACAGCATATTTCTATAAATCTGTCTTTAAAGTGAGGCCTAATAATATCCTAAGATGTACCAGCAATTTCTGTAGGACTTGGCAAGTGCCAATAAAGCTTCTGAACTGGTTTTCCTCAGGTTACTTAAAGCAGCCTAAAAAAGCTTCTGTTTTCTCCAGGCTTGGCATAGGCTTGTGGCACTTGGGTTATAGGCTGGATGGATGGACAAGGTTCTCACATGGGTTATGGGCTGTGTGGCACCTGTATGGATGGATGGACAAGGTTGTCACATGGGTTATGGGCTGTGTGGCACCTGGATGGATGGATGGACAAGGTTCTCACGTGGGTTATGGGCTGTGTGGCACCTGGATGGATGGATGGACAAGGTTCTCACATGGGCTATGGGCTGTGGGGCACCTGGATGGATGGATGGATGAGGTTGTCACATGGGCTATGGGGCACCTGGATATATGGATGGACAAGGTTGTCATATGGGCTATGGGCTGTGGGGCACCTGGATGGATGGATGGACAAGGTTCTCACGTGGGTTATGGGCTGTGTGGCACCTGGATGGATGGATGGATGAGGTTCTCACATGGGCTATGGGCTGTGGGGCACCTGGATGGATGGATGGATGAGGTTCTCACATGGGCTCACTGTTAAACATCACTGAATAGCACAGGGCAGATGTGCAACAAAATGGTTTGGTAGGGACATCAAAAACTGTGTGAGGAAGGAAATAAAAGATCATGAGAGCAGCAGGATGCACAGTAGTAACAGACTTAGTGTTTGTAAAGGAATCAAGTTTAAAAAGTGGAAAAACTATGGTTTAGACAAGTGGATTTTGTACTACAAATGGAGGGAAGAACCTCATCGAAGGGTGCAGGGACTCCAAATGGCCAAGATCTGCCTAGTGCCTGTCAGAGCTTGCAGAGTACTTTGCCTTTGCTTTGTTATTCTTCCTGGAGGAGTGCAAGGTGTGCTGGGAGAGCTCACATTCACACATTCCCACTGTCTCCTGCCAGTGCACACAGCTGATTCCTGCCCTCCTCAGGCTCCCTCTGCTGTGCCCTGCTTGTTCCAAAGGAAGCATTTAACTGCCAGAGTCATTGCAACATCTGTAACTTTCCACCTTAGTGAACGATTCAACAATGTTTATGCTGCAAGTTTGATTAGTAAGGATTTATTTATTGTAATCTAGTTTTAAAAAACCCTCTTTTGGAAAGAAAAAAAGCCATAAAAGACCACTTGACAAAAAAGTTTTCCTTTTAAAGACATAGAAGACTGAAGAATTTAAACTGGAAAAGAAATGGAGCTGTAGTAAGAATGTATTTATAATAGAAAACCAGATTTTTAATTTTTTTTTCTAGAATTAAATGAAAATTTGCTTGTTGTCTTTCTCCAGTTTTTCTGTTCACTTGAGTGAATTTGTACTTGGATCAGAGGCTTGACTGGTGCTTTATTAAGTACATTACATGGCCCTGCAAATGGAATTCAAGAACTGTAAAAAAATCCATATAGTAAGTCTATTAAATTTTTTACTAATATGGCCATAAGGAAGCAAGAACTAAAATCAGACCTCACATTTTGATTAATTGTGTGGCAAATCAAAGGAGAAAGTGAAAAATGACCTTCACTGAGTATGCTTTGCTTCCCCTGTGGGAAAGAGAAGAATCAAATGATGATTTATTTTTTCCTCTCCCTCTAAGTGGAAAGAACGTTCACGCAGAGATGAGGTTTTTTGTAGCATCTGAGAAGTAATTTTGTTTTCTTGTAGAAGAACACTTTAGATTGGAATGGTTTATGTTAGACAAGAGGCTTGTTTTTCAAGATGGAGCAGTTTTGGATAGAGGATGAGGTCACCTAACTACTGGGAAAGCAGTTTGGTTGCTTTCCCTGACTACTCAAAAATGGTTCTTGTGTCTCCACAGCTCATGTCCAAAAGGAAGAGGGGAAGGAACAAGGAAAGGGGAAGAAGAGAACTACCATATTCATATTTTTGTGATTGATCTGGGAAACAAAACTGGCTGTTCATGTGAAGATCACACACCATAATTGCTTATGCTGTGATTCCCTATTCAGCTTGAACTGATCAATATACTGATAACCTGAAAAATGAGTAAGTTTACTTGATTCTATTCAGTTATAACTCTTAAAATTCATATTTGGTGCAGGCATATTTCTAAGAACTGTAGAGGTAAATCATAAAGCAAGGAAATGGTGCTTCAAAGGTAACAATAATGATTATACCACAGGCTGCTGTGGACCAAGTCAGAAGGAATCACAAAACAGGAAAAATTATTCCATAAAAAGCAGGGCTAGTTATGGTCCTGCTTCTCACTTTCATATGGCATTACTCAGCTTGCAGAATTCTTACTGCAGGATTTTGGTGATCCAAACAAGAGCCTGCCTGTGGGACTACAGAGGTTCTTAAGGGTTCAAGAAAAAGGGGAGCGTCCATGAGGAGGATTTGGCACTGGAACTTCCTTTGGTTTTATTTGATTTACAGTGTCTTAGACGTAGCTGTGTGCTGTTTGCAGCTGAACGTTGCTTGTCCCGTGGTCCTGGGAGGGGCAGCTGGGAGCTGGGCTGCTGCTCAGGATGCTCCTCTGGGAAGTGTGCTTAGAAAGGCACCTCCACTGAGCTGCTCTCAAACATCACTTTTCAAGCCTCATAGGCCTGGGATTGGGACACAGGCACTGCTGGCTGTGCATACACAAGTGAAAACAAAGCTTTGAAATGGTAATTGGTGTCTTAAAAAGTCCCTGTCCACTGCTTTGTCTGCAAGACAGAACTTTGTTATTCCAAATGAGAAATTTGTGATGCCAAATAATAAAAGCTTACAGAAAAAAAAAGTCAAATATCCTAAAGACATTATTTCCTTTGGAAAAAGTACAGTGGAAGTGTATATTATCTCTTTTTAAAAAAAATATACAGAAGTAAAGAAGAAATTTGAAAGTAAAAATTTAAAAGGCCAATTAAATTTTTCTAATCTGGTCTACTAGTGAATAATTGCTTAATGTTGCCATGTATTGTCTGTTGATCTGAAGTTTATTAAGAAATTGTGCTTGCAGCATTGCTGTCTGTATAAGTTGGCATGAATCATGTCATTAGAAATATTTTGATTCATTCCTGCTGTGCCAAATTTTTTTGTTCTGAGAAGTACTGGGCATCTTATTGGAAAAATTTGAATAAAGATGAGCTCCTAGGAACTTACTAGTTCCTGAGAAGCTAATGAAAATTAAATTAGCTTATCATCAGTAAACAAGACTATCTTTTTATTAGAAAGGAAATATTGCATATATGTGTGTTGAGTGCAAGAGAAATGTTATACAATGGTTTTTTCAGAGCTAACCAGTGGAATACTTTTCCATACGTTTACAGAAAGAAACATGATCAAGTATCCCAGAACACTATTAATGAGTCTGTTGAGAAAGTATTTTTGTGTCCTTATGGGTTTTGTCTGAATGTGCTTGTACATACCTGAACAATTTTAAGAAATTATCAAGCTGTACTTTATAAATGAGACATCTTCTTAGATATTACGGTGTTTCCTCAGTCAAAAAGGCAATATTATAATGTGCACAGAATGAACCTTATCATGCATAGAATATCTCTCACTGAACAATTCCCAAAGACATATCTTGTTCTACATTTTTCATGTAGAAAAGGAACATTTTCATTTTGGTGCATATGACTATCAGAAGTTACGATGTTGTTCACTAGGTACTTATTTTTTTTAACTTTTTTTTTTTTTCTCCCAGCCTGTATAGTATTATTTCAATGAAAAATTCAAGATGCCATGGCACAAGACAAATGCCAGTTATGCAGCTGATGTCAGATGTAAGAGGTAACTGAAACAAATTCCTTTAAGCTGCATTGCAACTCTCCTTGTCTTTCCAGAAGAGCAAAGTGTACTGTAAGAAGTCAGGTTTTGTTGCTTCAATCTCTCTTGATAATGATTCTAATTAGTGTTGTGATAATTAGATACAGATGGTTTGCAGGTGGGGAATGCCAGGCTTCATCTTTTCTAAATTGCTCAATGTGTCACCTGTTTGACAAAATAAAGAAGCTGTGGGGCCTGTTGATGTAACTGAAAGACTCCACGTAAATTCCACTGGTTTTTGATCTTAATAGCTACTTTACAGAGCAACTGGTGTAGTACTGGATATATTCAGAACTGTGTGCAAACATCATCTTCAGGAGAGATGTCTGTCTAGACAAGCCATTTTATTTGATCTTTCTCTGATTGTACCATTTCTTTTCTGCCTCTTTGTCCTGGGGAAAACTCTTCCTCATCCTCATCCTCCTCTTTCACAAACTGATAAATCATCTGGTCCAAATGCATGAGGGATGCATGAAAATCCTCTTCAGCAGAGACCCTCATTGAAATAGCTGGGCATTCTGTGTACCTTTTAGATCCTTAAATCCGTGACTTTATTTTACTGGTTGGGATGTTCTGTGTATTGGTGGTGACAGAATTCCAATGAGATTTCCACTGTCTCTGGAGACAGGGGGAGGAAGAAGACTGAAAGCTGTTGTATCTGAGTCCTCACTTCATTTCCCAAGACAAAACAATTTCCATATTGGTTGTGTTTCATGCAAAGGAAATGTGTTTAGACATGTTGCTTATCAGATGTGAATTTATAAACAAGGTAGAGTGGGAGAAAGGAGTAACTATCCAGAGTTGGCTGCATTTCTTGTAAGGTTGTCAGTGATTTAGAAAATATAAACCCAGTCTTTGTGTACCTCCAGGCTTCCATTCGGAGCACTCCTCAGATTTACCAGAAGAGGCTTCCTGTTGTAAAACAGCATTTAAAAAGTTAGTTTCATTTTCTAAAAAGTAACCTGATTAAGCTTTGCAATATTGATTTATATTTTTTGTTTTGTAATCTTTTTTGTATCCAAAATTGCCACTGCCTGGAAGACCAAACTTTGCAGAATTCATTGGTGTATGATTCAGCATGGCCTTTAAACCTCAGCATTGCATTGTTCCTTGTTAGTGTGGGCTGGCAGGGCCCAGCTCTTTGGCAGTGAAATGACTCCTTGGTACAGCAAAGAATACTTAAAAAGGAGGAAGAAAATTCTTTAAATGACTGCTAAATACCTATGACATGATTATTAAGTGTTTGCAGTATCCTATAAAGACAGACATGGAATGCTGAAAGTCTGTCTCCTGGATTTTTCCCTTAGGAACTGAGCCATCTACAACCATCCCTACTGGTATCTGAGTGCTAAAAATGTCACTCAAGAAATGGATTTCAGTCTCCTACTGCAGCTCAATACATTTAACCCTGTATTAGCACACAGAAATTTGTTGAATAGTATTTATCTCTGTTAAGCTCTTTGTCTTTCCATATTCTAAGATAAAGTTGAACTGAAATTGCCTTGGTTGTGATGCTTTGAACTTTTTATATTGCAAAGTCCTTTTTTCCTTGTTTACTGTTTTATATAGGAGATAATTTTGTCTTGATTACCCACTTGATATGGCAAAATATTCTTGTCACAGGGTAATCAGGTCCAAGGAGGGTCTTGACCCAAGATGGTATTTCTGCCGCAAGGCAGTGTTTAAAGACATATCTCATTAGATATTCATGTCACATCCACCAGGACTGTCACCTTTGGATCAAGAATGAAATTCAGTTCTGGCTGCAGATAATTACTTCCTTACCAGGAAGAACTGAGAGATCAAAGATCAGAAGTCAAAACTTGTCAGATACTTTTCCTTCTGTACTATTCCTTTTTCCCTCTTTGCTGTTGCAAATACCAAGAAATTATGCAAATTGTGCTGCGTTTATACAACTTTATAGAAATCAAGCATATTAAACATTTTAGAAGTTTAGGTAATGCCAGGTATTAACACAATCTAAATAATAGAATTAATAAGAAACACTTATATTGTTCCTTGCTTTACCAAGAAGTTTCATTCACTTCTATGAGACTGTCTCCTGTTTTTCATGCTGTCATAATATAAATTCTCCATGCCAGGACTCTCTTACCTGGATGTCTGTGATGTGGACATTGCTGTGACATAGCTCTGCCCAGGCCAGACATCTTGTGGGTATGTGTACTGTGTGTCTGTCCATCTGTCTGTCTCACTGGGAGCATTGCAGCCAGAAACTCACTGTGAGTTCTTTGGGTATTTATTCAGCTCCTTGAGAGGTTTTGCAGCTTGCAGTGAGGGGTCTGATCCTGTAGCTACTTTGCTGCTGGTGCCTAAGCAGCCTGCACAATTTCATTTAACAAAGCTCTCAACTTATCAATGTATGAAGTCCAGACCTTGCTTATTTTTGTGTACTTAATAAAGAGGAGTTATATCCCAGGCTTAGGTGGATGGAAAATTTGGGCTTTTATTGCAGATTCAGTAGTCCCTCTTGCAGAGTAAATGTCAGTTCATATTGTGGATTTCTCTGCAACAGCTATGAAACCACAGCTTTTTCAGTCCTTGAAACAGACTAAACTGATATAAGTCCTTACTTGGGGATGTGTTTATTATTTGAAATAAAAATATTGTTTGGGCTTTTTAGCATTTTATGAATAGGGTTATATGAAGGGTTTTTAAATGTCTACTTATATTATCACAAATACTTTTCCATTTACTTTCCCTCTACAATACTGAGAATATCATATTCCTCCAACATAGAGGTTTTTCCAAGGTTAAAGAAAAAGTTTAAAATAACTGTCTTTAAAGCATTCTCCATTATGGTACAAGGTGGTCCAGGAAGACACCATTATCCTTGGAAAATGTACAAGCTTAAAAATAAGCATTGATTTGGCAGGAGTTATAACCTAATTTATTTTTTCCTGTACTAAATTTCATTGTGCAGCTGGCTGATCAGCTGTGGCCTGATGATGCCTGAGAGGCACAGTGCTGTGCTATGGACCATATTTCCATCTTTTCCTTCACTCTCCTCATTCTCTTTTAGAATTCTCTTTTAGCTCCTGAGGGACAGAGAATTGGCTATTCTTTTGTTTTGGAATGACTGTGACTCTCTTTGGACTCCCACACAGGAACTAGACATTAGAGGATCTAACACAGTGATGTCAAAAACCCTGTAAACCTCCTAATTAGACATGTCTTAAGTGTGAAACAATCAAACTTGGGGTTCTGCCCACCTCCCAGGAGTCGGCAGAGAGAGAAGCTGCTGTTTCACCACTTCATTATCACCCAGTGCACTGAATAGGAAAACTCTGATGTCACCCAGTTGCTATGGCAACACCATCCTTGCTTATCTCTGTTTCTCTGGCAACAATCCCTTACTTTCTGCTATATTCACACTCTCTTTGTTACTGTAAAATTCCCTCATTGTGGTTTATATATTCACTGACATCAGGTCATCCCTCAGACTCGGGCTATGACTTACTTATACAGAGGCTTACTGGACTTCTATCATTTCTCATTAATTTTGGTAGGCTTTGAATCTGGAAAGGAAAACTAAGCCGTAGCCTTTAGAGAGGCGTGGTAAATTCAATTTCCTTTTATAGTCTGTAGGATACATTTCAGGCTGTAGGGTCTTTGTTTCATTTGGGAATTACCCTGGTTTGAAGTTAGAGACCTGGGAGTCCTTGGGAGAGTTTAATGTCTGTGTTCCAATTGACTGTTCTCCCTCAAAAGCGGATAAAATGCACAATCTGAAATCACAAAGTACTTGAGGAAAGCAGCCAGAAGTGGTACTTATGGGCTGGGATTCTGCAAAGGGTTCCAATGAGTGTAGAATCAATTACAAGATAAGAATCTTTATACAGGAGTCTGGATGTGTAACATTTTAAGTTGGACGAGACCTCCAGAGTTCCCCATCTGTTCTAACCCCTTGCTCAAAGCAGATTGAGTTAGATCAGGCTGCTCAGAAAAATTTTTCCACTTGCTTTTGAACACCTTCAAGGATGAAGATTCCATAAACTCTTGGTGTGATTGTCCTAGTATTTGATCCATCTGATTTTTTTAAAAAAAAGGAATTTCCACTCTTCCAGCTTTGCACCTCTTTGCCTTACTGTTGTTGTGCACCTCCAAGAAGAGTCTCTGTCCTCTTTGCTTCCTCCTACCAGGTCCTTGTGTCCCTGCCCATCACAGTCACCCTCCACTGAACACTCTCCGGTGTGTCTGGTCCTGCAAAGCCAGAGCTGGACACAGAACCCCAGATTCAGACTCACAAGTACCATATAGAGAGGGAGGGGAAACCTTCCTGGACCTTCCAGCTCCCTCAGCCTGGGCTGCAGGAGGCTTGTTTTCTTCTGCAAGGGTGTGTTTGTCACTTGTGTTCGCCTCTGCATCCACCAGGACCCCCAGGTTTCTTCTGCAGAGCTGCTTCCTGCTCAGTCCCCAGCTGTATTGTTCATGGACTGACTGCATTCCACAAGGGCCATTCTTCACTGTGAGGGCAGTGAGGCACTGGAATATGTTGTCCAGTGAAGTTGTGGATGCCCCATCCTTTGAAATGTTTAAGGTCATGTGGGATGGTCTTTGAGCAACCTGGGTTAGTGGAAGGTCTCCCTGCCCATGGCAGATGGTTGGAACTACAACCAACAACAAAATTGGTTCTTTAATGTCCCTTTCAACCCAAACCATTCCAATTTTTATGAAAAAAATTGCACTTGATTTTGTTGAATCTTAAGGTTCTTGTCACCATTTTTCCATGCTCCCCAAGTTGCTCTCAAAGGCAGCCCTGCACTCCAGGGAACTGACTGTTGTTTGTGCTCACCCACACACTTGCTGAGAATGCCTTCTGTACAGTCATCCAGGTTGTTAATGAAGATGTTCCACAGATCCCTGGGGATCTGTTGCTGTTTGTGGCTGGCTGCCAGTTGGACCTTGTGCCTGGCACTCAGACCACACAATTTTCAATGCATGTTGCTGTCCACTCACCCAGCTGGCAAGTCACTAATTGGGGATAAGGAGTCTGTCAGCCCTTGATAAAGTGGAGATGTACAACATCCACAGCTCTTGTTCTCAGTACCTGTCACCCCATCCTCCTGAGCTGTGATTTGAACAGGCATGCTTAGCCTGCTTAAAGGCTGTAGCTACTAGGGACAAACAGTGTGATTCAGAATCAGAAGATGAAAAAACTAGGAAAGGTCTACTTATCTCTCTCCACCTCTATATATTGTTTTTTAGTTACAATGGAGGATCTTCTTCAAGCAATGAGAGGAACCAGAGAGGAGGAAAGAAAGAGGGGGGAAAAATTAATACAAAGAGTTTTCAGAACAAGTTAAATTCTTTTCTTTCTATGGCTAATAGATTGATAACAATGTTCCATAACAGAGTATTAATATTCATGATGAACTATTGAAAATTAACTGATTTGGTTGCTGAAGAGGAAGTGAAGAATCTTGATGTTGTTTTGGTCATCCCTAAGATTCATTTGAAGAGAGTTATAGAAAAAATACCTTTGCCAACATTCTTTTGAGTCTTTCATGTAAGTACTCCTGTTCATTTCAGTGAAAATTTATCAGTTGGTATTCTACAAGCAGACTTGCAACTTGCATTGCATTGTGTTTCCATGGAGACAGACATGTTTATGTTCATGTAATACATGGCAATATTAATCACTGGAGATATAAACTGACTATTCCTGGAGTTCTTATCCACAGCTTTTACATTAGCTCTTTTCAGATTTATGGATTGATGGATACTGCATATTTATGTTGTGTCAGCACTGGAGCAGTTTATCATTTAACACTTATCTCACTGAAGAGTAATGTGTTCTCTCCATATTAGGTAATTTTTGAAACACTTGTATATAATAACGTCCATTCTCTATAAATTTATAAAGACAAATTTGAAAGAGCTTCAAAAGTGATTGCTTCCTTTTAGGCAGAGAAACTACTTTGTCATTTCTATTATTATTGCTCTGTGATGTTTCAGTATTCTGTCATTGTCTGAACGATCACTGCAGCCTCCTGATGGTGTAGAGGGGATACAGAATCACAGAATCATTTAAGCCAGCAGTGCCAAGGCCACAACTAAACCACAGCCCTGGGTGCCACATCTGTGTCTGCTAAGTACCTCTGGGGATGGTGATTCCACCACTTCCCTGGGCAGCCTCTACCAATGCTTGACAACCCTTTCAGGGAATAATTTTCCCCTAATATCCAATCTAAACCTCTTCTGATGCAACTTGAGACCATTTCCTCTTGTCCTGTTGCTTGTTACCTGGGAGAAGAGGCCAACTCCCACATCACCAAAAACTCCTGCCAGGAAGTTTTCGAGAGCAGTAAGGTCCTCATGAGCCTTTTCTCCAGACTAAACTCCCCCATCTCTCCCAGCTGCACATCAGGCTTCTGCTCCAGCCCCTTCCCCAGCTTTGTTGCCCTTCTCTGGACATGCTCCAGCCCCCAGTGCCTTTTGCAGAGAGGGGCCAAAAATGAAACCAGTATTTGAGGTATGGCCTCACCAGTACTTGGCTCAGGGGGACAATCACTGCCCTGGTCCTGCTGGCCCCACCACTGCTCTTACAAGACTCAGTGAAACAGAACCAAAAAGGAAACAAAAAGAATCTGCCTGGTATTGTTGACACTCTGTCTATCAAGTCATAATGAGCATTTGAAGTCATTCAGCTACTAATGGGACAGATTGATATAATTTTTCCTTTAAGCTCCTCCCCATGTTCCAGATTCTATTTTTCCAACTTTCATTATGGAATTAGAGGTTTCCAAGAAGCTAGTTAAGTATGGGCTGGATTTTCTTCCTGAAGAGCTAGTTTAATTTTTTTTTTTTTTTTAATATTCCTGTGTTCATGCCAGTTTCTCTTACTGGTTTATCATCACTGATACTGGTTGATATGTTTGTATCCAATTGCTAGAGCTATTAAATATAATACTTCAATGACTACTCTAGACCCTGTCTCAGGGCAACTTTTATTGAACTTTTGATGTCATTCTATTCAGGAAAGGCACTTAGCACTGCACCAAAGGACTGCTAGTGAGAGAACATTAGAACTGTCATCCAAGTATAGTCCTATACCTCTCCACCCAGTGATCTTCACCTGCTGTACCCACAGGATTTAACAGAGGAGGCAGAGTGACTGAAGCATATCAAGTTGAGCATTCAAAGTTGAGTTTGTACCAAAGAAAATAAGTTGCTGTCTATGTGACAAGGAGCCTGGAGAGGACCAGGGGAGATATTGTCTAGTCTGAGACATTAATTGAACATTTGCTTTGAAATAGAAAAAAAAAAAAAAGAAAGTAAGATTAATCCAGGGAGAATGCAGGGACAATTGTCTCTGGCATCCAGGGCTTGGCTTTTTAAAAATAATTACAAAAAGGAAATAACTCTGATTCTTGCCCATTGCATTTTATGACCCTTATGTGTTAGTCATTGTTCTTGAGTTGGGAACAGAAATAATAGTTGAGAAGCAAGCAGAATTTATAGTTCTGAACAGCAGTCTTGACAGTTTCTCAATAAAAAGTAATTCAACAAATTGCCAACAGTTTTCCTGATCAGAGTACATAATGCAACAGTTAAGTGACATCAGGCTCAGCAGGCAAGTAATCAGCATCCAGCACATAATGATCTCTGAAATTTGGTGTGTGTCTGCTCTGTCACATGGGCAATTGGTGTCATCCCATGTCAGTTTGGTTCCCTGCCCTGCAACAAGACTTCTGAATGTAAAGAACATCTTACAGGAAAAATAAATGAACTACTCACTACTCAACCACCTCCATTCTTGCCACATGTGATTAAGAGAACCTGAGAATTTAAAGTACAGCTTAGAACTTACATTTGTAATTCGTGTTACCATGAGTTACATTTCTTATCAGAAACTTCTGAAGTATTTATTCAGTCTAAGAATTTTGTGTTTTGCTGGTCTGAGTAGCAAAAAGAGTACATTCTGGTTAATTGAACTTCCTCACTTGTTTTTCCCCTCTTTTTTTCATATATAAAAGATGTCTGTGCAATGTAGCACTGTCTTAGCAAGATTTTAGTTTGTAGTATGTGTGGTATATTTCAGATTGGTTTTGCTTTGGTTTGTTTCCTTGGGTCTTTTTTTTCAAAGGTCCCATGACAGTGGGATTTTTTCATCCTGGAGGAGCATTTAAACAGAGACCATGAAATATGCTGTAGATTGGTAGATGAATTAATTAACTATAACAACAGAAATCACACTATTTCAGTTAGTACAGTTGCATTTCTATAGCTATACACAAATTATAAAGCATTGCTTAATTATTGCAGTGTTACGCTGCTTTTTAATCTCCCAGCATATTAGGACACCAAATAAAAGGTGTTTAGGATGTGTCTAGATTTGAAATATTAAAGTCATTGTCACATTTGTGTGTCTTCAGTTGTTGGGTACTTCAGTATCCCTGCTATGTTTTGCAGAGCATCTGAGCAGATCTTCATGCACCATCTTTCTCTGTCCACAATGAAATGCTATCACTTGAAGTGGTGGTTGCTCTTTTTGTGTCTTGGGTGGACATTTTGGAAAGTTTTTCTGCTGTTCAGCTGTTTGGCTTTAAGTTAGCCAGGTGCTTTCACAGACTTGCTTTACAGCCAGCATAGAAGACAGAGAGGATCTGAATGGTGATTGAGACCCTGATTCAGGCTTCCTCTCTAGATGATCCTCATTTTCCACGAATGCTGCAGGAGTCTGGGGAGATTGGCAAGCCATATGAAGAGCCAAAATAGTGCTGTGAGAGTATTTTCCTCCTTTACTGCATGTTAGACCTGAAAGCATCTTCAGACCTCTCTTTGGCTGTACAGATGGTCTCAGAGCTGCATTTCAGCTCCCTCTGGTGAAAGGAAAGAGGTGTGAAACACGAGGGCTGGCTGGGGAAATAGCTGGTGGTGAATAATTTATAGGACTCTCCCTTTTTTTTTTGACATAATTATGACTGCTCCTCTGAATGTGTATTCAGGTTGTCTGACTGGAGGATTGTGTTCCTCAGTGCAGAGGAGTTGCATTCTACAGTTGCTTGCTCTTGTCTTCCATGTGTTTTTCAAGCTGTTGGCTTGATACAGGTGAATTTTTAGTTACTCTTTGTGTAAATACACCCAAATGTCTGAAAATGGTGTAGTAAATCATCAAGGTGGCATTTTATAGCTACTGTGTATTTTAGACCACATCATACTATTCCTGTTACTTCAGCTTTTAGTTAGAAAAGCAAGATGACAGCATAACTGTTGAGAGAAAATGTGTTATGTAATGCCACTTTTGTTTGGCAACATGGAAAGCCAAGACAATTAACTTGTGGCACCTCCTTTACAAAGTTTGTGTAGCTGCTTTTTAAAAATACTTGGGTGAGACAATCTTGTAAAAAAGGAAATTTAAAAAGAAGAAAAACCAAAGTTACTGTTGATAAATTGCTAGAGATGGCTGGATGGATTAAATGAAAAAGATTTGCTGGTGAAAATATGTGGTCATTTAGGTAGCAAAACCAGCTAGAATGTGGTCTGTTTAGAGGAAGAAAGAAAGGAAAGATAGGAAGTAGGAAACCCTACTGCTGATTCAGCACATGGCACTCAAATGTGACAAATTTACTGTGAATTTTCACTTTCTAGGTCAGACCGAATCACTTGGCTGGGTTTTGTTTGCACATCTTGTTGGTGACCTGCTGCTTCCATTTAACACATACTGTAGAATGCACTTTAAAAAATGTAACAGTTTTCCATCTGCTGTTCTCACAGCAGACTTTATAGCCCTGTCATCTACTTGCATCTTCTAGAGAAAAGCAGTTGCCTGCAATCTTTTCTGCATGTCAGAAGTATCTGCTTGGGTCTCTTCTCTCCCATAAGGCTCGGGCAACACAGGCATCCTGAAATCATCTCCCCTTTTGTGGCTTTTGGGATTTTTAGGCCTATCTACTGATCAAGGAAAAGCAGTGTTAAATGTTTTTATTACCGAATGGATCTGATAGTAATTCCTGCTGTGGAAAAAGCATCACGTGCTTAAGCGTAGAATGCATTTGTGAGGGAGCAGGTGCCCACAGTTTGTTGGTACACAGAACACGTGAATGCCTTTGCATGATAATTCTAGCATCTTTTGCTCCTTTGTCTGTTTATGCAATGCTGATGCACAACACCCATTTTATATGATTCCAATGTTTTTATCAGTTTCTACATAATCTTTTAATGATGTTGACTTATAAAAGTGTCAGTCATATATTCTTAGTAACACAGCAAATGTTAAACATTCAATTTCAACTTCTTTTCTAGGGTCTTTTCTGAAGAATTATTATAACCTACTTGTTTAGAAAATAAATTTTTATTTTAAGTAGCTTGACAAACTTGGTAGTAATCTCTTGTGGTTCAGTGTAACGGCAGCCATATGGAACTATAATTTCCAAGCCCCACAGATCTAATTTAGTTTTATGCTGTGTTGGATTACATGTCAAAATTATCTTCATGCCATCTGTAAGACTTCTTACATTCTGAATTGCTTTATTGTAGTTTTACTGTAGTGCTTGCTATCTAGAGATTCGTTCTTTACTTCAGTTACTGATGTTTGATTTCTTAAAGGTCCAAGACAGCTTAATTTTTCCCATATTGTGTCTGGTAGGTCAGCCTCTAGGAATCTCCTGAAAAAACCAAAATGACGTTAGATATGAGTTAATGTGCAGGTAAGTGAGTGTGGTAAACCCCAGGAATTTATTTGGTTTAGCTTCATCATGTGAGAGTTCTGTTTCCCTTTGTTTGTACTTGTGATGCACCGAGATATTTTCCCTTTCATGCGTAAGTGCTTGGCCTTTCCCACTGAAAATGCCTCCTGAGGACACTTACACATACTGAGGTGCTGGACTTGCTGAAAGGGAAGAAATGTGAGGAGAAAGAGGAAAAAAGTGAATAGCTGTTAAATAAAAAGTTAGCTGCTTTACATGTTATTTTTGAGTACCAAAAATTTCTAAGCCTAATAGGTGGCAGGTATGGTTTTTGTATCACTCAGTTTTGCCTTATTTGCATAGTCTTTTATTCTTTTACACAGATTCCCCTGCTCCCCCACTGGAGTTCATCACTGACTTTGCAACCTGCCCCTGTCTGTGTGTGAGGAGTTGTCCTTGTGGTCACAGGCTGGGCAGCTGGTTGCATTCTTCCCTGTGGAAGTGCTGCAAGCTGTGCAATCACCTCAGAACACAATGGAAGGGGAAGAGTGGGAAAATCACAACAGCATCTCAAGTGGCAGCTTAGGAGATGGTTTAATTCTCTGTTCATGGTCAGGCTTTTTTGTCCATCAAATCTTTGTCGTGTGTTCTCTTTCCATTTCAGCATCCTCTGACAGAGCTCCATTGAAAATGTGAAGCACATCAGCATACTAAGTGAGCAGTGACCTCCAGCACTAACATGGCAATAGGACACCTTCTACCCCTTCAGCTTATGTTACAGTCTTTTCTTTTTTCTTTCCCTTTTATATCTCTGTTTTCCATGTGGACTAGTAAGCAAATTCATGAAGGGAGTACATCTTGCTGTGTGCTTTTACAGTATTTGATACTGTGGGTCAGATGTCAATTACTGGTCTTGGAGGCAGTTATAGCATGAAAAAAATAAAATCTAACATTTGTCCTGCATGGTATTTACATTTTTTGGATGATTTTTTTTCTGAGGAAGCAGTTAAGAGCAAAAGTCAAAGATATCTCTCTGAGGTATGTGGTTTGGTAATATTTTCATAGTACTTTTCACTTTGCCAGCAGATCTACAGATCTTTATTCCATCAGGTCTTGGTGGTGCTGTTGGTGCTGTCACTCCCAGTGTTCATGTTTTGGGAGTTTGTTTCACTGTGGGTTTTTTGCTTGTGTGTCAGCTTTAATTTAAAGACACTATTTTAAGTTATAGCTGTAAGACAAATAGCAACTTGTGCTTCTGGATGGGTTATTTTTCTGTTGCAGCAGATATGAAGTATTGGCTGCTGTAGGAATTCAGTCAGGATCTCTTGCTGTTGACATTGACTTCACACTGCCTTGTGAAAAGTGAATTTATACACGTAATATGTGGATGCAATTTATTGTCTGAAAATTATAATAAATAATTATATTGATATATATATTTGTTGATCCATTTTTAGATCAGCAAAACCAAATAGGCCATGACTGCCACAAAGAGAGGTTGTTTGCCTCCTGCCATATATAGTTTATAGTAAAACTAACTGCATTAAAAATTTAACACATGGAGGCACCTCAGCCTGTGTAGTGGGCTTTAGTGATACATGCTAATAACAAGATCAATAACCTCAGTCTTGGGTTCTGCCTAAACTGAAACTTTGTATAAAGCTGTATGAGGACAAGTCTAAGCCTTGTCATCAAAATTTAGGCCTATGTGTTCCATGTCCTGCTTACAGCCCTTAGAGTTTCCTTTCTGGGTGGGGTTACTGAAGAAAAGTGATTCAGTGTAAGAAGTGCTCTGGGGAGTTTTTTTCACCCCTCCACCCTGGAGTGTGCTATCAGCTGTACCTTTAGCATGGCTTTTGTGAAAGACTTCATTTTGCAGTATTTTGGAGAGGTTACAATGACAAGACAGACCAGGGCAGGCAAAATAATGTGGTCATTTAGAGAATTTGTAAAATTTTTATATATATATATAAGTACATATTGTAATAGTCAAATCAGAGGTGCAAACCCTGAACTTTCTCTGTTTAATCCTGTCTTTGTTTGTTTTGGTAAAAATGATAAATGAAGCTTTTCAAGGCCGGTTGCTCTCTGAAATTAATGTATCCATGGAAGTGGATATGGATACTGGTTTTATTCTTTCAGACAAAATAAAAGATCCTGCTGCAAAAAAGAAATGTCAGAATATATGGGATATTTTAAACATTTCAGATACTGAGAATGGATCCAGCTTTATTAGACTGATAACATTTGAAGGGATACTGAAATCCATTGACTCTCATTTGATAGTTGCATTTGTCTGCAATTATGTTGGTATAAAACTGCCATAACTTATGTGGGTCACCATCATCATTATTAGTGCTTCTCAGTATCTACTTTCTGTAATCTCATGTTTTATTAAATATTGAACTCAGTACAATTCTTAGGGCTATCCTTTCTTTACTGTTGTTTCAGCTACAGTCAAAGTAGATGTTTCATCTGAAAATGTGAGCTTTAATCACTATCTCCAAATAATAGTATTTATTAAGAACAAACTTGATCTTCAAAGTCAACACCTGGTGTTAGAAATATCAGCCTAAAAATGCTTTACAAATGCATGTAGTCTTGAACTTACAGATAGATGTATAAGTTTTTGCCTTGCTGAAATAGCTCATGTCCTTTGTTTTGACAACCTGTTGATGGGATGCTGTTCTGTTAGCTACAAAGGGGCTAAAAGGTTTCTCCCTCTGCCCAAAAGGGTTTTTATATTTTAGTGAGAGAAAAGTAATTTTTAATACGCTTTGCTCCATCAGGTCGCTGTATCAGCCAGGACTACTTTTTCCTGACAAATGTAGTTACGTTTCAGGGACTCAGTGGGGATGTGTTGATCTTGAGCTACGTGCGTCTCTAGAACCAAAAGGGATGTGTTTGAAAGAGCTGAGAGAACTGGCAGATGTCATTGCAAAGCTTTTGTCTGTTAGATTTGCCAAGCTGTAGATATTGGGAAGGTTGGAGACTGGGGGAGGTGGGAACAGGTTGCCCTGAAAGGTTGTGAAATCTCTGTCTTGGGAATTTTTGTGACCTGTTTACACACAGATCTAAGCAACCTAGTCAGAATTCAATGCTTCTCCTGTTTCAAGAAAAATGTTGGACTTAGATCCCATGCTAAGGTACCCTCTGATCTGAAAGATTCTAAGAAAACAGATTTGTCCTGATTTGGAATGTCCAGGGGAAGATGTTGGATTTTTTTCTTCACTCCTGAAATAATTGTGTTTTATTTGGCAACTTCTCTCTACCAATAATGAAAAAATTGAAGCAAAACACTTGCAGTTATTAAAACATGGTATCACTTAGAAATTTTGCTTTATCTGTTTGCCTTCTGGTAAATCTTTTGGGTGTGGGGGTTTTTTGCCCCCACTTACTGGATCATTTAGGCAAAGGAAGATCTTGATGCTGTCTCAGATTTCTATGATTTATAAAAGCCATATGTGTACAGGGTATCTAAATGCAGATTAGGTACAAAACAAGCTTTGAAAGAGCCAGAGAAAACAATGAATACATAAGTGTGGATTTGAGAAACTACTCTCCATTCTTGCTTAACAAGACAGGGCTGAGAAATAATCCACCAGCAATATTTTGTTAAGAGAATTATGAAGACTGCAGTCTTGGTGGTTTTAATGTCCCAATCTGAATTTACTGTCTTTCAGAGAACAATTGAAGATATTTGGAGTTGCAGAAGCTAGACACTTGCTAGGGACATATCTTTACACATACATGTGTAAAGAGTGAAACAAAAGCATATACTCTTCAGTTCTGCTTGCCTATTAATCAACACAAATTTTTCCAATGCATTGTATGAGCTATCAAGGTTTCATCCATAAATTTTTTGAAGGCAGGAAAATTCTTGGGCATTACAGAGGAGTAAAGAGAACCTGTGTTTCAGAAAGTGTGTATTTTAGGTTTTTGACTGAATAACACACCTTCTGCTTATTTTGAGAACCTTGTTAATGTTTTTTACTGACCTAGGATCAAATAGCTGTTTCCAAGATCTCGAAGCTATTGATTAAAAATGCCTTCCCTGCGTGTGTCTGCATTACCCTTGTGGCTAAAGGCATTACTGACTCACAGCTGTCATCACTGCTCACTCTCATTTCCTCCTGCCATTCACACAGTTCCCATGGCTCTCTTATAATGTGTCACCTCTGGGGTTCCAGCATTTCTGCATTTCATAAGGCTTCCTTCCATTTTTTGTCTGTATTTTCTTTGCTCTAAAATCTATATTCACAGTATCTCTAAATCTTGTTTTGCTTCCTTTTGGAGCATTATTATTGCTGTGGCTGTCTAAAGTCTTACCTCAAGCTGTACTTTTATATCTGTTTACTAAGCTCTTGTAATACTTCCTCTCTGAACATTCCCCACTGGCTGTTTTTTCCCCTCTGAACAAACACTTTATGCTCATTTCAGAATCAAGGAGCTAACCCATACATTGATCAGTTTAAAAAACAAATGTCTGAGGCAGTCCAAAGGTATTTCATGAGGCTGAAAGCCAGCTGCACTGAGTTTGATGTTAGTTTATTGTGAAATATTTCTGCACAATGACACAGTGGAAAATATATTATTAGTTTACCTGGATCCTAAATATGCTTATTTTTATATATACTTACATATATAATCATCCATTATATGTGGGTATTTTCATAGGCTGTTTAGAGATGTGATTGTCCCAATGAACATGAAACATGAAAAAAAAAAAAGAAAGACAAGCATTCAGATAAGTAATGCAGCAAATTACAGGTTGGTTAGTGTGTTTCTAGGTAACAAAATGCTTTTTGATGTTTCTAGAACAGCAGAAATTGCAGACCAGCATTCCTATCATATGCAAGTGTCACATATATATCACAGTAAGTGTCTAATGCATAGAAAAGACCCAGGTGTAATTGGATGTGATTTAAATCAGGGTTTTCCACACAATTACCTTACAACAACAACAAAAAAAAGCCATGCTACCACTCTAGAGAGAGATTTCCTGAGGTGTTTTAGGAATTGATTCTGCTCATGGTCCAGAAAAGAAGACTTTTAACCCTGGAAAACACACTGTATGATTAATAACATTATTATTATTATTGTTGTTGTTATTAATATTATTATATGTAGCTCAGCAGCTGTAGTCTTGGTGGTGATTAGTGGCCAAGGTCTTCTGTCTGTGTCTATCCACAGAAGGTGGACTCTGCACCTTCCCAAATAATCCAGTTCCAGGGCAAAGTTGTTGGAGCTCTGACAGAAGTCTGTTGTGGTTCTGTTAAAGGTTCAAAGAAGTTGAGGTACTTTAAGGGAACCTGCTGTGATGGCAGTTCTAGGAAAGTGTCTCATCAAACCTGCTTTGCTGCAATGTTTCATACTGGGGAATTTCACTTGTGTGCCATCTGATACTGTGCACATGAAGCTTTTTGGGGCAAGGACTCTTGAGATGTATGATTTTGGTGCACGATGGTGTCAGTTCTGCACAACTGAGTATGAGAAAGAAAACAATGAAGAGTGGTATGAAAACCAGGAGGAAAAATGCTACACATGTTATTACAGATGTGACTCAAAACTGACAAATTCAAATGTTTCCCTTGTTACTCTGCTGTTTTCTGGGTCTATGTGGGCAGTGCTTCCCTATGGATTTGTTGAGGCACTTGAAATAACTCAGCACAATTCTCAGCACTGCTAGAATTGTGCTGAGTTTATACCATCTCATGTAGGATGTTTTTGCTAGTCACAAGCAAGCATGTATTGCATGACTGTCTCCATGAAAACTCCTAAAACTCACTAAGTACCCCATCTGCTGAATTTCAGCCAAGGCTTCAATGCAAGAAACAAAAAAGGTGTAAGTTTCCATTTGCCTACAGCATGAAAACCCCCACCTGCCAAACCACTGTGCTTAGTTTTATACAAAACTTTGTTCCTGCTGTGTGTTTTTATGCCAAATGTTCCCTGTGGTTGGGCATACAGGCTCTATCTTCTCACAATTGCATCAGAGTAAATGAGCTATGACACTTCTTGCCTATTTTTAAGTAAGTTCAATGCTGTCCATCTAATGAAATGCTAAGGCATACTCTGCCTGTGGGAAAAGCAGGCTTTGCATGGTAGAATGGTTAGAAAGAAGCTTTGTATGTTTAATATTTTAAAAAGCCAAACAAAACTCAAGCCCCACCAAATATGTGTTCTGAATGTTGCAATAAACAGCCACTGTTTAACTCAAGTCAACCCAGAGGTGCTGATTTTTAGTTAGCATTGATAATTTTAAGCAATTATGTATAGACTGTGAAAAGTATGTTACCTGCATTTAGAGGGCAGCTCTGGAATTGTAAGCATGGAAATTCTTCTTGCACATGAATGTAACTCTTTACCTTAGTTATGGGAGTGTTTGGCTTTTCTGTGGATGATGCAGATGAATGTCTGTAGATTGTACAGGTTAATGTCAATGTCTGTAGATTAGTGACCATGTGAAGATTGGAAGATCATCACTGTTTAATGTTAAGCCATGTGGTCCTGATATTTTGGCCTTCTGTACTAAGGTTTTGGGTTTGGCCACTTAAGATCATCTCCTTATTCCTTTGCAATTTTGGCAACTGCTTATTCTATTTTTACATTTTTTCATTAATCTTCTGTTTGAAAATTGATAATCTGTCACAGAGTATGAGTTCATTTCTCTCACTGACTACAGGGCTGCACTGATTAAAGACTCACATTTTGGCTGTGCCTGACAAGCATGAGATCAGTTTGTAAAAGCATCACAGAGAGGGTTTTCAGGGCAATTCACAGAAGGTCATACAATCATCATAATTATGTGCCAGTTCCATTTAGGCTAGTTAGATATCTTGTTTTAGGATACTGTCTCAATTGGTGCTCCTTTATATCGGTAGAGAAAAAAAGATGCCACACTGATGTTGAATCAGTAACTGTCCTTAAATTTTATGTTAGAAAATAGCAGTAAGGAAAATAAAGTTTAGTTTAGTTTAGTTTAAAAAAATAAAAAAAGTTTTGATTTAATAGGTTGTCTTTTCAGAGATTTACAGATAGAAGTTACAAGAGCAGTAACAGATTCTGATATGCATAAATATTTAAGCATATTACATTATTTTATTTTTATTTTATGTGAATAAGTTGAAGTACATATAAAATCAAGTGTCCCAAAAAGTCAGGTCAGACCTAGTAACAGAAAGTGTTTCTCCCATGTACCCATGGTAATGAAAATTTTGTAAAATACCACAGTTTTCCAGAGTTAAAAGCAGGAATGAGTGATATGGGAAAACAAAGGTAGAGAACCCAGTCTTTTCATGGGACAGCATAGGCTACATCCCTTCATGACTAGGAATTATTATTAACAGAATAAGAAATTGAATATTACAGCCGCAATAAGTGATCAGCACTGGAGTTTTGGGATAAATTGTTTAAAGTGTTCCTGCTCCTGGCAGGGGAATTGGAATTAAATTACTTTTAAGGTTCTTTCCAACCCAAAGTATTCTATGATAATCATCTAAAATAATCTGGGCATGAGTGGGTTGAAATTGAATGCAGACAAGAAGGGGTTGCATGCCAGAGAACGTGTCCTGGAATTCAGTCATGGCAAGAATGTGACAAGCAGAGAGAGAACAATCAAGTCAAGAGTAGCAGCCTGTTCTCATTGATCATTTGATGATTAGAGAAAAATTTCCAGACAATTTCAGATTTTCAGGTGGGTAGATTCATATTGTTATATTGAGAGTAACTAAAGCTGTGCTTTGACAGCTATGCAATCTAAGATGTGAAAGTTTTTATACGTACTGCATATAACACCTGATTTTAAAATCGTTAAGCTTGCAGTCCTGTCTCATTTGTATGCATTATTCAGGCAGCTGAATAGTAGTTCATGAGAAGGCTTTGGCCTGTGAAAATTAGACATGCATTTTAAAAATCAGACACTTGATGTGCAGTGTGCTTCTCTGCGTGTGCCAGTGCTCTCTTACTGCTGCTACAGCCAGAGAGAAACTTCATTGAATAAGCTTTGTGTAATCAAAGCAAAGGATGAACATCTTAAGTGCAACAGGCTGGGTTTGAGATGATGATTGCACTTCTCATCTCATTAGCACCTTTAATCTAAAAGGCACAGAGCATTTTAAACTTCATTTTTATAATAACCGTGACAGCTGTGAGTGCAGAACTGCCTCTGCATTTTGTAGAGAAAAAAACCAAAGGAGAAAAAGGTTAAAAAAGTTACCCAGCAAAGTGCTGACCAAGCCAGGAGCACTTTTTGCTGCTCCTATTCTTTAAGAGCTGTGAGATTTCAGAGTGTGTTTAGAGACCACAGAAGAAGGGGTGTTTGTGCTCTGTTTCAAAATGTGACAAAACATATTCCTCTCAGTCTTCATTTCACTTGCTAGGACCCAGCTTTCTGTCTGTAAATACACAGAGGTCTACACACAGAAAAGAACTGAATAACAGTGAAGATAGCTATCTCCAAAAATATCCTGGCTAAGCCATTGTGGATGGAAGAAGGTAGAGATTTGTGAAAACAAGGGGTGAAACTAACAGGAGAAGCAGGGGATGCAGCACACAGCAAATCTGAGAGGGTATGTGAATATGGAGAACAGTGCAGCACTCACTAGAAGAGCTGAGTTCTCTGGAAGAAGGTGGGAATTTATAACAAGAACATCCCAACTATAGTCTTTATTAACATCTGGAAGTGCTTTTCTCTTCAGTGCTCCCTGCCAACCCTCCAGCCATTTCTTATTCTTGGATTTGGGAAAATCAAACTTCACAATATTGAGAAGTAACAAAATGAAAATAATTAAATTAGGGGAAGTGGCTGGTTTGGGAAGCTAAGATAGATGCTTTTGTTTTTCCTCTTAAGACAATTCCTATGGTTTTAGGAAGGAAGGGCAAGAAAGAAACAAGTATAGACACCTTGGTTTGTTTTACTCAAAGACCCAGTTTAAAGTGTTCTCTGTGTACTTTGGAGATGAAAATGTGACATTTGAATGGATCAAGTACATTGGAACAAGGACAAAGGAGAGTTTGAGGTGACTGGGCAGAATCTAGTAGGCTTTTCTGTTGAAAAAAAAAAGATTAAAAAAGGTAATTACTGACCTGCTTGTTGGTTTTGAAATTTACCAATCTGGAGGTGAAAATGCAGCTATATTATTGGCAAAATGAAAAAGAACAGAATAGCAAAGTATTCTCATTTTCCTTCTATGAACAGCTGCTGTATTCCTCTGTAATCAAAACCTAGCACCAGCCTGAGTTTTTTCTTGCTGTGGGGTATTCTTAATGGATTTTTTCATGATAAATTGTAGATGTGATTTCTTATGCCAGAATAAAGGATGTGTATGCTGTTTAGTCTGTTAAGACTCTGTTTCCTTCTCTCTTACTCTTTTAAGGGTTATCGAATATAAACCTAATTTTTAAGTCCCATGATAATGAATCAAGCATGTCCTATTCCAGCCTACAGCAAACTGCTAAGAAATCAGTGTGTGTGGGAGGGGGGTTGCTAATTGGAAGAGCAAACACTTTGTAGGTAACCTATTTTTGAACTTAAATCTTTTATCTAATTTGGTCTGGTTCTGCAATAGCTGTTTTCCCATGAAAACAATCTCTATAATATAAAGCATTCAATATTTACAGGCCTGACTATTATTAAGACTCCACAGGATTTTTTCCTAGGCCAGACTAGAGTTAAGGCTAGACTTTGGCTATCAGCTTGTTCTAGTTTGATTGCAGACCTAACCATGATGAGTTATGTTAATCAAAGTGTACATGTATGTGATATTTGAAGGTGCTGGTTGCTCTGTCTGACCTCCAGCTCTCCAGGTGCAAACTGGAACTATGCAGCCATGCTTAAGAAAATGCTGTTCCTGAGTTTTATATGGCCTTGCTGAGCTGGGGCTTAGGACTTGGCTAAAATGGAAACACCATTTCTGGCTGGTGCAGCACTGGCTGAAAGTGCTGCATCCTCTTCTCTTACTGTGATCTGCTCTCAGTGTAGTGGGCTTGAATATTCTTAGACCTGGGTCCTTCTGCTCTCTTCCAAATAATTAATTTTCTTGTGAATTCATAAATATTTACAGTTTTGTTGTCAGCCCATACATGCTGGACCTATTGACAGTTTGACCTTCTACTTCCATGCCTTGTATCTGAAACAGTGCACTATTGCAAAGGCAATACATGTGTTCAACTGCCATATAAAATTTCACTATTTGCTTTCAATTTTGTTCTGGTTTATATGTGATTGACTTGACTTTCACAGAGCTCTTTTCCCTGAGCATGAACAGAAGCATGAACTGGGTGAAGGCTTTTTTGTTTGTTTATATATATTTTTAATTCTAACTTGTACTTTGCATTTGAAATTATAACTGGAAAACTGGCAGAATATTTTCATGTAACTGCAGTGTTTTATTCAAATAGGTGTTATTTATGGTTGGTTCTTAAAATGGCACATAACATTTTGAAAAATCTCATCCTCAGAATTTATCTGCAGTCTAAATTGATGGAAATAGTGTAGTCTGTAAGGTAAAATCAAGTTCAATAGGTGTTCCTTAAATTTCCATTGTTGGCTACATTAAAAGTATTGCCAGTGGCTGATGAAGTATTTGCTGGTTTTGCATTTTTTGTTGCTTTTGAAATGTACACGTTTCTCTGACTGGTATTTGCTCTATTGCAAAGTAATTAATGCACACTCAGAGTTTTTATTTGACCTCTACTACACCTATGGGAAAATCACAGATTTTGAGAGTTCAGCATTTTGTGTGTTCATCTGTTATGCTGTTGTCCAGCTTGAGAACAGCTGCAAAAGGAATTCACCAGGTAGTAGGATTTCATCAGGTATTGAAATATACTTAGACAAGTAAAACAGTAAGATATTTCCTTAGCATCTTATTTATCTTTGCATCTTACTTAGGATTTCTATTACCACACTAAATACTGGTTTTGCACTTGAAAAATATTAGATCTGTCCTGCCATGTCATATTAAATCAAGTATCCTTGTTTGGTTTACTTAATCACAGGATGGTTGGAAGGGACTTTTAAAGATCACCTAATTCCAGCCCTCCTGCTTTGGACAAGGACATGATCAGTCCCATCATGAAGGAAAGCAAAATATCAAAGCTTCTAATAATATTAATTTTTAAGAATATATAAAATTGAAATAAATGTATATGTGAAACAATGCTTGAGAGTGAGAGCTTCTGAATTTGCAGGTTTTTCCTGATGCACTGTTTTTCATAAAGGTAAAGTGTGTAGCTGTCAAAGGGTGAAATGTCAAGAAGTAGTAAAAATCTTGGAGATAAAAGATTCATTCACAGAATTCTAGATTTAAATACATCTAATAGTCAAACCCAGGTGCTTTGCAGTAAAACCCACCTTTACAAAAGATGCACGAATATACTTCAGACTTTTAGAAATCCAAGGTGTTAAAGTCTAAAAGGGATTAAATTAGCCTCAATTTACAGTGCTTGAAATGTAGAAAACATTCTCCCTTCTATTGTAAAGGAACCATATGGATTTTTCAAAAAACTTTTAACTGCCTGTATTAAGACATATGCAGTACATTTTCTTTATCTGCCACAAGAGGTATGTGCATCATATATTTGGGCCAAAATATAATTTCTGTTGTGATCAGAGGTAGTGTTGCCACAGTGGGTTCCACACAAGAGGTTTATCTGTGTTGGGGGAAAGATAAACTGAAACAAGGTGAAGGAGATAGCATGAGGAATGGGTGGAGAGTATAGAGAATATACAATAGGTGCTAAAAATCACTAGGAGATGGAAAGAAAGGAAAGAAAAATGAGAGAGGAAGAGCAATGTAGGCAAAAATACAAGGGATGAAACAAAGTTTGATCTGAGATCTCATTGAGTTGATGTTTTGATGTCAGTAAAAAGATAAGAAACTTTATGCAATTTCCTTGCTGCTGTTAAGTGCATCAGGAAAAAGAACTCTTGTATTGCTCCTTTTGAATTTTAGATCACTCTGGTGTTTTAGAACAGAACAGACTATTTCCAAAAGTAAAATGTGTTTTCCAATTCTGACCTTGCTACCTTAATTCCTATATAAAACTTAGAGATGTCAGTTTTGCATGATGGAAAGCTGGGAATAGCTGTTTTAATTGATACAATCAGTAAAGCTTGTTGTGTATTTTCCAGAAGGGGCTGACTGATGGGTGTTAAATGTAAATTATGGGATATTTCCATTGTTTATTAAGATCTAGATGGTGAACTCCAGTCATCCTCATGTACAATGTACTGTTGAAAATTCAATTTTATTGCCAAGTGGTGTGCTGCAAGAGAGGCATTTTTGAAATATAGGAGTTGGGAATGACATTAAAGAAATTAACTTCTTTATCAATGACTTTTTAATAATTCTAATGACAAATGGAAAAATCCAGATCATGAACAAATTCTTCAATTGTTAACAATCTCATCCATTGTTAGTGATCTACTCTGAGAAGTTCCCTGAAAATTAACTTTTTCCTTCTTTTTGCTTTGAAAGGTCTTTGGTGTTTAAGATAACTTTTTATAATTCATTTTAAGCTTTTCAGAAATGTCATTGAACATAATATTGTGAATCCACCTACAGTTCCTATTATCCTCAGTATTTCTAAAAAGCTATTTTTTTTACAAAAGTCTATTTCCTGGAACTGCATTTTAAATCAAGTTTTGTGTGCCTCCCTGTTAACTTTTCATTTATACTGGCTTTGCAGTGGGTATGTAGAAGTAATTGTTAATGGTTCTACTGCTTTCATGACTCTCCTTTTCAAGAACACAGCTAAAAACTCTTTGACTCTCACTGTAGGATCCTATTTCATGATTGTGATTCATCCTTTCCCTCCTTTTTCTTCATGTGGAGACCACATCTTATTTTCAGAGTACATCTGTCATTTGTCTTTTTGAACACATAACTGAAGAAATACTTATTTGTGAGACAGTGTGTTGAAATACACACATGCAGATATGTCAATTTTTTTCCTGCAAATAACCAGAAAATCCAATCAGGCCTTTGTTTAGCAAACATACTTGGGTTCAGTTTTGTGCTTTACAGCTTTCAGGTTCGCACAAGTAGTAGCTTGTGTGTTGTCCCTCATTTCTCCCCCACCTACCCCCTCCCCCCAACATTTAAAAGTGAAAACTAACAGCAAAGGGCCATGTTTTAAATTGTGTATGTGTCTAGAATCCTTTCTCCACCAAGTGGCTCTCCATATTCTTTATCTGACCAGTTCTTCACATTATTTCAATTGTCCAGCCTCTTTGTATGACCTGAAAGGACTGCAGTTTTCAGAGCACAGGCCACTGACTTTTCTGTGCCTTGGATTTTTGTGTTCCTGCACTGGGGCTGTAGGGCTCCTTGCTGCAGGACAAGACAGGGACAGAGGAGGAAGACACAAATTTCTGGCACAGGAACTGGCAGATTACATGGGTACAGTCTACTCCAGGCTCTCTATTTTTAGAGCCACAGAAGGCTCCTCCTGATAATACAATATATCTAAATACAAGGAGCTCAGTCCCAGATTTTTTCCTTCACTCTCCAGAATGCCTGTGGACATGTGCAAAGGCAGGCTTGAAATAGTGTTGTTGGTTTGGTTTTTTTAATTTGCTCTATCCTGTTATGCAGTGACTCTGGTTGAGAGGATACTGAACCACAGACAGAGTGATTGGTGTCCCCTGGGTAGGAGCTCTGGGATTCTGCCAATTAAGACAAAGCTTCAGTGATATAAAATGGAATATGAATTCTTAATTATAATTTTTCTTAGTTTCTGCTTGCTTGCATCTAACTTTTAATGGTTTTATAGGAAGTTTGTGCACACACTCCAAGGCAAAACCTGGACTTGCGTTTTTCTCATTTCTCTGATGTGTTTCAGGAACATTGCAAATGAATGGCTGGCTCTGTTATGGGCTATGTTGTTTTTACCTCTTGGTTTTGTGTTCCCTGAAGACCAAAGAAAGCTGTTCAAGCAGTGTATGAAGTATGTAAATGGCAGCCTGATGCAAATTAAAGCCAATGAGTCTTTACAATGGATTTTAGGAGACTATTTCTGTCAGGTAGTTGCTCTTATGAATCTAATTTGGGACCAGCATCAAAGAAAGAGCTAGGCCACCTTTTTTGTTCTTCAGAGCCTGGTTTCTGGTACCATTCCAGCTACTGAAGGATGCAGATGTTGAGTAGGAATTTCAGCTGGCTGTTGCAGGTGTCAGAAATTTCTATAGCTGCAGGTTAGTCCAGCTGCACTTGTAGGGGGCTTTTAGGGGGATCATTAATTGTACCATTACACTGAGTGTGAATTTCCTAGTGCTGGGCTGGTACAGCCTACATAAATAATCGTGGAAAAACATTGGCTATAATACTTAGCCTGTTGTGATGTCAAATCCAGCAGGAAACACAGACACACATGCTCAATGAAGTTTTGAATGTATTTTCAGTAATACTATATTTCTAAACTATAAAGGAACATCAGGACAAAATAGAAATACAAATACTTAAAGACTTCTTTATCTTGGATCATGCTTGTGCCTGATACTTTGAACATAGCACATAGCAGCACTCGCTACTTGTTTGTAGAGTGGAGCATGCTGCCCAGGGAAGGGGCTGAATCACTACCCTTGGAAGTGTCCAGAAGATGTGTGGATGTGGCATTTGGGGATTTGGTTTAGTGGTGAACATGGTGGTGCTGGGTTAACAGCTGGGCTCAGTGACCTTGGAGGTCTTTTCCAGCCTTAATGATCCTGTGGATTCTCTGTTCACTCTTTGCCTGTCTCAGGGTGTGGAATGGATTGTGATGTCTCATTGCTTTGCATGGCTGGTTTAAAAAATGAAGCACTGTGTAGGTTGATTTACCCCAAAGTGGATTCTGCTATAAATCCCAGCACTAAGCAGAGCTTTACCTTCCAAATAGTCACACAGACAGACTTCAAAGCAATATGGCCTGGCAAACACATTGAGGACAAGAGATCTGGGAACACATTGGAAAGCTTATGATTCTGCTTAACTGTTCCTAACATCAAAGCAAATTGGTGTTTGGAATAGAATTCTCCAGTAGTGTTTTAATGTGATGTTTTCAACATTATGTAGAATTTTAAAAAGAGATTTTTACGTTATCTCCAAAAGTGTAATGAGCTATATGGTGGGTAAATGATAATTCTATGGTTCAGGATAACTGTGAGGAAAGTCTGGGGGGGATTTGAATTTTCGTTGTGTGATAAAGAAAAGTAACCAGGCAATTCCACTTGCAACAGTGATGTGGGACACTTGACTTGAAACTAATCTCAGGCTTATTGGTAACTTAGTGGATCTTTTCAATAGAGCATGGGAGATTAGGTGAAATATCTTCTTTAAATTGCTTCCCTTTTTACATTTTCCAAACGATGCTCTTGCTGCTGCCTCCAGCTAGACAACTTTCTGAGATGTGCACAGACTTTATGGAGGTCAAAGTAGTTTAAAAGGAAGCAATCATTATAACAAGAAAGTCTGAGTATATAATTTACCTTGAATTAAAACCAGCATTCTGGAGTACAGAAGTGTTGACCCTTGCCATCTGAAATGAACAGTGTTGGAGCTAACTGGACGTTTTGAGTTATCCATGGCAACACTAATTCATTTGGAATACACTGTTTTCACTGACATAATATGATTATAATAAATTCATCTGGTATTAATGTCCAGGGCACAGAGATTCTCTTGTCCACACCCTCACCACCCCAAGTAAGGCATTTGTAGAGATACCAGCTGCTCAGAAAAAGCTCAGCTGCTGACAATGTGCATTTTCCAATGCTTTAACCTATGAGAAATAATAATGAGATTGTGCTCTGTTTGTCTGCTTGTCTACTCTGCAAGAAAGAAGTGTGAAACACTATTCTTCCTCTTTGCCTGACCTTTTCTTTCCCCAGTGAAGCACAAGACAACCACCTTTTTGTGTTTCATGGACTGGTACAGACACAGCATGGCTGAGGAACTAATACTACATTTAAGGGATACAACATGAATGCTTAATGTTTCCTTTGCACAAATGCTTAATGAAAGCTTAATGTTTCCTTTGCACAAAAGAGCAGAGAGTAAAGAAAATTCTGAAATTGTAGGATTTATGGATCTTAGATGTACAAATGTTAATTTGTTTGATTACTATTTAGGAAGGCTTTATAATAGCTTGTAACATTTAATTTGATAATTGAAGCTACCTAGATTTGGATAAAATTACTTCACTCATGTCTATGAATGGTGTCACTGTTCAAAAAAATCTTCTGTGTCTCTGCTGCCTGTACTCTTCTATGCTTTTTGTGTGTGCTCATCATAGGAAAATGTTAGAAAATGTGGATAGGTGAGATGAAACTCTTGAGTTACAAGTGGACATCAGCAGTTACAGATCACTTCTAGTGATGTTTCTAGGCTTTCTTATTTGTTATTGAGCCTTTGAAGAGCCCACAATTACTTACTAAATCAGCTCATTGTTGCTTCATTTTTTCTCATCACATTCTTGCACTCAAAAACAGCAACAAAAAAAATCCCAAAAGACAAATGAGACCATGTATTTCAATCCAGCTCCTAAAGCTCAGGTGGCAGTAACTGGTGACTGGGAAATACTGACCAATTCAACTGTTGGCACTAATGAAGTCTGTAAAGTGCATGAGATCAATCATGACAAAAGCTCTTGCTTTCAGGTTTTTGTGACCTTTTATTATTTTTTTACATAGAGAATCCTGGAAGCAGCAAATGGTTCTTTCAGAGACTCAGGGTAGAATGAACTTCCTCAAGTAAGATGGGCTCAGGGGCTTGGGGGTAGAGTATGAGATATAAAGAAGGCCATTCTTCTGGAGTTCTGGTATTTTTAAAGCAAACAAACAAAAGCCCCCCAAGGAGGTGATGGGATTAAATCTCAAACTCCTCATTGTTCTGTATTTGGTGAAGCAGGAGAAGAGTGAGGCTTTTTCCCCACGGAGCTTTGACATGCTCATTTATTTTATTGTCATGCTCTTAAACAGGTTTATTACTGTATGGATATGAGATCAGGACAGACCCCTCTGAGGAGTTCCTTTGCAGGGAGGGATGTGGGGGTTAGGAAAGGAAACACTTAAAGGAATCCCAAACAGCTCTTTCCCGTTTTCTCTCTGTCACTTCAACATAACGAACAGGGATAAATAAAGTAATAAAGCTGTCTGCAACCACAGCTGTACAGTTCCTATTCCCATAGCTCCAGGAACATCAATCAAAAGTGAATTAGAGAGACATGTTTTACTTCTGTTGTATATCAAAGAGCTGCTCGGGCGTTACCAAATGTTAATTCATTTTAGCGGCTTGAAATGAGACAAAAAACTGGGAACAGTGTATCTGAAACCTCCTTGCTGTGTCCTGGATTTGTGTCCCAAGTCCTCCCTTTGCTTCCATGGAGTATCAAGGACACTCAATGTGGTTTCCATGCACAATGACTTACACTGTGTCCTCATGCACTGTTCCTCCTGTTATTGTTATTTCTACTTACTCCTCATGCTTGGCTGGCTGCAAGCTGACATTTCCTACTCCTAAACCCCAAACTCAGGCTTTCCCTGGAGGCATGCACAAACTCTTCTGGAACAAACAAGCCATAGAACACTTTCACATTGAGTGGCAGTGGAAGAAGTTACTGTATTTCCAACTCTGTTATCCTAGAATATTACAGTGTGGGTATATCTACATAATCAGCAAAAAATATCTGTGTGTTTAACTCCTGGGAAAATGCAAGGTGGGGCAATAGGCAGTAGAAAAACACTGAAATAAAAAAATTGCAAAAAGACTTTGATTGCTGAACTTTAAGGTGATTTTTTTGGCCAGTTACTTTAACTCTGTGTTTTATTTTGTCTTATCCTTTTCTCTTCTGGTTTAGGCTGTAGTTCTTTGGGCAGGAACAGTCCCCTTGCTGTTGCCAAGTCTGCTGTACAGTGTCATCTCAGCCTAGAAACGAGTTCTTGCATTTTGTTCAAATGAAGAGTAGATTTAGAGGAGATAGAACGGCCTACAGATGACTGTTTTACAATCTGGATTCAGAGTGCTATTAACCAAATATTAATATGAATTCCCTCTTTTTATAGTGTATTTTTTTCCACACAAAATGTATACAGAGCAAGATGCAGTCTAAGCCCCAAGGACCATTTATTTCCAATGCAGAGGCTGTGAAATTCAAATTCTTTTCTGAGTTCCTATACCTGATGTGTCTCTTCTGATACCTGTGATGTACCTATTTGTAGGTGTACACGTTATTATAGGGATCTTTGCAGATATGTCATATGTTTGTACTGATGCAGCCCCATTTGGGTGTCAGATTTGTTATGACCAGTAATTTAAATCTGTAGTGGTAGAACTCAGTTTTGCCTATAAACAGGAGAAGTCTCACCAATCCCACAGAGGTATAACATTATTTATGTCCATAAAAAGCAGAAATAGTGTATTTTAGGTCCAGGCAGAGTACTAGGTTTATTTTGCATATTTTACTCTATTAAAGTATATATATTTTTTTTTTTTCTTTAAATAGAGGTAAATGCTTTCTCTCGAATTATTATTGACATAGGTGATTTTCCTCTCAGTTCCTCAAAGTTTTACTCTCAAAGTTTGGAGTCTGGTTTTTGAGATATGAATGCTGGCTGGTAATTGCATATGGGGAAAAAGAAAAAACTTATTTGGCTTTATACTGTACTTTTTGTGTGGGACAAGTACGTTAAGATTCTTTTTCCAAAGAGAGAATTCATTTTATTTGGTCATATCAGGAAAACAATAAGAGACATTTATATGTTTCTTTTTTCATTATACAGTGGTTTTATCTCAGAAACAAATGTTTCATTACCTATGCTCTCTGCAAATTACTAAATATCATTTTTCTGCACATTCTTTAAGTCTTCTGATTTAACAAGGAAACAATTCTTTCTACGTACACTGAATTCTAGCAGGGAAGATTTTGTGATGAGAAAATGAAAAAGCTGGAATGACATTTTAAGACTTCCATGGAATTTACATAAAAATTGAAACTGGTAGGATATAAGAAAGTCCTTTACAGTATTTACTTTTTTAAAAAAATAAAGTTATATCTATGAAAATGCTGATCAAGCAAATTTTGGGGGGTAAAAATATAAGAAATTGCTGAGTCCTTTAATATGTGTAAATTCAATACAAAGATAAAGATTTTTAGCCTGGTTTTACATGTTGCAATGTAAGAAAGCAAGAAAGTGTTAGAGCACAATCAGGTTTCCTGCTATCATTCTTAGCATCTCAAGGAAGATCTGTCACAGCCCAGACTAAGAGAAACCAGTGGAAAAACCTCTGTGCTAAACCTGGGGTGAAGATTTTTAAAAAGCTGTTTTACAAAGGAGAAAGCTGATTCGATAGAGACTGGTGGAACTACACATTCATGTCATGAAATGATCTCTGAGTTTTCTTTTCAAGGTTCTGTTCTGTTTTCTCTAACGAGAGCAGCACCCAGTGGCTAAAAAACATCCAGCTCTGGAAAAGGAGCAGGGTCTGGGTGTTTGGTGAGTAGGAGAGAGACTTTGTGATCATGCACAGCATAATTCCATACCAATGACTGCACAATTACTATGACTCAGTTAAATGCTACAGTAATTTACATAATATTTTCTGCTGAAGTACCTTAAATGCAATTTGATTGCAAACACCAAAATAAGTCTCATGGAATCTTCAGCTCAAAATCTCAATGGGAACAGACCTGATGCAGCTGGGAAGCACTTTGAAACTGTGAAACTGAAAAATGAATAAAAAGTTTCAGATGCTCAGCAGAATGCTGAACATAGTTTAAGATGTATAACTATGTAGAAAAAAAGAGAAGATTTGATGTTTAAATATTAAATATTATTTATACAACAGCTATGTTTCTAATTAGAAACCAGTATTCACTCCAAACCTGGAGTAATCTTCTCTCTTTCGGCTACAATGACATTAAAATCTAGAGGTTTGTCTGTCTCTCTGGATATTATCCTTCTTTGCATTGAAGAGAAACATCTTGTGAGCTATTGCACATAGTTTCTGCACTGGGATTCAGTCATTGTGTATCTCTCATAAACTTGGGATGAATTTAGATAGCTATAGTGGGGGAAGAGCTAGAAAATGTCATTCGTATCCTATTCCTCTATTTTCTACTTTTATCTTAGATTGCAGAGCTTTTACCCTGCTTAAGGCTGTAGGCAGCCCTTGTAGATTTTAGTGTAACAACTTGTAAAAGCAAAAAGCAAGGCCATTTCAGTCTGTTTGGAAGCTTCTAGCACTTCAGCAGGATACAGGGCTAAGAATAGGGTTCCTTTATTTAAAAAAAAACCCTCGGAAAAATCATATTCTGAACTGTTAAAAACTGGCATTGACTATGACAATGGCAGCTGATGAGTTGTGAAAGTTTAGCTTCATTTAAATGTTAAAGCTGGAACTGAGGGATTTGCCTCCCAATCCTTTCCAGTTGTATATACATGAACATAGGTATGAGCAATTTTGAAAATCTGGACACTTGTGAAAAATTAGAATCAAGAAAGGGTTTGGGGCTGCATTAGATGCCTCTCTGAAATTAATTTGCTAAGGAAGGACTGTTAATAAGGAAAAAATTAGTATATCTGAATCTACAAATCTATTTCCATCTTCAGCCCAAATGATTTGTCAAAGGCTCTTTGACATTGGCTCTGTGGTTCTCCAGGTTTGCCCAGTTACAGTTTTGTGCAGTGTAAAGCAGTAACTGCTTATTTACAGCTCTTTTGGAGGGAATTTACATTTTGAATAGTGGAATGATAGCTCTTGATCTACACTTAATTAACACTGACATTCCTCACATTTATTCAAATGGAGCTAAACACAGAGATGTGTAATTTTTATGCCAATTATTCTGGTCAAGTGAGGTTAGTGAATGAAAGACTCTCTACCTCATAAGGGAATGGGTGTTTGTTTATTTGTAAAACAAAAGGCTCCACACTGTTCCGGCCCCTTTGTATTGGTAATACCAAACTGATTACAAACACAGAGCTCAAACAGTAGCTGACTTACATATGTGAGATCTTGGGGAAATCAGGGATAAGGCAACAAACCTGCCTTAAAAATTAATTGGAGTAGATTTTTTAATGGCTTGTGGCTAGCGTATGGAATAGGGGAAGTTGTCCATTTTGAATGTAAGCAGAGGAAAACAAAAGAGCACTGTGAACAGTAGGAGAGGCTTGGATGTTCAGAGTGGCTGTGTCAGTGTTTTGTCGTGAGACATTGTCTCAGATTTAGCTGTGAGAATCTCTGCCCACAGGAACTGCTTAGAATCTGAAATGTGGAGAATGATCATCCATGGGAAAGCAAAGGACTCTGCATTCTGGATATTTGGGAATGGAATTAAATAAATCTGGTCTGTGCTATTTGTCAAATTCTAGACATACATAAACTAAGGCAGAGAACTGGTCTGGCTGTTGTTACAGAATTGGTACAAAAATGCATCTCTTTGTGTGAGTGGGACTCAAGCCTATAAATGGCCAGTCCTGTCTGCAATATTTGACATATTATCTGTGTGCAGTCTGGCCTCTTCAGTCTGTATACAGGCAGCAGGAGCATTTATGTTCATATCTGTGGGGCTTTGATTTTTAATTGAGGAATGTTCATTTTGTTGAAGTTAGACTTCTCTGCCATATCTCCATTAAAACAATACTTCTGGCTTTTGCGATTTAGAAGGTACATTGGACACCTAAAAAGATTGCCTCCACAGCCTTATTATAGTTCAGAGACAAAATTAGAAAAGATTAAATCTTAAATAAAAAATAAAATAAAAATCTCTATTCCTTGCACACCACCTGCTGCTCAGTGTCCAGCAACACAGATTTGCTGTGAGGCTGGAAATGGGGCTGCTGAGTGAGAAAATGAGCCACTGGCTGATTCCTGGAGCTGGCTGCACCGAGCAGTGTTTGCCAGCCAACCCCACTGGGAGAAGCTGTGTTTTGGGCTGAAGTACTAAATGTCAGAAGATTTCAGCTTTTCGTGGAAGAGGCCTCCCTGATCCTCTTTCAGCTGTCTGCTCAGGCTCAAAACTTGAAAAGGGTCTGAGTAGCCCTGAGGGAGGATAAGCAAAAGTCAGGAGAAGAAATGTAATAATGGTTCTGTTTGCATGGAGTTTAAAGGCTGCACAGCTGCACGGAGGGAGGATAGTTGGAGGCTTTGCTGGCCTGTGTGTGCCAGTTTGGTTGAACAAATGTCCTGCAAATAAATAAGAAACCCTAGAGAGCCTTTGCTAAACCTGGTCCTCCTGTGAACTCTCTTGGTAACTGCTCAGAGTATGACTGTGACTGTCTGTGCAGCTGATGGGGCTTGGCTGGTAATCCATGGATTCCTTCTGTAAAGGAAGCTGGGCAAATATTGGCATCTGGAAGTAGTAATTGAATTTTGAGCTATCAGCAGTGAATTTCACTTTGATTAAATAATTTCTGTATTTAAGCAGCTTGTGCAGTATAATTTCAATCCTACATAATTAACATAGTATAAGAAAAATAATATATATGAGGTATGACCAGTAATGCAACACTTCACACCTCTCAGTGTCATTAACCTGTGGAATTATATGCCACATTGATTTGGAATTTGATTTAATGTTTTAGATAATTACAGTGATCATATTTCTTACTCGACTACATTAATTTCAATTAGTTCTGAATTTTGAGGCGGTGCTCCTGCCATGCAGGGTAGCTGCTGTGCCCATCCATTTTCTGTAGCTGCTTGCAGGTTTCCTGGCAGTTTTAACATCTGGAGGGTGGTTAAAAAACTAAAAAGCAATGCTTTTCTTACATTTTTTATACTGACTGTGCTCCACTGTGCATTTGTCTGATTTTACAGTTGTGTCAGGTATCTCTGGCTGTATTGTGCCACACACACAAAGGTGAGAGGAGGAAGGCACGTTCTAGTTGTAGCACACTGGCACTCTTGGGAGCAGCTATTTAGTATTGCTGTGACAGCCTTTTTGATAATTATATGCCATAATTCATTTTAGTGGTTTTGTCAGAAAACAGACTGAAACCTCAAAGTACATTCTGTGTCTTTCATAAAAGTTGTTTCAAGTGCTTACCAGATCTGATCATCTCTACAACTGCAGAAAGTATCTAATTTGTAGCTGAAAGATAAAGAGATAACCTTTGAAAAGGCAAAATGCAAGGTAGTAATATCAGACTACTACCAATTATTTTAAAATAACCATAACCATGCACTTTACTTCAATAATGCAGTATTTTCATTAACATTTTCCTACTTTTCTGCACCCAAATACAGAACCTACTAGGGGATAAAAGGACATGCTCTCCCAGTGTCAAAAATATTAACATTTTGGAAACCATAACAACTGGTTAGATTTTTAAAGAAAAACCTGCATATGTCTACTAGCAGAATCCTAGAACTGTTTTCTCTGTATTTATTTGATAACCTTTAAATGTATTTTCTACTTGACTTGGCCAGCCTTTGGGAGAGTTCAGTGACTCAGTGTTTTGGGGTGTCAGGAATATGTCTCAGAAGTAGGGGGGGAGAGTCTATCATGTAATGCATGCACAGTGCCTTTAACACTACTATCACTTTTTAGCAGAATTTAAAGTGTCTGTGTAAACTGGAGTCTTGCTGCCATATTTACATGGAGGTCTTAGCAAGGCATAATCCATTATCTCTTCAAGTGAGGTAGATTTTGTTTGTTTCAGTTCCTGTTTTCACAGACACCTGGAGAAGACAACTCAGCTATAATTTAAGTAGAAGAAAATCTGACACAATTATTGGAAAATCACTCTTTCTTCATTTTAACTGTAATAGCTCTGCTGAGGAAAGAAAAGTGACTAATCTAAGAAAAAGGCTGCTTAAGAGTGAAGCAATACAAAAACTCATCAACAACAATAGAGCCCAGGGCAATTTCCAGGCTATTAGAACTGCCTGTGGAGACTGCCAAACTGCAGCAGCTAGAAAAATATTTTTCAGTTTGATGTGAAATCTTGTGTTTTCCTGGCCTCCCTTCTTGCTTTAAGGACATACCATATAGTTATTAAAAGGCAATAAACAGTACATTTAGCATGAATTTTAAAACTAAATACATATAGTAGCAACACTAACAATCAAATGGTAAATGCTACTAAAGTGAGTTTGTTTCTCTAAGTTCATTTTTAGTAGATATCTAACTTTTAAACTTAAATAGAATTAAGACTGAATTGAAAAAGGCTAGGATGGAAAAAAATACTTATTGCATGCTAATGTCTTATTAGGATTTGAAATTTTTGCAGGCTGAAACCCTATTTAAGAAAAAAAATTCCCAGAAACTGAACATCCCCCCCAAACTGAGGCACTAACCTGAGGTTGTACAATGATGATAAAACAACAGTAACATATTTCTACTTATAATGAAGAAAGTCCTTCTAATTCCTTTTATGAAATGAAGCAAACTGAGATTCATTTTCTCTCATGCATTCTAAAAAAAATTGAGTTATGTTTATGCGTCCTAAACACCCAGATTTTTTGGGGATTTTTGTTGATTTTTTTACCAGCACTGTAGGAAAGTAATCAGATTTGGGACATACTGTACTAAATGGGATACAGATACAGAAAGAAAATGTAGCCTATGCTTTGCCTTTAGTTCCAAGCTCATTTTAAGAAGATATTAAAAGCAAGTTTGATATGTTATAGAAGGGCATTAATTTGAGATGAAATCCATATTCAGTAATAGTGGCACACAGATTAGCTACATGCATGAACAACAAACATCCTTTTCCAAGGTACAGAAAGATGCCCTGTGTTGCCAGTGGAATGTTTATCACTTTGAGAGCATTTTCTTGGGACTTACTTGGGTTTTTTTTATATTTACTGAATATAAAGGACTAACATTTAATATGGTAATATTACCTGTTGTTTACTAAGTCTGGCAGATTGATGTGTAAAATTACTTCAGTAAACTCAGTGAAAGAAATTCTTTGCAAGCATGGAAATTGAAGCTAAATTCTGCTCAAACATAGAAATGAGAATTATTAGACAAAACATAAGTCAAGGAACTCTGGAGATGGTAAGTTTGAGGAGAATTATCTTTTCTGGAGGAAATTGTGTGTTTCTGAGAATCAAACCTCTGTGTGGTGTACACCATCCCATTTACAATTTCTGTCAGACAGTGAGAGCACCTCTGGTCTGCACAGAGTGCCCTGAATATATTGATAGCTCCCTGTTTGGAATCCTGCTAGATCAGCCTGTTTGAATTGGCCTGATGGATCACTGGGTACCAGTGAACTGCAGTGAATTCTCTACTCCTGTGCATGCTGGCTCTGGTCAGACCTTGAGAGAGCTTTTGTAAGGAAACATGTTAGCAGCATCTGAACCCTCTAATGATCGCTGAACCTTATCTCTTTGGAACCTTTCTATAGGTTGCTTAAAACTCAAAGGTAGAAGAATATGCTATGTTTAAAGATTGGCAAAGTGAGACTGGATTTTATGGTGCTAAATTCTATTGCAGGTCTGTAGTGGAAATCAGTAGCATTCGTGCTACTGTTCCATTTGTAAATATAAAAAGCTCCAGGATTGTCCACAGCAACACTGATGGAAAAACTGTTTTATCACTCTGTTGAATGGGGTTATCAGCCTAGAGTATCCACAATCAGCAGAATTTAAAGGCAGCATTGCCTATCTAAATTAGGGTAAAAAGAAATACAGAATGTTCAACTGTATTTGTCTTACTGATTGATAGAGTTGTCTTTTTTTCATAAACATGAATTACAGTGAGACCTCACACAGAGGAGTCTGTACGAGACAACAGTGGAGATCTGGTAGTTTTCATTCTTGTTAGTTCTTAGATGGTTCTCAGAAAAAAACTGAAACAGTAGAAATGCAGACTGTACTAACTGTATGTGCCAGAAAAACTCCTGGCTGTAAACCACAGCTGATAATTTGTTAATGACACTGTCTCATGCAGGTGATCTGAACTGAAATGTTGCAGTGTGTGCACAGTGACAGCTCTCTCCTTATTTGTGCTCTATAATTTTGCCTGAATGTCCCAGAGATGCAGAACTCTACATGTTCTTCTGGCCTCTGCTTTGATTTTTCTTATCAGCTGAGTTCTGATTTCACTTCAGTGAAAAATTGAGTTTTAAAATACCCTGCACCCTCAGAAGTCTACAAGAAGGAAAGAAGGTAGTCCCCTGTCACTGAGCAGAGTGACAGTTTTATGTAGGTTTGGCATGTGGAGAGTTAGGACAGCCTTACAACTTGCAGTTTTAACACATCTATCTTAGGATGCCTTCAAAAACCTGTTTCAGGGAATAGCTACCAGCACTTGAATTGGTTCCCTTCAGGTTATCTCAGGTCAGTTGAAAACTCTGTCTTGCACTTGCTGCTTCTGTCTCCTTGGTCCCCATGTCCTCCCTGGAGTTTTTAGCATAGAAAAATGTTACCAATATCTTTTTTGTATTCATAATCTCCTGTCATGTTTCAGTACTCTTAATACACTAATAACAAAATAATGCAAGATCTTTTCCCTTGCAAAACCTCTCTTATGTTATTTTGTGTCCTTTCATTAGTGCTGTTTTGGGAATATTGAAGTGTGGTAAAAAATACAAGAAAAAGAGTGAAAATGCTTTAACAGGTATTGTTAGAAAGGGACAGACACTTGAGGAATAGCAGCACACCTAATCAAGAATACACTCTTTAAGAGAACAGCTGTGTTCTCTGGAGTGATGACTGAATGGGAGAAATGTTCTTTGAATTTTCTAAATTCTTGCATTGCTGGGTGCTCTCTACCATGTGCTACAGCAGTGACTTTCCAGCCACTTCAGTCTGCCATTCTAACCCGGCCTATTTCTGGATCTTTGTGGATGGCTGCAGGACTCTGGGTGAGCAGGCAGCAGTGCTGGACACCAGCCTTTGTAATCACACTCTGCACACATGGAGAGACTTGACTACATCAGCAAAAATGGTTTAACCAGAGCCCTTTGTACAAAAAGCACACAATAATTGACAGCTTGCCATGCTGAATGTGCTTACTATATAAGATACTTGGTTCTACTGTTCTCAGCTTCTGATAAGCCTTTACAAAAGAATTGAAGATTAAGGCTAAAAATCAAAAGGATGCACTGTAAATTTCTGTAGGTCAAACAAAAAGGACAATTCAAATCACTAAAAATATCTTGAAGGAATAGTACATCGACTTACTTAAACAGTATAAACAAACTGATATCTATGAGAGCAACTGCAATTAGCAGCAAAAGAAAAACAAGAGCTATTTTGACTAGAATAAAGAAGATTTCAAACTGCTGCAAAAAAATCTCATTGTGAGATGGAAGCTCACATCCAATTCATGTGTATTATTAGCAGAAATGGTTCATTAGGCTGCCAGTGGGAATTGTATCAGAGAAACTCGCTGGACTCTGTAAAATCTGTGGATAATGGGAAAGAACAGAATCAGATGGTGGAGTTAAAAAAATTATAGGAGAAGCAAACAATTTTATTACAGCTTTTAAAATATGAGCATTTATAAAGCACCTTCTTAAGTAATGCTTTTGAAAGGAAAATAAATTTCTTCAAGTCTGAACGTCTTCCTGTTGCTTTCATTAGTAAGGAAAAATAAAGAAAAGCATTAGAGTTAGGATATCAAGGATTTGATGATTTCACAGCAAAATATACTACTCCACTTAGCTCTGTGTCTTGTACACAAATAACAGCAACATCAGTGAAAGCAGCTTAGAGAGGCTGTTACAGACTGAGGTTACAGAGAGTGATGGCTTCACTGACACCCTGTTAGAGACTTTCAGACATTTTATGAAGATTAACTGAGTAAGAGCTTTTATAGGTGGTACTTTTTGTATTGCAATAGCAAACCTGATGTAAAAAGCTGTAATTCATATAATCTGCTTCAGGTATCCATAATGTAGATGTCTGCAGTTGCCAGTCCTGTTGCTACATCTCTTCCTTCCTTTCCTTTAGTTTCACATGCCCCCTATGCATTTTTCAAGTTATATAGAATCATGGAGTAGTTTAGGGTTGGAAGGGATATTTAAAACTCATCCAATTCAACTTTTCTGGAATGAGTAGGAACATCTTCAACTAGATCAGGTTGCTCAGAGCTCCACCCAACCTGACCTTGAATGGTTCAAGGGATAGGGCATCTCCCACCTCTCTGGGCAACCTGTGCCAGTGTTTTACAGCTCTCTCATAAAAAAAAAAAAAAACACCCTTCCTTACCTTTACTCTGAATTTACTCTCCTTTAGTTTGATACCATTGTCCCTTGTCCTCTTGCTACAGGCAGTGCTAAAATGTCTGTCCCCATCTTTCCTATAGTCCCCCTTCAAGTCTTGCAAGACTACAATAAAGTCTCCCTGGAGCCTTCTCTTGTCCAGGCCCCAATTTTCTCAACTCTTGCCTGTAGGAGAGGTGTTCCATCCCTCTGAATTGTTTTTTGACCTGTTTTTCTGGACCAGTTCCAACAGGCCCATGACTTCCTTGTGCTGAGGAGCCAGGAGCTGGATGCAGTGCTCCAGGTGGTTTACAGGAGCTGCAATACAAAATGCTTTGTGGAACAAGATGTGCTCGTTTTTGTGCTAATGTCTGCCAATATTAAGCATACTTTAGCACAATAACCACATAAAGGTGCCTTTGTGTTAGCTATTTCACAGGAACTTTTTTAAAAATATACTTATTCATACACAGAGTCCTTGCCTTTGCTAAATGCTGCTGTGTGGTAAGTACTCCTTCCATTTTGTAGCACTTATTGACTGACTAACAAATTATAATAAATTATATGTACTTACTTGGAATGATGAGTAGGTCTGCATACAGAACTGCATTGATATTCCATTTTCCTCCTTCTCATCATTGACAAAACAAAATGTCAATAGGAAGAAATGCAAAAGCCAAATTTTGTTCCATAGACAAGTAGTTATAGATCCATTTCCCCCTCTGCCTCCCCCTTTTCTATTTTTCTGTATTGAACTAGCAAGGCAGAATTTTTATAGATTAAAAAGTGATTTGTGATCTTGAAATGAACCTTCAAGCTATAAAGAAAATTGCTAAGGGATGATGTAATAGGGATCTGAAAAGATGAGAACAAACTAAACAAGATGGGTAGGAATTAGATGGTCAGTGATAATTGGGATGCCCAAAACTTTTCTGAGCCAAAGGTGATGGGTTCTTTACAGCATAGGTAGTAATCTCTGGAATTTACTGTCTGTGCTCTATGTAATTCCAAAGGCAGACTGGACAAGTTCAAGAGGAAGAAATCTATAGGTTTCACAGATTACTGAATACTCAGAAACTACAGTTAGTTAAGGAATTGCTTAATATGGCCTTCAAATAGCTAAACTCACTACCATAACCTGTGTTACTGATGAAATGCAAAAAGATTTTTGATCCCATAAAGACTTGAAAGGGTTTTTTTTTGCCATGGGACATGATGAAGTGGAAGTGTGCTTCTGCCTGATCATTGAAACTGTAGGAATATCAGGTTCCAGGATTGTGTTGGGGTAAAACAGGAATCAGGTCAAGCTAGTGTACAAATTCAAAGAAATGAGTTGTCAGTGAAGACAGACAGCTTAAGCTTTTGTTTAAACTGTTCTGGAATGATCAGTGGGCAGAACACACAGAAGTGATACAACTGGTAAATACTCACTTAGAGTCCTTATTTTACCTTGGTGATCCAAGACAATTAGTTAGCTTGCCAAAAAAACCAAAAAACCAACCCCCCCACACACAAATAAAAGGAAATGTTCTTTTTATTTAATGATTTATATTTCAAAACAGTTGGGTACTTGGACATTTGTACCTCTGCTAATTTTTTTTTAGGGACAATTCTTTTACTTTCTGAAAGGCACTTGCTCTTTGCAAACAAACAAAGGCCATGAAAAATACTCAAAATTGAAAGAGATTGTCCCTTGTGAAGCCATGTAGATTGGTCTTTTCTTGAGATGAGACTGACGGAACTAATAAGCTCAGTTCATTTCAACAGTAATAAACATGAAGTAAAAATCAGTTTTTAATGTTAGTATTCTTCATAGTGAATTTGTCCCAAAAAATCTCTTGATTCTCTTGAAAATTCAAATGCTTTGTATTTACCTGTTACTCCCTCTCTTCTACCTGCACTACAGCAATCTTCAGATGTATTGTTTGCTTTCTGTTCTGTTTCTAAAGGGAAAGTGGTGTCTCTCTGATACTTATTTGTATACAATTTTTGAAGAATTGTTACTACTTTATGAAAATGCATATGCATATTTTATACCACAGCATTCGTAAGTGAAAGAAAAAGACCCCTATTTACCCCCTGTAGTCGAAGCATTGCCAGCAGTATTGTTTTTATTTATTTGTATTTTTTTTTTAAGAGCAGCTTTTATGCCTTGTTCCAAAATAAGCTTTCCAACATGTGCATTAACTGCTGGTAGGGGATCATCCAACAAATAAATATCTCTTTTGACATAAACAACAAGCACAAAGATGATTCCTTGTTGCTGATCACCAGACCTCTTTCATCTATGCAGGAGGAAGAGGGAACTACACAAATTAGAGGATAGATACCTAGACAAAACACTGTTACAGTATAATTACAACTGATCCATGATTATAAGGCTGTGTTCATAATCAGATGGGGATTTACTTACCTGATACAGTTTTAGCATTCCATGGAGCATAACCATTAAATCCCACACAAACTTTGTGAAGCTTTATTCTGTGCCTCTGTTTCTTTTTTTTTTTCCTGTTAGTGTTGCAGTTGCTGATTTTCATGTTTCATATCTTCATAAAAGAGCATTGGCACCTGTCTCCTGATCTTTGCTGATTTTGCTAATATTATAGGAAATTATTCCCTCACAGAGCCAGGCATAACCTCATAGACATAATCCCAAAACTTAAGGAAATTTGCAGCAAATTTAGACTTCAATTTTATGTCATTTGCTACTTCAGCTGTTCCATCTTCAGTCCCAGAGTCTCTAAAATGACAGTTTTTAACAGAAGAAGACATATCAGTGCAGGGAATTCAGGAAAAAAAAAAAAAAAGGATTGTGGCTGTGTAAAGCTGCTAAAGAGAAGGAAAAAAGAAAAGGCAGCATTCAATCTTGTGGGCATTAGGAACTTGCATTCAAAATTACTTTAAAGCATTCCACAAAATGGCTATTGCTCAGGAAAAGCGCTGCATATTTACTAAAATTCTGCATATTGTTCTTTATCTGATTCAGATGAATCACATGAGATTTCTTTTAGTTTTCAAAATGGTTAAGCCAATCAGTACTTTTCAGAGATGATCAGCAGGTAGTAAAAGGGGCAGATGGAAAATGGGTTGGAAGGTCCTTTATGATTTCAGCTGCCCCCCAGATTTAACAGGTTTTTTTTGGGCTACAGCACAGCATTTGATTCCAAATCTTCCTGAAGCCTGTAATCCCATCTTTCCTAAACCTGAAATAAAAGTTGCAGTTATCAACTGTTTAGCCAGAATGTACACTTGAAGAAATTAATATATGAGCTTCAGTGGGAGTTGAGAGGGATATAAATGTAGAAAACGTCTGTTTAAATGTATCCTTCTGACAGCTACTTCTCCAGCCAAGGAAAAGACCTTTCTCAGCACAGGTCAGGTCAGGGAATAACTGATCTATTATAAACTGGCATAGAGAGGTCTCCTCTTGTGCAATTTTGGAAGTGGGTCATTCTCATTCCAAGTTTTTTTGCAAGAGAAGGATGAAATCTTAAGGGGAACAAAGTAGCTGTGTACCAGGCTGATCTGATTGTATCACTTTTGTGACTGATCACATTAGCATTTGCTCTGATTATTAGGAGCAACTATATAATTTGAAATGCATGCCTCTGGAGTAGCTGGATTAGTTTAATCAGTCATAGCATAATTTTTCATTTGCATTTTGAATCCCTTAATGCAGATCAGGGATTAGTCACTTCAAAAAAATGCCTGATTTCAAAACATTTCAGAATGTTTGCTCTTAAATGCATGATCAGAGAAAAAACAGGCAAAATTCTGCACTTAATTCACCATTTGGAAACTGACTGTAACATTCAGTAACAGATGCTTAGCAGCTATAATATAATAGAGCTTCATTCACTTCAGTCTACCCCAGCTGAGACACTGGCCCTTGTTAATGGACTATAAATGACTCTCAGGCAGTCACCACACTGAAATGGCAGAAGGGAACACAATCATTCTCCTGAGCCTGTTAATGAGTTTCTTTATGAAGATGCTCAGTGAACTTCTCTCTATTTCATTGTTTTACCAGCTTGATTGCTAAATCTGACAGGATGTGATGTAACTTTATTAGCAGTAGAAGAAAAATATTAAAAGATGGTAAAACACAGAGCTATTTATAAGTAGTAGTACTTCAAAAAGGAGTACATACTGCACAGTTTATTTGAGGTTATTAGAGGTAAATCCACCAGTACAAGTAAAATATATCCCAAAGATGATTGTGCTTAGGAGAGCATGTGGACACAACCAAGGGCATGTTGGATCTTTGGGCCTCCAACCATGGCAGGATTCTGACAGGCTACAAACCACCATGTCTGAAACAGATGTGAGTACAACTGAACATGTGCTGCTCTGCAGAATTTTTAAGAAACTTAAGTGTGTGAAAGAAATCCTGAGACACAAAGTAGGTGGGTATATTTGAAGACTTTTCTTCTTAGGGTTAATTTTATTAATAAATTTGCTACAATAAGATTGCTCCTACAACACAGTTTTGGTTCTCTTCACTTAAAAAAATATAAGCAACTTCAAATCTAGTCTTTCTCTTTTATTTTTCTCCCTTTTTCTTAAATGGCAGTATAGTTGGATGCATTTTAGTATGAATTGTAATATTTCAGTTGTAGCTTCATGAGGAAGAATTTCCATACCTAACTACAGGCAGTGTATAGACCACATAATTGTATCTCAAAGTATGACTTCAGTATTTCTTATTTTTCCCCATCTGAATAAAATTTAGTGCATTTTTAATTGTGGTATGTGTGCTCTGAACCATACAGCTCCATGACTAAGATTCAGTCCTTCATCTTGCTTTTATGTGTTTCTTTGTAAAATTGCAGCTGTTTCCTACTGTGAGACCTGTGGTATTCTCTTTAGTTCTAAAATTACATATTGTATGAGAAGAGATCAGTTGTTACACTTTCTAACTTACATTATGGACAAGAAGCACTCTTTGAAATTTTGAGCACTTACAAACCAACAAGTTATTGACTTAACATAAGCTTTTACTTAGTATATACCATGTACAGGATTTTTTTTCTCTAATAGGCCAGTTTGCCGTAACAGTGGGGTTACAGATTTATCAGGTGGATTATTTGCCTTTTTCATCCCATTTTCACAGACACTCTTACCCTTGCTAGTTATCTTAAGCCAACATGGGCATGGTAGCCAGTTCTGTATGTCCCACAAGGCTGTGTTTCTCCTTATCTATCTTTCTATCAGCATTTCAAGATTGATGCTTATAAGGAAAATTGGAATGAGTTCAAAAAACTGCATGAAAAGTTACTTGAAGAATAAGGGAATAATTTATGAGAAAAGACCCAGTTAAATACATGCGACTTAAAGAAACATCTGAGTTTTTCATAAAGGTCTGCATATCTTTAACAGCAAAGAGGTTGTGAGTAGAATTATTAAGGGACTGTGAGTCACTTGACTAGAATAAGGAAAACAAGCAGGTTTGGGGTTTTTCTAAGTATCTGAAAATCAGAGAGAAAATAATGGCACAAATAATAAAGTCTTTACAGGCTTTAAAGGTCAGCACATGTGACCTTTAGCATGCTCCAAGATCAGTTACAAAATTCTAAGTCTCTGAAGAACCACGTGATTTGGAGACTATTTATCTTTTCATTGTCATAGTTGTTAAGACAGAGTCTGTATTTTAAAATGGTTGGAATTTTGAATATAATGAGTTTATGTGCTTGGAACATTTGAACTGGATATGAATCAAGTACCAGATAACAGGGAAAAGCATGCACTGAGAAAGCATTAGCAAAACTGAGATCGGTGTTTTGGCTTGGTTTTCTTTTTAGGTTTTGGTTGGTTTCACTTTGTCACAAAACTGTAACAGATTTTTAAAAGCGCCAGTGATTTAGAAAAATTAAATTCAGAGGAATAGGACTGTGAAAAGAAATGGGAATCTCCAGATCTGTTACAGAGGCCTTCTGTTCCACTGGGATGGAGCAAAAAATACTGCTCTCTTGAGATTATTTCTGATGTTTTGTTCTCTTTGTCTTTTATTAGGAGAGAGATCTCAGAAGAGGAATATATAAAGATCCACTTTTATAAAATGTTTCAGAAACTACACTAATTCATCTTGTTTCTGTGAACAGATACTGGAAAAAACGCCACATTACAGTTGTGTTCACTATTTGAATCACAATTTTTTATGCCTTAGGTGGTTGTTTCAAAAGCTCTTTCCCAATAGTACATTGTAATCAATTTAATGCATGTTAAAATCTCATTCTTTATTTGGGTACACTTATCAGTTAATGAAATTGCCGCTCATTAAAATTCAGTTGTGAATTTAGCCATCTTCATCTGCAATCAAGCTGTAAAAGTCTTGTGGAAATATTTCCCTTATACAAAATATCTGAGAAAAAATTAACATGAAAAAGATAATTGAACATGAGCATTACAAAGTAGAAATGTTACGAACCTCGTGCCACACTTTTAAAAGCGATATTTGTGATACCTCCTTTTATGTATATTTTTCCAAGCAGATATGCTCCAAATTTAACCATTGAATATTTGTTTGTTCCTGTGACTTCTATTACATTTTATTATTTCTTTCAGTACACTGTTGCTTACTAAGAAATAGTCAAGTTTCCATTTTTATAACCATTGCTGTATGCAAGTGAAGGAATGTGGGGAAAAAGCTTTAAAAATTAAAAAGTCTTGTTTAATGAAAGAGCTGCATGCTAATAACTGCTTGATTAGGGTTATAAATGTATTTTTATATATTTATGAAATATATTACACGTTCCTAAGATATATAGATATAGACATATATATAAACCTACAGAAGCAGAACTACTGAAATATGAAAGGATTCTCTGCACAGAAAGTTCTGCTGTATGTTCTAGAATTTCCTTGGGATTTTGTCCTACATGTTATGAGTCATTAGAGACAGCAGTCCTGCAGGCACTAGAAGGTGCCTCCAGGCCTCGCAGGTGGGTGGATGGCTGATTTCAGGTGCCCTGCGTCCTGGCTGCTGCAGAGCCAAGACAACGGCCATGGCCAGGCTGTGCCGTTGGGTTCCATGGCCGCTGACATCACGGAGGACAATCCATGGAACAGTCACCGGGAGCTCCAGGAGCAACGGCAGCACTGACTCTCACTGCGGCTCGAGGCAGCGGTGTGTGTGGCAGGCAGGAGGAAGGCTCTGCTGGACAAGGGCTGGGCCTTCAGGACCGGCTGCCATGGCAAGGGTGAGGATGGGGCAGGGGCCGCCTTGGGCAGAGCGGGTGCCACCCGCAGTGGGGCTGCAGGGATGTGGCCTGAGCTTTCCCTTGAGCTCCTCTCCCGTCCATTCCCAGGGCCCTGCATGTCCTTCCCCACTACATCCGGAGCCATCTCCCTCCCAGCCCTGCTGAGCCCCTTCTGTCCCTCTTCCTCCAGATCATGGGTGAAACCTTCACCCAAATCGTGGTGGTGCTGGGCATGCTCCAGGTGCTGCAGGTGAATGACCGCACCACGAAGATGACTGAGGAGTTCGTGCGCCAGCACGAGGAGAAGCGCAACCAGGAGATGGCCCTGCTGCTGGAGATGGAGCAGAGCAGACACATGGTGCCCGAAACCACCGTGGGGAGCCTGCTGCTCTCGGCCTGCCAGCACTGGTGGTTCTGGGCCTCTGCAGAGATGCTCCTCACGTTCTTTGGCTTCTACTGGCGGCGCAGGCAGGGCAGCTCTGGCTACAACAGCTTAGCCTGCGGAGAAACTCCAGCAGTGCTCAGAAGGAAGAGGAGGAGGAGGAGGAAGAAGAAGAGGATGCAGACTGTGGTGACAAGCTGGATCAAGTCAGGTCACCAGATCTGTGTCTAGAGTGGAAGGACATGCAGAATTCAGAGGAGAAGGGGATGGAAGGGATGATCAAGGCATCTGCCAAGCCCTCCCCACAAGAAACTTTGGGACAGAACTGCATCCAGGGAATACACTAGAATTCATTCCCAGGCTGGATGTTCTGGATGTTTTTACCTTCCCAAAACCAGATTGTATTTTAGATGCTTAAGAATTTTTCATTTTAAGTGTAATATTTAAGTAATATTATAATGCATTATATTTATGTAGTGTTCATAATTAGGAAGTAGTTCTATTAAAGCAGCAAATGTAATGCTAACTAAATATGCACAGGGTTGAATCTAGGGAAAAGAGTAGTATTCATTGTTAGACTATATATTTTACCTTTCCAAAACCAGATTGTATTTTAAATGTTTAGGAAGCTTTCACTTTATGTATAGAGAATAGGAATATTAATAAAATTGTTCATAAATAGGATTTAGATCTATTAAAGTAGGAAATGTAATGCTAACTAAGTGTGCATAGGTCTGCAGACAGGGGAATAGAGTAGTATTCATTGTTAGAGTGTATATTTTATCTTTCTAAATCCAGATTGTATTTTAGATGTTTAAGAAGTTTTCATTTTAAGTATAGAATATATTATTATATTGTAAAGAATATTACATATAATATATCAAATATTGTTATTATATTGTAAAGAATATCTTACTAATATAAGAATATTAGTAAAATTGTTCATAAATAGGATGTAGAACTTAGAGCTGTTAAAGTAATATCCATTAAAAGTCTTGTTCTTTGTTATGTCCGTAGTACTTTACTCAATTAAACCTTTGTTTTGGTTCAGTGTTTGCAAGCTGTACTTTTTAAAGATGAATCTGTAAATAAGTAAATTTCCCTTCTTTCAAAAGTGACATACTTGATGGAATTTTATCCAATACCCAAGTGGTGTAAGACATTTTTATAGGAAACAAATTAAGAAATTAAATTTGTTTCTTGCACTGCCAACTGGTTTATTGGAAGACGTCTTTAGAAGTAACATACAGAGCACATTTTCACAGAGCCACATCTAATGAAATGAATGTATAAATTCAAGGCCCCAGGCCGCCCGGCCACCTTTCCCTGCTGCGGGCCGAGCTGTGGCAGCATGAGGCACACGCTTCTCCTGCTTCTCCCTGACAGGGGCTTGCTTTGGGCATGTTTTAAATGGCAGCAGGAGCCCCCCGAGAAGCTGCATTCCCCAAGCCATGGTGTTCAGGGTGCATTTCACGAGGCCTGTGGGCAGTACGGGCCAGAGCTGTTGGGGCACTTTCGGTGCTGGGAGACACCGGTTCTTCCCCGCCGCCCCCAGCGCCTCGGCAAGGGCCGCGCGGCTGCGCTGGAGGGCAGCGAGCGGCAGCAGCGACCCCACACCGCCACCGCCACGGCTCCGGGGGATGCGGGGAGCCGCACACCGAGGGGCCGCAGCTCCCAGGCAGTGCCAGAGATCCCCACCTGCTGCCACAGCTGCTCCACAAGCTCCTGCCTTCCCAGTTTTCTACTCTGGGGAAGGGTTGAGCCCAGTGGGGTTTGTCCGCCCTTTTCCCTCTGCCTCCCCACACGCGGGCGCCATCTTGCAAGGGGTTTGTTCCTCCTTGGTCCTGGGCAGTCCGGCAGGTTTCAGCGGCTTTGTAGCTACTCATTATCAGGGTTTGTGGGCCGTTTTTGGGGGGTTTTTTGGGTTTGTGTTGGTGTTGTTGGTTTTTTTGCCTGTTGCTGTTTCGTTTTCATTTGGTTTTTTGGGGGCTTTTTTCGGTTTGTGTTGGTGTTGTTGGTTTTTTTGCCTGTTTCTGTTTTGTTTTTATTTTTTTTTTTTTTTTTTTTTTAGTTAGCTGTTATTTTTCACATGTATCTACTCACATTCGCCTCTCTTTATTGGTGAAAAAAGAGTGGATAAAACTAAAAGGGGATAAAACTAGTGGATAAAACTAAAAGCTAACCTATTTTGGAGTGTCTGGCTCTTAAATTAAACCAAGAAAGTAAGTGAAATAATTTGGGGTTTTTTCCTAGTCCTGGAGTGAAGTCACAGAGTGCTAATATTGAAATGAATGTCTCCTTCTAGCACTAGAAACAGCTTTGGACTTGATACTATAAAATTCTGAGCATCTGACCCCACAGTGCAATGAACATGAATTGAAGGTTATAAATAAATATTACAGTATTCCTAGGTATTCATGCCAATCATGAGCGGGACTTTTGGATCAGATTCGGGTTGAACAAAAAATATTTGTAGCCTCTGCAGGATTTTGGTTATTAGCATATGCTGATTTGTCTGGCGAGAAATGCAAATTTATTAATTTGGAACGGAATTTTTCATAGACTTTTTTCATTATGGGTAGAGACTAGATCTTACTGTATAATGTTTGGGGAGGATTGAAGCAAACCTTTTTTACTTTTATGGGTTTTTTCTCTATTTTTCTGTGCAATATAATGCACAACTTCTACTTATCCTTTATATGTTAAATGCATTATATGCTTCCCAACTATTTTTTATTTTTGGAGAATAAGTTAAACAATGGGGACAGTACAAAACTCTTGCAGCTAACAGCTATTATTATATCCTTTCATCATTATGGGTGAAAGCCAATAATATGTAGCAGATGAGATTAATCCAATGGATTAACAGTCAGCTCAAGGGAAAACAGAAGGTGTTAAGTATTCACCAAGTTCCTTTTATGGTTGTCAGACTGACCTTAAAAATGTTAACTGTCAAAATGAGTATGTTCTGAAGCATATAAAGACATTTTGACGCTTCCAGACAGGAATTAACACATATTTTTTAGGAGCCTGAAAAACAATTTGAAGACCCCACTGATGGTAAATTAAGGTCACATTCAGGGGCTATAAGCAAAGCCCTTCCTTCCAGTGGATGCTTCCTTCCAGTGCCTGCTGCTTCTGAGCCAGCAGAAACTCCCCTTTTTGAACAAAACTGGCATTTGCTACATATAACCTGTGTCCTCCTCATCCTACAGGGCATGCACAGAGCATTGGGACACCTACTCCTGTTACCTTTCAACAAGGCAGAGCTGTCATATTCTGAGTTTAACTCAGCTCAGGTGGGGGCTAAACGTTATCTTGGCAACACATTGACCCACTTAAAAAAAAGCAAGCTAAGACACATCCATAATATTGTAGCTAATGACATCTCATCTGTTTGTTTCTGCATTTAATTTTTCAGTTACAGATGCAACTTAGTTTGCTATGGTGGGCGTAGGAGTCATCATTTTTAAACTAGGTTCACATTTCTGAGAAGCAGAGCTCTTACTTGTCCATCTGCCCTACATGGTGCTGAATTAGTCATTCTGTTAATATTCCATTTCCAGAGTTTCTTGTCCTTGTTCAGATTATTTGGAGCAAAAATTGAAAAAAACTTTAGAAGTAGCTTTAAAAACTTTTAAGTACCTATTTAAACCTGGTGACAAACTCCCTGGGATTTTTTCCAGTCATGACAAAATGTGGTCTTTGGAGATAAATACAGAAAATGTTCCAACAGAACATATGCATGTGTGTGTATATACATTGCATCTTTGCATGTATCAGGGGATTAGAGGCCATGGTAAAGGGAATGTTTATAGTCAGCCAATAAATAAGGCCAGTTTCCAAGCAACAATTTATTACACTGACATCCAGTAACAATACAATACACACGAGCAGTGGTGAGTTCTTAATTGCTGTCAGTCATTACAACACATGTCCAGTGTATGACTCCTTACCTTTTCCTATAAAATACCTGTGGAAGAAAGCCCGTGGCCCAGTCCCATATGGTCAGCACCGATAGCCCTTGATGGTCTCACTTGCAGAAATCAGGATGCTCAGAGGTGAGAGCTCTTCAGCAAGAAAAGCCGGCACTGAAGGAGGATTTTTTTTTGCTCCCTGCAGTTGTTCTTCTGTCCTTAGTGCTTTATTTTTCCCACAGTATCTTGTCATAGTTCTTTATACTTTGTTGTCTTGGAATTCTGGCTTTTGCCAGGCATATTTATTCCTTACTCTGCAGGATCACTTTGGTTTGATGAGACACTTTCTGCTTTTTCTGCAGGATAAATTTGGTTTCCCTGGACATTTTCCTACCTGCTCTGCATGCTTTATCTTCTGAGCAGATTTTACTGCTTGTAGATGTTTTCCTCCACACTATTTGTGCAGTTGTGCCATAAATCTCTGTATGCCTATTTTGCATATATATATATGTATACACACGTATGTATTTCAGCTGTGTTATATAAATGGTTGCTTGCTTGGTATTGTTATTTCTATTGTTACTGTGTTACAAGATCCTTATTCACTCCCTGTGGTAAGGTTGTTTTAGTTTTCGGAGGTCTAGGTTGAAGACAAAGAAATACTATTTATATTTTAGTCTGGTTTTGTTCTAGGGACTCATCAGGCCTCTGCCTGAAGTCTGAAACTTCTGAAAAGTCTACTTTTTGTTTCTTCCAGTTAATATTTTATTACTTGATACTTACTGGACAAAAAAATGTTACATGCTTTTTTGTCTTGCTGCTCAGTTAGGATGTCCTTATTTCCTGTCTCTCTTACCTTTCTGTTTTGGTCCACCCTCGCTATGCCTAAAAACATCCCTTCAGTGTCTGGATTGTGTACATTCTAACTGGAATAAGTGAGATTTTTTCCCAGTAGTGCTTTGGAATTAAGCCCCCAGCCCTTTTATTTTGCTTATATTACCTCATTTGTTTAGGCAGAATTCTCTGCCCAAGAGCCTTTAAACTGTAATTTAGCCAAAGCTGTATTTTAACAGGTAGATTGTGCATGCATACAGGTATGTAGGTGTGTGTATGTGTGTACAAACAGGGAGCTCACCATGATCTAGACATGCACACACCTGTATTTACAAGCACTGCAGAAATCCCACTGTTCCCACTGCATCCCTGTCACCATAACTCAGCTGCATCAAGCGCCATTTCCTTTTCCTCCACAGGGTTTTAGATCACCTGCATATTTGATCAAGGCACAATACAGCTTTTTCCAGTCTTCATAAATATTAATTCTGTTAATTAAATATTAAATCAAATAGTAAATTATAATTAAAATTAAAATATTAAATATTTATTGAAGGATATCTAGTGTCAGTGGCTCTGAAAGCACATATCCAGACATTTCCTTCTAGTTAATGTTGTGCCATTTATAATTGTTATGGAATGGTCCAGCAGCCAATTATGTCTTTCAGACTGCTAAATTCATGTTCAAGTCACATCATTCTTTCTCCTTGAAAGAGATTTGTTGAGCTGTATTGAAACCACTGATAACATTTCTGCAGCAAATTTCTGGTTTGAAGAACGATGATTATAACACAAGAGCTAAGAATTATTCTGCTCAAAGCTCAGCTTACTCTGCAGTTCAAAGCCTGCTGGCCCTGGAACTTGGTCTTTGAGTAGTTTGGAATGTAGTGAAAGAATGTTACATTTTAACCTAATCACCACTAAGAAGGGAAAAAACCCACCTGATTATACTTTCTGCTCTTGGAATTTCATCCCACCTATGGCACTGGAGTTGGTATTTTTATTGCCAAATTGACATTAATTTACATTAGAACATGTAAATTATAGTAGGATGGGAAAAAGTCAGGTTACTAATGCCTGTACTGTTTACTTTTTCTCTATTTATGCTGTTTATTTTGAAGTGATTTTCACATATTTAACTGATTTTGCTGATATTCAGCAAACCTGACAGATTATTTTCACTAAATCACCATTCTGAAGAAAAGTATAAAGAACTCACATAGTTCCAGCATTAGAATCTTAGTGTTTGACAAGAAATCCTGCCTCTTGTCTTTTTCTTGCAAGTTTTAAGCGATAAAGTGCTCCTGAAACCTAGAAATCCAGCATGTCTGAAAGCATTTCTTTTTCATGGAATAGACCAGACAATAGACATTTGAACAAAGCCCTTGATGCAACTATGCAATAAATAAATGTGAGGGTTTCTTTGGTGAAGCAGGTCTGAGACTTTCTGATACCAAAAGATATTTGAGTATTCCATCCTGAGACCTCAGTTTCCCAAATAAAATATTTCCTAGATGAAATAGGAAAAGACTGCTATCTTTTTTTCTTTCTTTTTTTTTTCCTACTACTTTTTATAGGACCCAATTTTATTAGTTTTTATTTGTGGCCTCATTTTTGTTCCCATGTGAAGATTCTATTCCACTTGAAATTGTGGAGGCTGAGATTACAATCATCAGCCTAGTACAGCCACCTATTTGAAATAGCTGATCAAACCAAAAACAAGGCAAGAAAGAATCAAAACATGTAAGTTTGGTTAATTTTTAAATTATGCATTTGTAATGTACCTGCTTTCACCATGTTTTTCCAGATAATTTTGTATAGCCTAGTATTTCCTGATAAGCTTGCTTGCTGTCCCTTCTGTTCTTCCTACATGTAGCAATTTAGAGTTAAAAATAATTATCCCCTTAAATTATGTCAAGTATTTGGTTTTCACCAATTGTACTGTAAATGTTTTTAAACCCATTGTGGGATTAAATGAGAAAGAAAGATGGTGAAATACTCACACTGCACATAATACATGTGGCACCTGCTGTTGGACATTTTGATTCATATTACAACTATATTTATTAATCTAGTATAGGTATTATTTATAAATGTTTATGTTGAAACAGATGAGGCCGAAGAGAATACTCCCTGCATTTGCAATAAAACAGTCAGGCTTTGCATCTGTTTCTATATGGAAACTACTTTTAAAAAATCAAATGTAAATTCTAAACATTTTGTAAAAAAACCCCACAACCAACAAACAAGAGGTTGGTAGCGAAGAGACATTAATTTGTGAATAAATTTTAAAAAGCTAACCAGAAGTCCATTATTAGACATTTTTATTTAGCAACAGAGCCTTGGTTATCAGTGGCTGCTGCAGAGCAGGCAGTGCTGGTCAGAGTTCTCAGTGCTGTGCCTCTTGCATTGCTCTGGAATGTGCATGGCACAGCCATTTCATCTGCTCTGCACGGGGAGGATGAGAACAAAGCCACCGCTGCCATTAATATTTGCATGCCAGAATGGAACCTGCTGGGCTTTCTCCAGTGCAACTGACAGAAAATGTGCTCCTCCCTTCCCAAACAGCTTACAAATGAACACGAAAAGCCCAGCGTTTCTATCTCTCCTCTTCTGCATTTCCATAATTCAGGGGAAAATTCCTTATGTGGAAAGGAACCTGCTTGGCATGTTTTCACTCTGTCAATGTGAATGCTTTCCAGAGGTGACTAGATAAATCAACAGAGATTGTTTGTCTCTCTGGCAAAAGAGGCCATAAAAGCAAATGACTGTGAGGAGAACGAAGTGGAGTAAAATGTCAAGATTTATGCAGAGGTGTGGGGAAATCAAGGTTGTTTTTTCATCTCTTAATTTGTAGTCCATTTTGAAATGCATTCGGGATTGTGTTTTTCTCTTCCTATCCTGAAGAAATAATCCCAAAATAAATGATTTAATTGGAGACAGAAGTAATTTTGGTAACATGTCTTGCTGTCTCAGATGGTACCAGAGAAACTGTTAATTAAATGGAAGGCTCTTTACTGAGGCCAGTTCTGAAGTGCGCTTCATGCTTCATCATGAAACTGCAATATCTGTCCAGTTTAAGAAAATTATGCACATCACAGTGACTTAGTAAATCTCACATTTGTAAATCACAAAACATTCTCAGCTATTTATTATAGACTTTATAATGTCTAAGATTCCTGTCTTTCTTTTATCTGTATTTTTGTTTACAGCAGGTTTTGGCAAGACTCCCGGGATTTTTGGAACTGGTAAGGATTTTTAGTTTTTATAATATGTACTGAAAATAAGTTTGTACACATGAAAGTTTTACAAAGAGGCAATAGGTAAAAACAAATGTACCTTTATCTGCCATGTTTTGTATTTTCTCTATTATGTACAAGAGGGTCAACAGGGGAAAAATGTAGAACTGTGGATGCTGTTGTGTTTCATTAATACAATAATTTCTATGAGAAATATGATTGGTTTAACTTCATTTATGTAATTAGAAGAATCAGCACAAAGCAGCAGTGTTGTTGCCATGTACACATTATATGTTTTGCTGTGGAGATTTCAGAATTTCAGACAATGAGGTCAGTGGCTACCTAACCTGAATTTCCACAACTATATTAGAGAGGAAATTGGTTCTAGCATATATATTCCTGGAACATCCTCAGGGAGTACACAGTTATGATTACTCAGTGCCTTTAAATCAATGTAGTGGCTGGAACAATATTTATAATATTTGGCAGCTTAAAAATATTTTTGAAGATGAAATGATGGATAGCATTTTGGCTAATGACTCCCTTCAGTTTGTATCCTGGTCAAACTGCCACTGAAGGGTTGGGTAACTGTGTAACACAGCCCCAGCCAAATGGCAGAGCACAGGTACAACAGCAAAGAAAGAGAAGGATTATTTTGCTAATTCACAGATAGATAATTGCTTTTATTAACTTTAATTTTTAAGGGTTTTGCCTCTGAACATTGAATAACGTTGATAAAATTTGTTTGAATAACTGAAAGCAGAGTAGGTTGTGGTTCATGTAGAGAACCATTATCCTGCAGCTTTGAAAGGGATCAGGTAGGAAAACATTCTTGAACTGATTGACCTACAGTGTGCAGTTAATATCCTCTCAAGCTGTTGGAAACACAGAGGAGTAACTAAATTCAGACCAGGCAGTCTATCCAGTTGCTAAGGAGAAAAAGCAAAACTCCTGTTCATTCCCAAACTTTACTGTGCTTATGTCTATGGAATAATTCTGGGTTCCATCCCACAGTCTGTGTAGACTTTCTGTAAGGTCAAATCCTAAAATTATTTCTCAACATTTGCATGCATTTTTTAGGTGTCAGTCAGCAAATTTCATTTGAACAATGGGAAGAAAATGCTCCCTTGGGTAAGAGGGACAAAAAAATGTGATTCTGCAGCTCCTTCAAATGGTTGCTTCACTAAAATATTGACTACAAATGTGATTGAGTTTGACTTGGAAGAGTATTTATTTCAATAATCTGTGGCAATAACTCCACATTTCCACATTTCTCTTCTTCGGTGGCAAAATTTTAAAAGGTTAAAAAAAGGAGGGTTAGGCTTACAAAACTTACCAAATATATCTGAGGCTCAAATGTAGCCGTTTCAGCTCTTTCATTCAGTTGCATTATACTAAGGAAACATATTTTTATCTCTTACTAGCAGTTCTCTAAAAAGGCTGATTTGGCAATATGCAGATTAAAGAGAAAAAAATAAATATATTCCAGGTAGTATGGTATTGTATGCAGCAAGACTAAATGTGAATGAAATTCCTTTTCAATTCCTTCAGCTGTAGCCTCATCAGCACAGCTCTACTGATGGCATTTCTTTAATTTCCCATGGATATTTTCTGTCCTTTTTTCCTGAATCCTTATTTTTTTTTTGTGGTATGGATATATCTGGTGTGAAAATCTGGTTAGGCAAGGCAGGTGAGAACTCTCTCTGCCCCATGCTATTCTAGCTCAAATTTCAATTTTTAACAGTAATTTTAAATTCCTCTTCCTGTGAACCTCCCCCTGTCCCTTTCTTGGAGTTCACTCATACTTTTGAATAAAAGATTAAGCCTTTAAGTTCAGCTGCTCTGGTGAGGTCTGTTAGCACTTACTCCTAAAACACATTTTACAGTTGCCATAAAGAATCCTCCACAGAGCTTCAGCAATGTCTGAAAGGTCTCACTCTGTTAGTCAGTAATGTGCTGCCAGCAGCTCCTGGTGTGTTCCATGTACTGTTCTTACATAACCAACTGGAGCTTTTTAATCAATCAGGATCTGAAAAAAAACAAATTCTCTTGTGCAAAGGAGGAATGATTGAGGATACAAATAATAACAAAGACTACATTTAAAAAACCCCAGATTTTAAAACTTCCACTTCAACCTTACACTGAGTAGAAAAGTTGGACATTAAAATAAATGCACTTTAAAATGCAGTTCAGTTATATAATTACATCCTTTCAATAGCTTTACATAAACCTCCTTCCTAATTATGGTATTTTAAAGATTTTAAAGATTTGTCATGCAGGCCAAGATGGTAGGAAGCATCTGGGTTGGAGGAAATATTATTGAGGAAAATAATCTAAGGAACAGAGAAGTTATGAAGTCCACCTGTGCACAAACCATGCATCCATATAATCTCTCACCTCAGAAGACACAAAATGTGTTTTATTATAACATGCATTTCAAAATCCTGACAGTTGATTCTTCATATTGCACCAAGCTTGTATAGTCGTTATTGGAGATCTCATATTAACTAACTACAGAAACAGACCTTGAGTCAACTCAAAGCATATTTTCACAGCATCTTTAAGAAAAATGGTTTTGTTGGATTTAGAGCCAGATTGTGTAATTGTTAAGAGAGGCTCTTAATTTTTCACACAGTAGAGAGGGAATTTGAAAAGAAAATGGAAAAACTTTTTATCTTTGATTTACAGACATAGCAGTTGAGACTGGAAAGCAATAGTTCCTAAAGAACATCACTGCTTCAAACAATCTGTGAGTACGAAATAGAAGCAGTATGAGAAAGGGAAAGTCTGCTGACAGACTGAGAATCTTGTTTTATAAAATAGCTGCAGAGGGCTTGAGAGCTTTAGAGAGTGCCAGTGAGGGGGCAGAAGAGAAGTGTGTGCACATCTTAGGAGAAAATTACTGAGCTTTAATCTCAAACACATTAACCTCAAGCCTTCACTGTGAGGTAGCTTGGTTCTGGTTTTTGGAAATACTGAGCTCTCTCTTCTGTTGGTGTAAACAGAAGAAATAATGCAGAGGTGGGGGGGAAGAGGAAAATGTATATGAGTTTTACAGGCATAAAATATAGATATCTGTGAATTGCAATCCTTTTTTAAAAAATAGGTCTTGAGAAGATCATTACTGCAAAATCCTTAGTATGGTCTCCCAAGGAGCTCGGGAATAGCATGGCTATCCTGTCGGTCTCTGAAGCACATGAAATGAATACCACTACTTGCATGCTTAACTGGGACCTAAACCAGTGCCCAGCTGTTCTGTCAATGAAAATTCTGGGGGGGTCTAGTTGATGGGTCCAGCTTCTGAGAGAGGAAGCAGGGGACCCTGCAGGACACAGATTTCTGAACTGGGGAGCACAGGTGCACTCCATCAGCTGGTAGAGTGGTCCCTGTGTGCACCCCCTTGCACTGACACCCATCTCCGTCAGCCAGGCTCGTGCTGCACCCAGACCAAAGCAGGACTGCTTGAGCTGTGTGAAGGGGGCTGCAGCCAAACAACCTTCACACTCGATTTCACAGGCAGGGACATTGAATGGAAACACAAAAAGGGTATTATATGACATTTATATAACATTTGCAAGATGATTACTGCAGTTATAGGCTACCCACATTTTAAGGAGGATGAGACTTTATTTAAAAAATGAAAAAGAGAAGCTCAAAGTTAAGCCATGACTCACACATGAAGCACTGGTCGTGGTCACTGAGGAATGATTTTTATTACAGTAGGCAACTCTTCAGTCTGTTGGATACAACAGAAGTCAGTCTCTGGAAGCCAAGAGTACAGGTAAACTTTGCAAGGTGCAAATTTTGACCAGGTAATCAACTACTGAACAGCACACCCATAAAGGTGGTAAGTGCTGTCTTGCAGTCACTCATAACCAAGGCTGAATGCCTTTGAGATACAGTGTAAGTCAAAAACTATGGACTTGATGTACAAGTTGCTGGTGAGAGTTAGAGGAGGTCAGACCATGTGGCAATTGTCCCTTTTATATTCCCCAAGTTGGAGGCATATCTTAATACTTACTGCTCCACTGCTTCTCCAGGTGTCAAGAAATGTTCAGCTAGTCTAGAAAAACATTCTGAAAGGTTGTTGCTCAAATCTGATCTGTTTGTATTTAAGCAAAATACAGTTTGGGGGATCCAGTGCTATCTCGACATCATAATCAGGATGTGGCCCTGTAGTATTGCTTAGTACACACAGTAAAACACAGCCCTGGGTATTAAAAATTGTTCAGGAGAAACTGAAAGGCATTTAAAACAAATTATAATAACTCAAAATTTTTGATACAGCTCCAGAATTAATTTAGAAACTATTGTTAATGACCACAGATACCAGTCATCTCTGAAGGAAGTAGAAAATGGTAGTCTGCAGAATAAACATGATGCTATTTGTAGATTCTTTTTAATCAAAATACTCAAACTGAGAAAATTACTCAATAAACATGATGAGCAAATATTTAACCTTTAGGTTTAGTTTGTGTTCACATTCCAAACAAATATAGTTAGAGATGCTTAAACATTTGTAAGTGTTGAACATATGTTTACAGAGTAATTATATTTAACATTGGGAAATTCACAAAACACTTTCCACATGTGTTATGTGCCCTTTTATATTAATGTTTTCTAAATGTCATGTTGAATAGTATATTGAATTCTGGCTTCTTTCTAAGGTAGCTTTAGAAGATATTTTTCTCAGCTGTAATAACTTCTTGCATTTAAATATATTGTTGGTGTTTCCATATATCCTATTACCTTGCATTTTCCAGTAAACCAACAGATGAAGGTTTTAATAAACCCCATGATTAAGCAAGATTTTTACTGCAGCTATCCTTTTGCATTTCAGATTGTCAGTTTGCTGCTACTGTGATTTCCCCTCTGTACAGGATTACCTTTGTTCAACAGGAATCATGCAAGGCAGTGATTAACAAGAGATTGGCTAACGTATTTCATCGCATTATGCAATTTTGATATTGCACCTCATTTACCAACGGGGAAAAAAGTTTAAAAGGAAAGTTTCTAAACTCCACATTTTTGTCTGAACTCTCCACAGGGCCTTGGAGCCCTTTCAACCTGGGCTGTTTTGGCCCACTGTCCCAGTGAGCTGTGGCTTGGCTGGCGCTTCCAGGGCTGCTGAACATCACTATGGCAGTGGAATTCCCGGGTGTGAGCTGGGCCGCGGCAGGCAGCCAGGCTGGGAACGGGGAGCACCGGATGGGCTCTGCTCCTCGCTGCCCTGGGGGCCCCGCAGGGAGGTGTCGGGTCCTGCACCTCCTCCCTCCGCTTCGGGGCTCCCAGGAGCACGTGGAAGGAACCTGCGCTTCCTCAGCAGGAGGAACAACTGCTTCCCAGGAGGGCGGCAGAGCCCTGGAACAGCTGCCCAGGAAGGGCGCAGAAAATATATATCTGGAGACATTTCAAAGCCACCGGGGCGCGTTCCTGTGTCACCTGCGCCAGGTGACCCTTGGCAGGGGGCGGGACAGGGTGATCTCCCGAGCTCCTTCCAGCCCGAACGATTCTGTGACTCAACCGGGATGCTGAGCCCTTCGATCCGGGGCACGGATGCAGGAGAGCAGATTTGTGTAAAAACCAACAAAAAAGGGGATTTCACCTCGTAACCGTCCCACCTAACAGAGGATTTGTCACACGCTCGCTCTATAATGTCGGAGCGCTTAGCACTCGTTCAGAGCGCTCAGCCCACACCCATTGCCAGTGCCTGCCTGACACCTGCCGGCAGCCCAGCGGCCTCGGGGGGACTGGAGGGGAACCGGCTCAGCTCGGTGTTTGCAAGGACACCGGACCCGAGAGGCCTCGGGAGCGGCAGTGGGAGCGGCGGGAGCGCCTCGAGAGCGGCGGGGCCCATTCGGGGCCGGGCACGGGCAGGGGGCAGCGCGGCCGCCGCCGGCAGGGGGCGCAGCGGGCGGGGCGCGCGGGCCGGTCCCTGCCGGCGCCCGTAGGGGGCGGGGCCGCGGCGCGTGAGGGGCCGGGCTGCCAGGGCGGCGGGACCGGCGTGAGGGCACGGGCCGGGCGAGGGTCGCGAGCAGCCATGGCGGCGGGCAGCGCTATCCAGATCCCCACCCGGCTGCCGCTGCTGCTCACGCACGAGAGCGTGCTGCTGCCCGGCTCCACCATGCGCACCAGCGTGGACTCGCCGCGCAACATGCAGCTGGTGCGCAGCCGGCTGCTGAAGGGCACCTCGCTGCGGAGCACCATCATCGGCGTCATCCCCAACACCAGCGACCCCACCTCCGACTGCGACGACCTGCCCAACCTGCACAGGTGCGGCTCGGCCCGGCTCTCCCTGCCGCCCTCGCGGCCTGCGGGCCCCCGGGAGCCCGGCCCGGCCTCCCCGGCGGGGGCTGCCGTGGGGTCACCCCGCGGGGCCGCCCAGCTCCGCCGCCCCCGGGAAGCGCCTGTGCCCTCCCAGAAGCCCGGTCACAACCGACCCAGCGGCCGAGGTGCCGGGGGCGGGCTGACCGGAGGGGAAAGTTTGAAAAGAGGCTAAAGAGCAAAATAAGGCGAAAGAACGCAGCTCTAGGGCTGTCGCAGCTGTTAACCATGGGATTTCTCACCTAATAGGTAACACAGATACTGACGTAGTTAGAAATTGTATTTCTGTCTGGTGAAACCAATATGATGTAACCCTTACTCTCCGAACTTTGTCGTATCGTATCAGATGTTGCAAGAAAATAACTTCTGTTGTAAATCTGCTTCAATAGGTACTGTGATCTAAAATATCGATTCAGTTCAAGGCTGAGAAGAGCTGTCATTTGCAGACACTCCCATTTCCCAGTGCGTATTGCTTAAGCAGAAGTGTCAGTGTGCCTGTCCTCAGCCAGATCCATTATTATGAAAAAATTACGTATGTTTCTAAATTGCATGACTAATAATACAGTACCTTACTTCATTTTTCAGTTAACACACTTGTGTTCAGGTTTTAGGGTTTGGTTTGTAATCTGTGTTACAAAGGGAATTGGATAATTTGATTTCATTTCACAATAGCAGCTGTGTCCCATCAGGGTCTTACAACCTACAGCTTGGTTGCTTCTGATAAGGATCACCCCAAATGTTCTGTGGAAGGTGACAGATAATACAAGGATTTGATCTTGTTTTTAGGATTGGCACTGCTGCCCTGGCAGTTCAGGTGGTTGGTAGCAACTGGCCCAAGCCCCATTACACGTTGCTGGTGACAGGCCTCTGCCGGTTCCAGATCCTGCAGCTGCTGAAGGAGAAGCCCTATCCCGTTGCTGAAGTGCAGCAGTTAGATCGACTTGAGCAGTTCACTAATGGCCATAAATCTGAGGAGGAGCTTGGAGAGCTGTCAGAACAATTCTACAAGTATGCAGTACAGGTAATTGGTTTTATTCTTGTGTGGCACATAACCTGTAGGTATACTTAGGCTCTTCACTTCTTTTCTGTCTGCCTTTCTGTTTCTCCAGTTCCTATATTTTTCAGTGATTAGTAGGGTTTCAGTATTTCTGCTGCAAAACAAATGTCACTGTTACAGCTTGAGGTTTCTATGCCAAGTTCCAGGGTGTTTGCACAGCTCATTGCCGCTGAATCTTGTGCAACTGCTTATGTTGGTGCTATGATAAGTTGGTGTTTCATATGTAGCAATACTACAGATACATCCTAGTAAAAAATTTGATTAATTGTTACAGAGGTATAAGAAAATATGTATGATAGAAGCATAATGAATTGGAATTTAAAAGATGTGTTGATGAAGACTCATGGGGAAGTTTTTCATCTGGGTATGTGGGGGGAAATAGGAGATGTATGTATTGAAAAAATGATGCAAACCATAATGATACTTTTGAACTTCTCAAACAGAATTTAAAAGATGTGTTGAAGAAGAGTCATGGGGAAGTTTTTCATCTGGGTATGTGGGGGAAATAGGAAATGTATGTATTGAAAAAATGATGCAAACCATAATGATACTTTTGAACTTCTCAAATAAGCAGAAATCTCAAAGTTTTGGTGCTCTACGTTGAGTTAGTGCCTCCTCTGTGAACTTCTGGTGAACTTATTTCAGAACCTTTTTGGCACAGTACCTGGACATGCTTCACACTGCAAGGCACAGTTGTGTTTAGGTGAGAGAGGCACTGAGACGATTCCAGGAGGCACCCAGCAGCCATTAGCGTTGTCCCTTGTGTGTTGCAGCTGGTTGAGATGCTGGATATGTCCGTGCCTGCGGTCGCAAAGCTCCGGCGCCTCCTGGACAATCTGCCCAGAGAAGCTCTGCCAGATATCCTGACCTCTATCATCCGAACTACCAACCAAGAGAAGCTGCAGGTAGTGTCTTCTTCAGCGGTTTTAGTGCTTGTTAGGTGTTGCTATCTTTTAGAGTCAGTCACTTTTAGGTAATTTTGGAATTGCTTACGCTTGTGACTGTACAGAGATAACCTTATGCCAGCAGGGATTTGTGTTACAGCTAAGCATGAATGCTTGCAAAATGGTTTGATGGTGTTGTTTAAAGTGTTTATATATGCATGTGGCAGAACTTGCCTAAGGTAAAGAGATCTAGTTGGGAAGTCTTAGAAATGGTTCATTTTATTAAACTTAAATAAGTAAAGCATGGACTTCCCATAGTAAAGACGATAAATCTTCCTTCAGGTTGTATTGAAACTGCATATTTATCCCAGCTGACTGATCATTATACATCTCTTAATAACTTCAGAATTAAAATACTTTTAGTATTAGATCTAAGTATTTTAAAAAACATCTTGAAGTCTGGGTTTCTTTAAACATTGAGACAGTGGTTAACTTTCTGTCATATGTCAAAGTAAATCTGTGCAAAAATTGTCTTTATGGCTTGGTGCTTATTCATCTGATTTCTGTATTTGCTTGCTGTGTTTTGGAAGTTGTTCCTTTTCTTCTCTAACTGCTTATGCTGCACCTGGAATTAAATGTGTGTTAGGTTATTTCAAAGCAACACAAGTAGAAGTTAATGCAGTAATCTTAAGGGAAGATGTGTACTGTAGCTGAATATCCTGCTGGAAGAAGGTACATTAGGGATTAGTGTGTCACTTTTTCATTATTAGAAGTTCTAAAGAAAAGAGCAGCTGGTGGAAGCTGTGGAAATACAGAGGAGCAGAATTCTACCCATTTCCAAACATTAACTTCATTTAATATGAAAATGGAATTGTGTGCACAATATCAAAAAACCAAAATAAACAAAAAATCTCTGAATGAAAACCTTAAGGCACAAGGGGATTTTTTTCCCCTGGGTTACCCAAGGAGATGATGCTGTAACTTTTTTAACAGGGCCATCTCTTTCCTGAGGCCTAGTAATTGAAAAATAGAACATTGCCACAGAAAATGCAACTGAAATATTAAGATGTTTTAAAACTAGATAGGATAAGAGAATTTTCTCTAGTTTGAAGTGCTTTGTAGTTCAGGCATGCAGACCCTTGAGGGCTAGATTTTGTGTACTGTATTCTCCTTGCTTTTCTTGCTACCTGTTTTCCTAAATCCATCTATTCTTTACCTCTGGTCAAAAGACAGTAGCAGTCTGAACCTCCCATGTTCCCTTCCCCAGAGTGAGGACTCATCAGTGTGAATTTGCTGGCTGCTTACAACTCCCTGCTCTTAGATTTTAGATGCTGTTAGGCTGGAAGAACGGTTCAAGATGACCATACCATTGCTTGTTAGACAGATTGAAGGCCTGAAGCTGCTTCAGAAAACAAGAAAATCCAAACAGGATGATGATAAAAGGGTATGGAGCTTTAAATTTTGAATACTTCAACATTCTAAATAAGTACTAAGATGCACTTTTTAAACAGGCTAATGAATGCATGATTTTAATATGTGCATTTTTAATGTGTAGCCATAGCTGTCAGCTTCGGCTGGGTAGATATACAAAAGGCAAAATATTTGTTTAAAACTGCCTAGGCATTATTTTAATGTTTTTTAAATTTAATTTTTATTTTGATCTGAGCACTTTGTGACATTAAATGAATGCTCAGATTCCTCTGAAGAGTCACTTCACGTGCATGGTATGCACACAGTGAGTTCTGGCCTGTGCAGTGAAAGGTGGATTGTTTACTGATGGCATTGCAGATGAGTGGCAGCTTTTGAACTACAGATAAAGAATGGGTGTTGTCAAATGGAGCTTGTTCACTTTTGCTGCATCTAACTGCACTTAAATAGTTTAGTAACTGGAAAGTCATTGAGAAATGAAAAAAGATAAGAGAGACTTACCCATTTTTCTGCTTAATATGATGGGCTGCAGTGCTTGAAATATCACAAATATCTGTTTTAAGTTTTGTTCTTGTTTTGTTTGTGAGTTTAGGATATATGATAAACTTACTCAGAAAATATATAAAGAACTGTAACTTTTTAATGTAGCACCAATAACACTTTTTGAAGTGGATAAGAGAGACCCATTTTTCTGCTTAATATGATGGGCTGCAGTGCTTGAAATATCACAAATATCTGTTTTAAGTTTTGTTCTTGTTTTGTTTGTGAGTTTAGGATATATGATAAACTCAGAAAATATATAAAGAACTGTAACTTTTTAATGTAGCACCAATAACACTTTTTGAAGTTAATTTCTGGATTTAAAACTTTCTGGAGTTCTGAATTTTTCTGTGCACCTTACCTTGTTTTGCCTTGATTTTCATTCAAAGCCAAAGTACACAGCTTGTTTAAAAACCAAGATCTGGTGCAATTCTGTGGCTCTGTTTCCATTGCATAGGTTGTAGCTATTCGTCCTAATAGAAGAATCAGTCATGGAAGCATTACAGAAGATGAAGAGGAAGAAGAGGATCATGATGATGTTGTCATGCTAGAAAAAAAGATCAGAACATCCAGTATGTCAGAACAAGCTCTTAAAGTTTGTCTTAAAGAAATAAAAAGGTAGGAGGCTTTTAAATGGTGGTTTCTTTTAAAATTTAGCACAAATCTTGCAGACCTTTTCCTTTTTGATATATGTTTGTGTTGCTTGTGTTTTTAAAATTATTTTAAACCTCAGGCAGCAATCGCTGCCTTGCGGTGCAGGTAGAGGCTTCCTTTGCATTTAATTTCTGGTTGGCCTTTTGAATTCTATACTTATATTTCCAGATTAAAGAAGATGCCTCAGTCAATGCCAGAATATGCTTTAACAAGAAATTACTTGGAACTGATGGTAGAATTGCCATGGAACAAGAGTACAAAAGGTAAACGCTTCTCTTAGTGGTGATTCTCACACACAAACCTTTTAGGACAAGTAACTGTCATGTAAACACTGTGAATTAGGTCTGTCTTGTAAAAACATTGTGAAGTTACTGTAAGCCAGGTAAACTATTAGATTTCAGTGAGAGCTGTACACTGAATAGCCTGTCTAGCTCAGTTACATATCTAAGAATGTGGAAGTGTTAAGAATATTTTCATTACAAAATGAAGGTGGTACTAATTACAATTTGTGCCAGTATGTATCAAAGAAATGAGCAACTAATTATTTTTTATCTGTCAGACAAAAAACCCTTTTGAAGGGTTTTAATGGTAACATTAGTCTTTCTGAAGAAGATTCTGGTTTATCTTAAGCAAGTGTGGCAAGAAAGGATAAAAAAGCACAATTGTAGTTAATCTTAATAATTACAGCTTGGGGTGCAGTAGAAAAACTGAGGTGGTGTCTGCTTCATACCACGGTTTTTGGAGTTGTGATTCTGTTAATACAGATACAATGTGCAACAATGAAGAGTGAGGGAAGGGTAGAAACCAAACACGACCAGCAGACATCTCCGACTGACCGGCGCAAGTAGGTTAAGAGGGCAAAATTACTTTGCACAAGGTGGACTCAGCACACCTGCATGTCCATGCCCACCCTTCTGCTGGTATTTGTAGTGAAGAATTGTTGCTGGTTTGAAATAGAGCCCTGGATGTTTACAAATCTTGTAAATGTTTTCTTTAACCATTAAATTGTGAAAAGATCTGCCTACATGTAGTTTGCAGTATTATTCAAAGAATCCCCAAATGAGTAAAATGTTTGTTGACAGTCATGTCCTAGCAGAATGTTTTTTTGGTGGAAGTTGCTCTTTGATCTTTTAAAATTATGCTGTGTCATTTGAAGTTTGGTGTTTTTACTTTAAGCAAAGTTTGTCAGTGTGACCCATGTGATTGCTACTTTGAACTCTGTAGCTACAGTGAATAAAAACACACATGAATACAGAAATAGCAAATAATTATAATTATTTTAGCCTTGGATGTCATTATCAGTACTGTGTCATTTTCAGTACTATAATCTGTCTAGCTTAGGTCTAATTTTTTTATCAAAGAAGGAAATTAAAGAAGAACTTGAATAGCTTTGTTTTAGAGAAGCATTGTCTGTGCTATGTGTGAGTTGGGGGATTGCCCAGATGAAGGTGTCTGCCTCTACTGTAGGATCAGTTGTTTCATTTCTGAGGTGAAACATCTCTGCTGTTGTCGGTGCCAGATCGCCTGGAGATCCGTGCAGCTCGCATTGTTTTGGACAACGACCATTATGCCATGGAGAAGTTGAAGAAGAGAGTTTTGGAGTACTTGGCTGTGCGACAGCTTAAAAACAACCTCAAGGGACCCATTCTTTGTTTTGTGGGGCCCCCAGGAGTTGGTAAAACCAGTGTTGGAAGATCAATTGCAAAGACTTTGGGTAGAGAATTCCACAGAATTGCTTTAGGAGGAGTCTGTGATCAGTCTGATATTCGAGGCCACAGGTAATTACTTCTTCTTTTCCTAATTGCAGTTTTTTCTTTGCAGAATGTATTGATTGTTTTCACTGTTCAGCCATTACAGAGAAATTTTGCTTCTATGAAACAATGGTAGGTTTTTACTGATTTTCCTTGGTATTCAGTGGTATTATTTGGGAGAGAATTTTAATGGGAAAGGGTGTTTAGTGTTGTGGTACAGCCTTTATTCTTTCCTCCTGCTGCTGCCCTTTACTTTCATAGGGAATGAATTTCATCTTCAGTTATTTTTGCACTTTGAAGTAAAATTCTATAGAAAGTTTAATGCAAACTCTTGATTATTTCTGCTTTTTAAGAGAGATGTAAAGATTTAATTATCCAGGATAATCTATGGTGACAATACATTCCTTTGTAACCATGTTTGCTGCTAAAAGATTAGAGGAAACTTGGAGTGATACATGAAAGTTGCTAGAGGATAGCAATGGACTTGTTTGTTCACTGTTTTCCTATTTCAAAAAGAGATTTATGCAAGAACACCTAAGCTGGCAGGTTTCAAAGGAGATTTTTTTGGATGACATTCCTTAGGACTGTTTTTGATGTTGGGCTCTTTTTATATCTATAACTTAGTCTTTTTCATTTGTATTAGTCCATTCCTAAATCCTTGCATCTGGAAGCATAATGAATGGACAGTGGAGAAAGGTAACTGCCAAGCATTTTTGTTTCCATTACACATATTTTATGCTTGTTGCATGCAGTGTAGGAAATCTGGAATAATGAATTTTAGTCAGGTTTAATTTTTTAAGTCATGTTATTGAATAAAATTTCTCCTTACAGCAGTAAGTGAATTAAAGCCATCAGTTAATTTTTTGATGCTGTCTAACAATTAATTTTGCTCAGTGGCTATGCAGCTACTCTCAGTAGGATACACACCTAAAATAGAATGTCCTAAAAACAACTTAAAATGTGACTCAACAACATGTGCTATTCGAAGTGAAGCCACTAGAGGCTGTGGAATACTCAGCATTATGGAAAGTAACTTTGCCAGAGCAGAGCAGGACTCAGTCCTTTGTAACAGGGAAACCACATCTTGAGCTTGACATTATAAACAAAAGTCAAACTTCCTACCTTGTCCTTAGACCTCATAAAGAGTAAAGACAGGGAGAGTCGCATGAGAGAGCGTCTAAAAAGCTTTTTGGTTCAGGTGTTTGTGGTTGTCACACATTTTTGAGGGCATTATTAAGTTATTAATTCATGTTAGAGGCTAACTGTTATAAATTTATATCTTAAAAAGTGTATGAAATTAGCCAAATATGAGAGAGCATCTAAAAAGCTTTTTAGTTCAGGTGTTTGTGGTTGTCACACATTTTTGAGGGCATTATTAAGTTATTAATTCATGTTAGAGGCTAACTGTTATAAATTTATATCTTAAAAAGTGTATGAAATTAGCCAATGGGAAATATTTGCTAAGAGATTTTATTGTTCATGTTAGAGGCTGTTATAAATTTAATCTTAAAAAGTGTATGAAATTAGCCAATGGGAAATATTTGCTAAGAGATTTTATTTTTCATCAGCAAAGGAAGATGTAATCTAGAATTAGCAAGAATACTGTATGGTTGTGGTTACTGTTCAACAAGCAAGGTTTAAAAATGAACTTCAGAGCAGTTGGTACCTGGAGTCCTTCGTAGCCAACTGCTTTTTCCAGTTTTTTGTAGCTAAAATGAAACCCTCCTGTTCCATACTGGATTTTAAATTCTGCTTTAATTAGTTTGCCTCTTTCTCAGAATAAGATTTAATCAGATTAGAGCCACAGCTTTTCTGTAGAGCTCTGTAGTGTCCTTTTGTGTGAATAAATCCTTCAAGTTACTCCCAGTCAGGTGAATCCATGTTGGCAGTCTGGTGGCAGTCAGAGGGAGGTGGTCTGGAAGTGGAGGAGGCACAGACTGTTGTCTCTGAGTTTCACTGTTGAGCAGGCTGATTTTCTAATATTATACCTTAGAAGACATTGTTTTTCTCCTAAAAGCTCCTTATTAGGCTTTGGGGCTTAAGTTAAGAATTCCATTAACATTGCAGGAGAACAGTACTGTATGTGCCTACTGATGTACTGAACATGTAGAAAAATGTACCAAATGTACTAGAACATTCAAAGGGAACTGTTGCAGCTTGACTTGCAAGCAAACAGTGCCTGAAATAGCATTCACTTGGCCACTTGGTGAAAGGTGCAGACTGAGGGATTCAGCAGACAAAGCTCTTGGAGAGCAGCAGGGTGGGCTGTGCTGTCTCAGTAGCTGTGCTGTCCCACTGATGGGTCAAGTGGCAACTGGAGCTCCCCAGGTTTGGCCATTTCACTGGGGATCATGTGCCTGCACCTGGAGCTTGGGAATCCTTCACTGACTGAGTCAAGAGTAGGAAGCATTGCTCTGCATTCCCAAAATGAAATCATCCTCTTGGTACAAAACCAGAACTCCTTGATCAGAAGTCCTTCAGCTGTTGTCTGCATTTATCACTCATCTATACCACGTGCTAAATTATTTTGGCTTACATTTGTTGTTTACTTGTATTAAAAAAAGAAAAGAAAAGAAAAAACTCCACAATCCACTCTGGAGGATGGCTTAGAACTTTTTTCCAAGAAGCTTATTGCTTTTAAAATCTCCTCAGTATTGATATTTTGTATCACACAGGAAGTGTGTGATCTTCTCTGTTGTGTGTCTTTCTGTTTCTGAAAAGGAAAGATGTAATTGTGCCATTTATTTATAGTGGTGCTGGTGAGGTAAGTGTGAAGCTCTGCTTTCTCGCCTTCATGTGAAGCTCTCTTTTCTTACTACCACTGCTTTGCAGTTTCAAAAGCTTGGACAGTTCACTTCTGCCTTAGGCCTTTGCTGAAGGCTTGTTTAGGTGCACCTGTTTGAGCAGAAGTGGGATTCCTCACCAGAACTTCTCTGAACAGGCCTTGTTGCACCAGAGAAAAAACAACTTCAAACAGCTTCACCCATGAGAGGAATGAGCTTTGTTAGACAGGTACAAAGCAGAGATAGATTTGTAAAGCCCTTGAGTGGATGCAGTCTCTGGCCTTGCACTGAAAAATCCCCCAAAAAACCAAAAAGGCTGTGACCTTGTGCAAGACCCTGCAGTTAAAATTTATTTAAAGCTATTTGTCTTGAGATCGCTATGAAGAAAGTGAGTCCTGTTTCTTTCAGTAATGCTTCCACTGCTTTAAGGGTTCTGTTTCCTAGCCTTTCCCAGTTGACTTTTGGAGAACCAAGAAGGTTGGATTTGCCAGCTGTTTTTCTTGCATTTTCTGGGATACATAGTGCCTGGTGACATACTGTACCACTCTAGTGTTTTGTTTAAAGGTGCTTTTTCACTCTGTATAAAAAGATTACTAAGTTGCAGACCTCTACTTGGAGCTCTCAAGGGGTTGGGTTTTTTGAGTGTTGCTTGCTACACAAGTGAGATCAGTAGGAAACCTGCTCTGTGCTTCCTGTTTTGAGTGGGGAAACCTGACTGTCCTCTGGGTGTAGTGCAGGGAAAGCAACTGCATCAAAAAATGAGCAAAGCAATGTAGGATATTGTTTAACCTCCTTTCAACCCTAGCAAAAAATAATGAAATCAACATCACATTTAGTGATTGTGTTCCTAAACATTAGCATTTAGTTTCACATCTTACAAGGCAAAGGTTAACAGCCAGACAGATAAATAGCTATATCTGCTTGTAATTTTAATCTGTTCTGGCTGGTTTTATATGTAAATACCTGCAGGGCCTGCCTTCCCAAGGATTCTTTTGATGAGTTGTGTTCGGCTAATAACTTTGGAGATCTCAAGCATTTGATTATTAGTATATATCAATGATTATATAATGATTATTTATACCTAAAAAATAGGTATTGGTCCATCTCTAATAAATTAAGAGGTACTACAGATTTAGACTATTGCATCTGTTTGCCTTCATTTAGTTTATAAATCTTTCTTAAAACTCAATGGAACATGGACAAACAAATCAAATCTGTATAGGATTCAAAAGGACCAAGTGAAACTGTGTATCTAAGAACACAAACATGCATTAAAATGTGTAATGTTTTAAAGCATGCACTTGAGAGTAATGTAGCAAGCAAGAACAAAGAATGTTTGATGTTTACCTAATTATGTTATCCTATTACTACCATAAGTAAAATATTGAAACAGTTGGGTTGCATTGTCTCTGAAGCATATAAAATTATTCTCAAGTGCAATGAGCACCTTGTGGTAAAAGCAGTCTAGAGAAGAGCAAAACTACCACCACCAACAAAAAGAAAAAAACCCAAACCCATAACTGAAAAAACCCCAAATGCCCCCAAAACCAAAGAAATGCCCAAACTGCTACACTGACACATTTGTTTACACTGGTAAGTGATTCACTTCTGTGAACTCCAGCTCTGATTGAGTCTCCTCATTTTCTGAATGCTCTCTATGGAATGCTTTCCCTGTCTTGGCAAGGCTGTGGGTGTGCAGATGGAGGAGGAGGAGGCAGGCTGGCTGTGTAATAGCTCCCCATGCAAAGGCCTGATCTGTGATGAACGTTCCACAGCCAGCCCTCCGTGAGAGCAATCCACTCCCTGGCTGCAGATTAAGACTACACAAAAGCACTGAAGTGAGGCACTGTTGCCTGCTGGCTGCTTCAGTCTTTAGCAGCTGCCTCGGGAAGGTGGTAACAGGCAAACTGAATTTTTCTTGCATTGCTGGCTGTTTAGAACATCTTAAAACCTTTTATTTTTTCTCAGATCTAGAATTAAATTAAAATTAAATTTTATTTACTACAATTTGTTTCCTCAGTGGTTAAGTGTTACATGGAACTGACACCGCTGTGTGGTTTGGGTTCCGTTTCTGTTGTTTTTTTGGGGGTTTTTTATAAATTAAAGTCATCTCTAGTATTTTTTGAAATTAGTCCTGTGGTATTTTTGGTTTCATGTTTGTAAATGTCATCCTGTTTATTTTGGACAGTAGTAAAGCAGATCGTATGGCAAAGCAGGCCTGTTCTGCTTGTCTGCTTTGTGAGGGTCATGAGCCAGAAACGTAATTCAGCACTTACTGTATCTCTTTCTTCTTAGAATTTCATGCTCTTAATTACAATGTTTTGAGTACTTATGGCACAAGCAGAGATGAGTGTGATAAATGCAGCAAACAAAAGTGTTATATACATCTGTAAAATGTAGTTGTGCTCTGTGTGTGGTTTGGAAAAAAGATTGTACTGATTTGCTAAATAAATTCAAACTCGTCATTTTTTGTTTCGTTGCAGTGTTCAGCTTTTCATTTTATACTGAAATGGCAGTAAATACAGTTCTTTTTGGTGGGTGTTTATTAAACCGTGCTGTCAAAGGGACTTTGACAGTTCAGCATAATTGGAATTTTGCTCTCTTTTGTAACGTGCTGTTTGAACTCTGTTGTGATGACAAAATCCCAGAATTGTAATTATGAAAATGTTTTTGTTAATGAGGATCCCATATCTGCTTCTGCTTGTTCTACACTAGAAGGATGCTGGTACTGGAACATGTTAAGATGTGCACAAGCTGTAAAGTTTGGATACGCTTTAATGCAAGTCATTATCTTTGCAGTCCAGCAGGTTCACCATGGAACTCAAATTTTCATCTGCTGCTACCATTGCTTGTATTAGCTTTGTTGTATTGTCCATATTTTTAACAAGTATTCCACAAATTTTTGCAAAAAAAGCAAGAATTGTTGCAGTACTCTTTGGTCTTCTATTTTGCCTGGAGTTTTATTTGTGATATTTTTGATGTTGCTCCTCCTGTTCCCTGTGTCACCACCCTGTTTCCCCATCCCCTTTCCTCTCCAGGCGCACCTACGTGGGCAGCATGCCTGGCAGGATCATCAATGGGCTGAAGACTGTCGGGGTGAACAATCCTGTTTTCCTCTTGGATGAGGTGGATAAGCTGGCAAAGAGCTTGCAGGGGGATCCTGCAGCAGCCTTGCTTGAGGTAAGAGGTGTTAAACTGCAAGCATTGTTTCATTTGGATTTTAAAAGAACTAAACTGGACTCAGAAGTTTCACTGGACAAAAGAAGGCCTGACAGTGCCAGCTCTGTTACTCAAATATCAGCTGCTGAGTTCTGGCACGGTGGGTTTCTGTCAGTTCCTTGGGCACAGTGCAGATGCTGTTGCACAGTGGTTAAGTAACATAGAAATCTCACTGAGTTGTACTTGAACACGAGGATAGATTTTGGGGTGTTTTCTGTATTTAGTGTTCAAGCCCTAAACATCACTTATTTGGGGGACTTCGGGAGGTTGATTTTTAATGATCAATGTTGTTAGCTAAGAAAGAACTGTAGAGGATCTAGACAGTAATTAGACTTCTTCAAGATTTCCATTTCTTTCTTGGAACAACTTTAATATATTTTTGAAGCTCTTGATGTGCATAATATGGACTAGATGCATGTCCTTTTAGGAGCATTTCTTTAATTAGTGTTGTAATTAACTTTCTGAACTGAGATTTTTCATGTAAGTCACAGATTCCCACTCCTTGACTGATTATGGTGTGATGAGTGTTTGGCTTGGCTAATTATGGTGTGATGAGTGTTAGCTTTCCATGAGAGTCAGGTTTTCCATGAGTGCATTTTTTCTGAACTTCTGACACTCAGATATTAATTAATCTAATTTTGAAGCATGTATTACAGTTATTTTATCACAAAAGTTTTAGAGTTGTCAAAGTTGATTTGCTTAAAGATCCAAATAACATTCTGGAGATGCAACTGATGACTTTGGTGAATGAGATAGTATTGGAATATTCTGTGAATCCCATCAAGCATTGAGATGTTGTTAATTAGGTTAGTTGGGCTTTCAGGAGGCCAGAACTGGAGTGATTATGAGGCAGATGAATTGAGACCTGTGCCTTGCAAGCTTCATGTATCATGTAGCAGACAGCAGTAAGGAGTTGTCAGAACCTTCATCCCAATTTGAATTTTCTGGAGTGTGATGTGATATCCCATTACAATTCCATTTTCCACTGATTTATGCATATTCAGTGCTTTTATTCTAGCAGTTTGCTGGAGAGAGGAAGGAGCACGTCCTCGGGTGTGGGGAAGAGCCAAAGCATTGCCCTTCCCTGGGCAGAAGGCTGTGTCCATTTTGCTGTGCCAGCACCGATGGCAAAGGAGAGAATGAGGGAGGTGCTGGCACAGTGGGGCTGGGCCGGGCTGAATTGATGAGGCTGCCAGGGCAGATGCAGCACTAATGCACGTGATGGTTTTAGTATTGTGCATGCTTAGAGATTCCTTGCACTGCCGTAGTTTTACACTCTGCCTTCTCTTTTGTGTTCTCTCTGGCTTTAGGGGCTGCCGTGCTCCCGCTGCAGCTGCACTGCTTCTGGCATGGTTCTGTACCTGCTTCAGTCAAAAGGAGAGGCATTAGTAAAAAGTACCCACATTTTTGGAGCTAGCCTGGCTCTCATTCACAGAAGTGACTTAGGGCATAATCCTAGAAGCATCTCAGTTGTCAGACCTGAGGTGTTGTAGCTTTGGTAGGTGGGGGTGAAAGTGGTTCTGCTAGTATTTGCCTACAGAGTCATTCTAACGACTCTTTTGACTGACAGTGCTTAATGCAGTGATTTAAATATGAAAAATGCTGCTTAAATTAAGGTGTCATGAGCTCATCTGGATGCTGTATGACATTCTGCAAATGAAGTGTCAATTGACTTCCTACAAACGTCATTATTTTCTTCCTGCTAGATAGTGGAAAATTACTGTTTTGACAAGGCCAACGAGTTCTTTGAAAATCAGTGTATGAACAGGCTGTGGTTTGAGAGCTCTGTTTTGATCTTTGCATGTTAACATGAACTAGTAGTAATTTAAATGTGCTAGAAAATAGCGTGGCTTCACTTCTTTAGCTTTTAAAAGTGACAGTTATGGTCCTTTACCTGTGTATTTCTCAAGTGTGTAGTACACTTTGTTAGTGTGCATGAAGGGCCTCAAAGTGCAAAGAAAACAAGCAGAGAAATATAATAAATACATTATTCCTTGTGCTATTCCTCTGAGGGATTTTATTTACAATTTCCTCTGTTTCTGAGTTTGCTCTCTGTTTCTGAGTTTGCTGATAGCTCTCCTGTCATTTGTCTTTTAGATACTTGAACTAAGCTGTCCTAATTCTAGTCAATGAATGGATAAAAATACCTGAAAATCTAATTTTTCTATTTAGCTGGCTGTTGTTAGCTATGCAGACACAATGATTTGGGATTTCTTGGAAAGAGTGTTCCAATCATGAATCCAGATCTGTATATTAATATTGGTAATTTTATTCAACCTTTGGGTTTTATAATTTTTTTTTTTTATTTCCTGCCCTTCAGTAGAGAACAATTGTGGTTTTCTATTGTATTGTTTGTGAAGGCAAACAAATTTAATTAATACTTGTTTAATTGGTTGTGTTTGAATTCTGGGTGCTTCATTGCTGCTTTGAGATGTTTCTGTTTTCTGTGTTTTAAAACCACGTTCTCAGGACTACTCAGCTCTGCTCCTGTCATGGATTTTTCCAGCTGAGCCTCATAAGGTTCACTTCCCACTGCCTGCTTGGGCTGCAGGGTTTATGTAAGCCCTGCTAATTGCCCATTAGCTACATCTGGAGAAATAATTGCTGTATTAACCATGGCTGGGCTGCTCCCGTGTGAGATCGTTGTATCTCTCTACTGCTGGCTAAACATCCTGAAGCAGGTGCTTTACCTCTTCTAATGGACAGCTCATGGCTGGACATAATAGCTTCATTTTCATCTGCTTCTCCTGGTTTATGTGGTTGGAAAGTCCATCTGGAGTGAGCAGAGGTGGCTGTTATGCTGGAGAGCAAACAATAGTCAGTGGTCACCTAACTGCTGCATTTGCTGTTCACACTGCTGCTCGTGTGGTAAGTGCCATCATTAACTATGAAGGGCACATCCTTTATTCCTTAATGTGTAGGTGTGTTAAATTCTTGCTGTCCACGACAGGGCATATTCAGGAAGAAAATTGCCGTCCCTGTGAGTTTGGTAGCAAAGCTTGCTTCTTTCTAATTGCTGGATATGTGTTCAGTCTAATGCTTCTGCAGAGCTGTTGCTTCAGCAAGACAGAATGTCTTCCTATTTCCAGTTACTGTTCATTAACAAAGGAATATTTTAGTCTAAATTTAGATGACCTCTGTTAAAAACAGAAAAAAACAGAAATGCATCCAAGTGCCTGATAGTGACTATTTGTATGCAGGGATATTAGGCCAGGAGCATAGCCAGGCAATTAAATGTTCATGGAATTTATTCTGGATTTTGTGGTAATAAAAAGCTGTTACAGAGAAGCCTTTGTATGCATGTGAGTGATCTGTCATAAATTAGCCAAGATATTTTGTGCACTGAATGTTCTTTTTGTACTTTGTCTTTCTGTATTAGTTGAGTATCTTGGAAAACTCTTCAACTTGAATTTCAGGACAGATACCTAACTGCAGAACAGTTCTATTTGCTTTGCAAGTCTGTTTGAAATACATAGGCAGGGCATTGGGTTTGTATTTTATGCTAAAAACCACTTCCATGACAAAGAATTATGAGTCCAGAGGATCTCCGGCCTTGTAAAAAAATCTCAGATAATTCACATTTTTAGATCTAATCCGAGTTGGTTTGAATTACAGTTTCCTTTATCTTTATTGGATAGTATTTTTTGTATGTGAGTACAGCATCAATATTTTGTATATCTTCATAAGTAACATCCTAATCACCAGCTTGGCACTTTGCAGGGTTCATAAGGATTTCTAGTTGCAGACTAGGAGAAAGAAATATGCATGTAAATAAATGTGCCAAAATGGCAATTTGGTCTGTCAGAATACATTGTTTTTCAACAGTTTTGGAATTACTTGCAAACACTTCAGCTGATAGACTAGAATTCTGTGGAAATATCAGAATAAAAGAGTAAGTTGAATTAGGATTAGCTGTTTAAAACAGTTTAGAAAAATTTGCAAGAGTAGAATTTGAGTGGGAAGCTAATATTTGGTATAGACCTGCTTGTTTTGAATCAGTTTGTAGCTGCTGTGCTTGCAGGCCCTGCCTGTTGTGTCTGCCTGTGGTTTAGGGCTGGACTGGGGGCTGGCTGAGGTAGGGCATATCTCTGATTTATCTATCAGTGGACTTGGCTTGTCAGGATGCTTCAAGGCCTTTACCTGTGTAAAGAAGGGAGTAAATGACAGCAGCTTCTTGCTGAAGAGGGTAAGAAAAGCTTCTGAATAGCTTAGAGCCAGTGCACAATGGCATTCACTGAGTTCCAGCCCTAGGTTCAGAATTGAAGCATATGCTTCCGTGTGTTTTAAGATTTCACTATTAAGGGGAATGTTTAACTGCTCTTAAATCTGTGCAGCTTTTCAAAATAAAATCCAAATTTATTCTGTTTTTTAGGAGTCAGCTGTGGTTCTGGCATTCTGTAATAGAATAATTTTTTAAGTTTGTTCTCATCATAAATTTTTCAAAATATTTTTTTCACTTTTCAAAGCCTGAGGAGATGTTAAGAGTAATGAAAATTGAGAATTGTTTCTTTTATAACTATTGAAGAAGTCCTCAAATTCAGTTGTTTTTTTTAATTATCAACACTGTTCTTGGCTATAGTTCAGGTTCTGTGCATTCATTTGGGTGTAGGCAGATAAGTTATTTTGACAGTGGAGTGCTGTTTCTCAGGAGCTGCATGGGTCCCATTATTTGTGACATGACATTTATTTGTGTGGGTGTAGCATTGCTCATTCATCATTTGGGAAGGAAGAGTGTGGCTGTACTTCAAGGGGATGTGAAGCAAAGGTGCTTCACAGGTGATGTAGAAGCCAGGAGTACATTGCTGTGTACAATGAACTTTCCATTTGTGGCACTGTTAAACAACCTACAAGACAGCATCTCAGTACCCTGGTGTTCTACATAGGTATTAAATCTAGGCAAGTGTTGTGTTACCACACAAGTTCTACTAAAAGCAATAGGAAGACAGCACAGTTATTGAAGCCCTAGTTCTACTTGTTCAGTAGATTTTTGAGGTTAGTCAGACTGTGTTTTTGTTCTGCAGTGCTTGTTCAGTTTTGTCTCCGTTGTTTTGGAACAAAAAGAAAAATTATTGTGCTGGGAAGGCTGGGGCTTGCCAAGGGTCAAAGCTTGCCTGGGATGTCGTGGACAATAAGAACTTGTACTGCTCCTTCAGTAATAAAGGCTGGACAAAGCAGAAAGAGTGGGGCAGGTGATTCTGTGACAGCAGATAAGGCTGGGATTGTGTTCTTCCCCTTGGTCTCACAAGAGAGATCTCATGGGCTGGTGTGAGAGTAAGAAGTAAGCTTAGAGTAAGAAGAGCTGCCAGCAGCAGGTGAGGGTTGGAGTGAGGGATTACTTGGGAGAATTCTCCTTGTTCCGTGGGACCACATGGGCTGCTTTTCCAAGGTTGCTGTGAGTCCTTGAAGGGCCACTCTGGCACGTGTGAAAGGTCTTGGGGAGGTGCTTGATGGTTGCAGAAATGCTGCAGCACCTCTAAAAGGTCATGCAGATGCAGCTTGGGGAGGTGCTTGATGGTTGCAGAAATGCTGCAGCACCTCTAGAAAAGGGTAGGAGCAACTCATGGGGCAGTGGCTTTTTGAACCGTACATGTGATGTGACATGTAGTCACAGAGTAATCCAGGCAAGGCAGGACTTAGTGATATCCATAACGTATTTCATTGCTGTAAGGTCAGATTTGACAGATCCAAATTGAATATAATAAAAATGTGCATATTTTATTTACTTCTGATTGAACAATTGTGTGACTTTTGTGTTCACTCTTGTTAAGGTCTTGGATCCAGAACAAAATCACAGTTTCACCGATCACTATCTAAACGTAGCCTTTGACCTATCCCAAGTGCTTTTCATAGCTACAGCCAACACTACAGCTACAATCCCACCTGCCCTGCTGGACAGAATGGAGGTCATCCAGGTGCCAGGTAACACTGCAGTGCCTTTATTGCATGCCTGTTGCAGGCCCTTAAACAAGTTTGGGGTGTTCTTGCTGAAAGGAAAAGTACCTCCTTAAGGAAAGCCTGCCAGGAATTGAGTGCATGGCTGGGGTCATTAAAAGGGACAAGGCAGGATGCCTCTGCTGTGGCCTCTGTCATGGGAATAGCATTTAGCATTGCACTCAGGAAAATTCAGTTCCAGGTCTGTGGATACATTCTGTAATGATATTTTCCTTCACTGATTTGTTTTTCAGTTGGCTGATGCATCTTTTTAAGATTCCAATGGAGAAAGGGGTCTTTGAAATACTAAAATTCTCTTGTTGTTTGCATGGAGTTATGAATAGCCACAAAGGATCATAGCAACAGCCTTGTAAATTATAGCTGGGGGAGGTTTTTTCTTAAATTCAATCAGATAGAATTGTAAAAAATAAGATATTTGATTGTACTGTTTGGGTTTTTTTTGGAGGATACACACAAGAAGAAAAAATTGAAATTGCACATAGACACTTGATTCCTAAACAGCTTGAACTACATGGTCTGACTCCACAGCAAATACAGATTCCCCAAGTAACCACTTTGGGCATAATTACCAGGTAAATCTGTTCATTGCTTTCAGTTTAAAATGCCTTCCTTTATAAATCAGTTTATAAAGTGGTAATACAAATATATCTTAATAAGTATTGTCCTTAATAGCTTCAGCAGTTCAGCAGTTGGTAGCTTATGGAATTGCTCTTTCCCTGGCTCTTGCCTTCTCTAGAGAGCATCCTTTCTGTAGAGAATTCCTTCTCTTGCTCTCCAGGTGTGGCTCACAGTGGTTGTGCTGACACAATTGCCAAGGCCCTGTGAATAAACAGGAACACCTGGGGCTGGTGTGGCTCCACTGTGTGAAGCCATGGCAGCAGACAACATGCAGTTTTAAAGAACCAAGTTATATTTCTGTCATTTTCATACAAAAAATGGAAATTACACTTCCTTTCTTTTCCTTGTCACTTGATGGATACATTTGTTTAGATTTAGAATTAGATTTAAAAAATTAAAATAAAGGGTTTTTAAATAGCTTCTATTCATTAGAACTGGGGTTTTTGTTAGACATGACAGCAAATGTATTGATCAAAACATCTTTTGAACTTGAAACTAGCTCATTTCCAATGGAAAAAGTGTACTGATTCAATGAATTGAAGTATTTTATGACCAGCATTTTGGCTGTTTTGTGTAGTGTTATTGCCTGGTGCTTCTTTTTCGTTTGTAGACTAAAACAACATATTATTTTATGGCTCAGCTTCCAGTGAGCTATAGATTTTAAGTTTTAAAATAATTCTTCCTTTTCATTTTTACGTGTCCAAGAAGAGCTCAGTGCTATTGGACATTGCTTAGCATTTCATGAAGGTTTGGCACCAGCTGTCAGTCCTGTCTTCCCACTCAGTCATTTGTCTACAATTTCATCAGCAACCACAATTATTTTGATAAAAACAAATTATTTTTTCCTATGTACTAGAGTAGTCCAAGCTTTTGGTACGTTTCCCAGGCGTTTTGTGTGCCTGTGTGCTTAGTAAGGAGTGTGTTTCCATTGCAAAGAGCTCTCTCTTGCCAAGCCCAGCCCAGCTGTTGTCTCTCCAGGTACACGAGGGAGGCAGGAGTGCGGGCCCTGGATCGGAAGCTGGGAGCCATTTGCAGAGCAGTGGCTGTGAAAGTGGCAGAAGGGCAGCACAAAGAAGCAAAGCCAGATCGTGCTGAGGTGGGGGAAGGAGAAGGTGTGTATCTTCAGCATGTTCTGTTAAAAAGGGAACTTCTAATGCAGTCACTAGGAAGCTAATGTAGCAGCTTTTTCTCCTATTTCATTCTTCTTTAAGGACTCTTGTTTTCAGAAGCCTATCAGGCAGATAGTGTGCCATTATTATTATGTACAGTTTTAGTGCTGAATTATGACTTAGGACATAAGCTGAGTAGTTTCAGCCTGCTGAGTTGGTAATTGACAAGTTCAGTGCCTCTGTTTTATGTCTTAGGGGTGCAGTTATGATTTGTGTATGTCTTCCTAGGTTTTTTTAATGCGACTCTTTCGCTTCTTTAAGCACAGCTGTAGTTCCTGCTAGCTCAGAACTCAGTCTGGTTATTTTGTTGTCCACTAAAAAAACTGTCTGTTTGAAGGGCTCTGAAATTAGAATTTTCATGTGCCTTTAAGACCATGCTTATTCAAAGTCTCTTGGAGCTTTGGTGAAGTCGCAGCCTTGGTTACTCTGGTCTTGTTTCCCATGTGTACAAACAGTGTTTTATCATTTCCAGTCATCAAACAGGCTGAAAAGAAACTAAATACAACACTCTCAAACAGCAAAAATACCCAGGTAACTGCTTCACCAGTAAAGGTAGGTCTCTTTCTAGTCTGAAAATGGGAGAGGGAAGGATGAAGTGAGTTGAGTGTTCTAGGATCACTGTAATGTCTGTGAAAACTGTAATATGAGAACATTGAATTTGGCACTGTTTGCCTAAGCTGGTTCAGCTTGGTTTTCTCTGAATGTTTGGCTTAAAGGCAGTGAGCTCTCACAGTAGCAGTGACTGAATCCATCAGAGATCCTCCAATTTAAATTATCCCATCTACATTAAAAGGCAGAGGTTTTAAGACATTTACCAATGGTTTTCTTTTTATATTATGTGTGTGTTCTCTACCTTCTGTGCTCTGAAGGACTTTGTGAAGTCAAACACTGACTTGTTGATGCTTCTGTGATTGTGACTGCTGAGCCTTTGGCTGTGCTGGCCCAGCTCACCAGCACCAGGTGGTATCAGGCGTCCTGGCTACTGCACCTTCTGGATGGTAATTTTGACAAGTCATATTTGCAAAGTAGGTAGCTGTGTCTAGAATGTGTTTCAGAGGTCTAGTGCAGCTGCTGAATAAAAAGAGACGTTCTGCTCTTCAAGCATTCTGGTAAAATAGACAAGAGGTAGGTTCAGAGCACAACTCATGGTACTGTAAGAAGAAACACTTTATTATTAAGGCAAGTAACAAAAAGGAACTGTATTAGACATCTCAGTCCAGTGAGAGAGTTATTTACCATGTTAAAATTAGCACTGTGCTTGTGACTGAGGTATTTACACTGTTAAAATTATACACTGTTAAAATTAGTTCTGGGCTTGCAACTTACCAAAGCTAAGTGAAAATAGCAGCCCAAGTGCTTTAAAAGGGAACAAAATGCTGGCATTTTTGGTTGACCCAGTTTGGAGTTCAGAAAGAAATGAGCTGTGAAGAGTTGCCTTTGTACTTCTGAAGTGAAAACTGTCCATAAGAAAAAGCTGTATTAATAAAAGGGAATCTGAGGGACAGGTGTCTCTACAGTGAAACTTTGCTGTTATAAAGACTTGTACAGAATGGTGCAGTCTACAAAGTGTTTGTTATAATGCACTAATACTGTGCTTACACCCTGGTGTGTTTTACAGTGTGTCACTTGCTGGGAGTGTATGAGAGTAGGAGCCTTTTAAAAAATACTTTTGTTTTCATTCTGTCTGTTGGAAACAAGTAAGTGTTCAAAACAAAGCTTGTAAATATCTCCAAATACTTGCAAGTTGATGCAAATAATAGGACTTGTAGTCTAAATTGGTTTCTTTGGCATTTTTTCTCCTGTTGATTAGTGAACATTTGTGCAGTTGTGCATCATGGTGATGAATTTTTATATCATATAATGAATTACTCTGGAAGATTAGTTGATCAAGTTCTCATCCCTTAGTAGTTTCATTTAGAATTATTTTTTGATTTTTTTTTTCTTTATAGAAATACCTAGAAGTCATTTTTGCTTCCTCCATTTGTGTGTTGCTGATGTGAGACTGAGACTCTGCAGTTAGTGCATTGGTATGCCTTGAGCTGTGACTGGGAGAGGGCAGAGTGCAGGCTTGCCTTGCTTGCTAAAACATAATTTATACCTGAGCCAGAGCATGGCCAAATCCTGCCTCGGTGCCTGTAGTGTTTATTCAGCTGAGTGCCTCTGGCTGGTGGGTTGTAGTAAGAGTTAAGGACACTAGGTGGTAGAATCACAGGCTTTCCACCATTCCATTGATTAAATCAGATGATTAACTCCAGGGAGAGCACCTGTTTTCAAGGCTTTGTAAAGATGAGGCTTTTGCCACTTTGGCAGTGGGCTCTGGGGAGGGAGGGCACTGCCCTAGCAGAGCTGGAGACTCTCTCAGGCTGGGTTCAGCACTTCCCAGCAATGCACCACTGAAATGCACGGGCAGCTCGTGGTGCCTTCCTTGCTCCTCTGACTCCTGAACTTTCTGGAGAAGTTGGTGAGTGCAGGAATGTTGGTTTGTGTCAGTTGTTGAGTTTGCACAGGGAAGTTCAGCATTTTTCAGACTCTCTGAGGAGTCGTCCCTGTGTACAGCAGTGCTATCTGATACTTCACTGAAACACTATCTCAGATTTATGAGACACTCCTTGAGTCTTTTGACACTACAAGAAATTCTAGGAGTCACAAAAATATGTGAAACTCTCCTTCCTATTTTAGTGCAACTGCCTTGAGAATACAATGCAGCAACTGTGCACTAAGGTATCCTATCATGGTACAGCAGTTGAAATCCAGAGTAAAAAACAATTTGTCTAATTCAGACTCAAAGGGAGATTTAGGACAGGTAATATTTCATAACTAAAAGTGATGAAATGAGGATTGTATTTATGTTGAAACCAAGGCTTTAAACATACTTAAAATTTTCATAACCCAGCAGTACGGAGCAGTTTGTTACACTCCTTGTGGATGAAACACTTGGTTTTAAACTAAATACAAGTTTGACCAAAGTGGTTAATGTGAACTGACATTTGAAATCTGCTGAGCATCAGTCCCAGGGTGGTGTGACTGCAGGTACTCAGGTCTGAGCTCTGCTGACCTTAGAGAGCTTCCAGCTCTGCAGACTGCAGTGTGGGCCTTTTTCTGAAATTTCTGAAAATTGCTTGGAATTACTTCTCTGTAGGAGGTCAAAAAGGCATAAGTGTTCTGAGAAGTTTGGCTTGAATATAAATTAATTTTGAAAGTGTTATTTTTTTCCATGTTAATTTATCTTAAATATTCCTGCATGAACACCTCACCTTCAAGTGTTTCAAGTACACATTGTTATTGTAGGTCACAAATGATGGAATGTAGTTATTTTGTGGAAAGAACTTTTCTGATGCTGTGGGGGGAAGTGCACATAGCATTAAATTTAAGCATGTAAGTAGGTGCAAACAGGATTAGGGTCCCAGGAAATTGTTCCCTTCCTAAAGAAACACTTCCTAAAAGTTAGGTGCATAAGATTTAAGTTTGACAGTGGAATGTTGCTTTTAGGGTGCAGTTTCATGTTGTGGTTGGCTTTGAATGTGAACTGTTGTCAGCAAAAGCAGTCCCATCCTTCTCTACCTAAATGCAGTTTTTTTGGGGAGGGTTTAGTTTGGAGGGGCTAAAAGAATTCTGAGTCTATCTGTTGTGTGCTGAAGCATCTGCTGCTAAGTCAGATGAGAAAGAAAGAATGTTATCATCCCTTTAATTGCCCACAGACTCGAAACCTTGTCCATCATACTGATGTTCTTTTTTATGTCTCTTTGTAGCAATTCAGCAAATCAGTATGTGTTATGTTAAAAACTACTTTAAAATGTTAGGCTTCTATTTTTCTATCTTGGTCAGTAAGTATGGCTAGAAATCTTTGGGTTTAAGACTTGTGTTGCTAGTGCTTAATTTAAATCTGTTCTATTAGGAGATGAGAAATTGCTGCATGTTGAGGAAGTTTTAGACTTTTGTATTATTTTCATTACATCTGTGGAAGGTAGGAGTCTTACTTTTTTAAATATTTGTGCCATGAAATGTCTATTAAGAGTAAATATTTAATTACATTTAATAGTTCATTGTCAGTATGTTTTCTTAGCAGTCTGTTTTATTACAAATACATTATTTGCATGTGAGACTTTCTTTTATTTTGGGAACTTGCAAAGACAGATTCCTGAAGAACATTGTGATCTTTGAGTAGCTGCAGATTCTGCTTGGAAAATTTTACAAACAATCTTTTTTTGGTTGGTTGTTTTTTGAACTTATTTTTGGCTACTTGGGGAGGGCTATGTGTTGTTTATTTTTAGTATTACAGTTTTTAAATGTTAAAACAGCTCAATACCAGGCTGCTTTTGTGTAAGCAGACATGTAATAGCAGAGCAGGAGGTGCTTCCTCTGGTGCAGTTTGGAGCTCTGCTAAGGGCACTTTTTGACCTTTTAGTTTATTTTGCCAACTTGTCTCAAACTGTAAGATGATTAAGCTGCTGTCCTAACGAGAAGTTCTGTTTCTGGAAACCTGAATTGAAGTGTCTTGTTTTAGATAAATATGCCATTTAGCTTGTACTGTGGTTTATGGCTGTTAGTCTGGGGTAGGTAAGGAACACAATTTGTCATTGTTAGTGGAAATCTTAATTGCTTGTGTCTGTATGGATTCCTCATAGTCAGCACCTGTTTAAAGATGATAAACGAAGATGGCTTTTTCCTTCAAAGAAGAAGTTAAGAGTTTGTAATTACATGTTGGGACCTCGCTGTATGCTTTTCCAGAAAATTAGATAATGCCAGAATTTAGTTTAACATTTTTAGAAAAAGTCTGGAGTTTGTTATTGTTACAGATCATAAAACAAGATCTACTCATTAGATCAGATAAAGGCAGAGAAGAGAGTTTCTGGTTCTTTTAATGGGGCAGGGGGCCTCAAATTCCCTGATTTGTTTATGAGGAGTTTCTGTATACAGAGCTAGGTGAAATAAATACATTTGTGTTTGTTAGGCAGTAAAATCTTGTTATAGAACAAAAGCAGCTGGTTTTAAACTAAATTTTGTTTTGAAATCTGGATTGCATCTCAGATTATCAAACAGTGTTGAAATTGCAGTCTGAATTGCAAGAATAGCATGCAAGGTCAGGTTTCCTAGACTTGCCAGTATTTATGTCTTTGAATTTATTATGTACAAAAATAGTAGTTTAACAAAAGCAGAGAGACATGCTGGAACAACAGCAGGCATCTGACTAAGGCAGTGTTTGCACTAAAGGAATGGGATTTAGCCATGGAGCAGTGAGTTGTACAATGCAAAGATCAGGGGCTGTTGGATAGGAACTGTTAGACTGGAGTCCTGAATGAAAGCTGAGTTGCTGCTGTCATGTTAACAGTGATATGGAATGTTTTCCTTGATGCTCTGTTAAGGCATTAGTGAGAATTGCACAGTCACAAAATTATCTGTAAAAAGGCCTTTATGTATCAGGATTAGTAACAGGAAAGTTTGTATCTTGTGAAAGGAGACGTCCTCATTCCTCCCTTCTGAGAATTGCTTTTGCACCACTGACCACCTCTTCACGTTATGGTAAACAGATCAGTGATTTTTGTTTTTCTGTACTGGTTTGAACTCTTGGATCTTCAGTTACTGTGCATGCATTGATGTGCAGAGGAAGAACCAGAAAGCTCCTTTTCAAACTAAAATTAGAAAGAATTCAAAGAAAGTAAACAACCCATATTTGGATCCAAAATATGGTGCAGGAGTCCTGAAGCTCAGTGTACACTGCTGTGTAATACAGACTTCAGATGTGTGTGTTAGGCTGGGGTTTGGGGTGGGAAGAAAAGTCTTCACTCTGTGTGTGCAGGACAGCCTCAGGGCAGGGAGGCACTGCCCTGAGAGTGCCACAGAGCCTTAGGAACAGCTGGATTGTCCAAGCATTCTTCATTTCTCTGATAGGTGTTTCACTAAAACACTGCTTAGGGCTCTTGAGAAATGGTGATCAGGCCCTTGCACCTGGATCAGATTCTGTGGGGAAGTGATTCCCTGCTTGCATTGTCCCTCTGCTCCCAGGCCCTGGGTACCTGTGCAGTGCCAGTCTCTGCCAGGGACTGCCAGTTCTTGAGCTCAGTCGTGCAAACAGCTCCTCTGCAGGCTGGGTGTGAGACTTTGGCATGGACATGGTTCCCATTACAGTTTACTTCTGTATAAAAAGAGAAATCAGAAATTGGAAGGCAATTCTGCTGAGGAAGCCACTGTGCAGGTAAGAATCCACTCACGCTGTGGGAGAAGGAAGGGGAGAGCCCCTTGTGAACCCATAACTGTTGCTTCAATTGTGTGGTCCCTCCTAGGTGACACTTGAGTATATTGCATTCAAAAGTGTCAGGCTGCTGGGGGTTTATAGCCCTTCCTCAAGAGTGTACCATGCCTGTAGGTATTTCTGAAAATGTCTGGTAATTGGACCTTGGAGGAGTTTTTTGCTGCTACTGGTTATTGAGCATGGCACCTTAGCAATATCTCCTTCAACAAAGAAAAGAACAGAGCCTCTGTGTGTGTAGTATTTCAAGACAAAAGCCACAGGTTGTTACACCAAAAGTGAGGTTTTTCCACTGAACAAGGCCTGTAGGTGTTGTGTTCTGAGCTGGCTGTTGAACAGACAGGAGATGTCAGTTTTGTGAGTTAAGCAGCCTGAGTAGTTGGAAGGTGTCCCTGCGTGTGGTGGGGAGTTGGGCTGACCTTTAAGCTCCCTTCCAACCCAAACCCTTCTGTGATTGAGCAAAGCCATAAAAGTCATAGAAGACAGAAATCAACCTGGGAAGTGTCACATCAGAGCCCGTGCTGCAAGTGCTGCCCTGGAGGTGCTCTCTGCTGGGGCACAGTGAACAGGAGCTCTTGCACTGTCAGAATTGCCCTGTTCAGCTGCACATTCTGTGTTACACCACACTGCACATGATTCCTCCTGCAGGGATAAACCCTTCCCTGGGAGGGTGGGCAGGCTGCCAGAGAGGCTGTGGCTGCCCCATCCCTTGAAAGTGTCCAAGGTCAGGTTGGATGTGGCCTGGAGCAACCTGGGATGGTGGAAGGTGTCCCTGCAAGACCTTAAAGCAAGATCAGTTTTAAGGTCCTTTACAGCCCAAACTATTCTGATTCTGTGAAATACTGGTTTTCTGCACAAATCTGGTGAAAAATGTAAAGTCTTAAATGAGCCTAATGTGTTTTGCTATTTGAATTAATTTAAAATGCACTTAAGCTGATGAGTTTCAACTCTGTCAGTGCTCTAGATTTCATTTTATCTTTGATGAACAGTTAGAACATATTTAGGCTTAATAATTACATTTCATGCCATATTATCTTTAATTTGACAAGATTTTTGTGAGAGACGGTTTGAGCACATTTTCCTGAACTTACTGAGCATTTCATTGCATGTTTTATTTTTCCCTGTCACGATTTTAAAAAAACTCCTCTGCCTAGGAAAGACCATTCCAAATCCTAAATTAGATTTTCTTCCCTTAGATTGCAAAGAACATGTCGCAGAAGATGCCAAACCAGAATCCATCAGTGACACAGCTGACCTGGCTCTGCCACCTGAAATGCCAATTTTAATTGATTTCCATGCTCTGAAAGATATCCTGGGGCCCCCCATGTATGACATGGAGGTAACATCCTCATTTGTTTCTGTTTGGTGCTGTTTCTGGCTGATATGATTATTGCTATTGACTGAGTTCATACAATGTTAACAACTTCAGAATAAGTTAATAACAGCACTGTGTTTCTTTATGTTCCACCAAGTGTGTTTTCACCTAAAGAAATTTCTCTTTTAATTCATGGTACATAAATGACATAATTCCCTGGCTTTTCTGTTAGCAAAGGTTCCTGCAGCAGTGCTGAAGAATGTGGTGGTGTTTTTTCAGTTTGAAACAATTTTGCTTTTGTTTGGGGGATGTTTGGTGGTCTTGGGAAAGAATCCAAAAGTAGAACCCAGGAATCCTGTCTCTGCAGCAGCTGTGCTAAGGACTGCTCCTCATGCCTCCTTAAAGCCAGGCAGCATTTTTGGGTATTAAAACCACTCCAGTTTGCACCAGAAGTTCTCAGACATTCTTTAGGTTAATGTGACTCTTAGCTATTAAAATGTTTTATGATCAGTCAGGCACCTCCAGCTCTGCTCCTCAATAGGCATGTTTCAGATTTTTTGCTTTCCCCCATCTGTATTTTGCTCTGTTCTATGGAAATGCCATCAGTTGAAGTAGTTTGTTAGTTTGGGATTCTCTTTTCACCAGTGACAGTGACACTGTTATCTGTTTCTGAGAACTTTACTCTTAGAATTATTTTCTCCTAAATAAAAGGACCAGACTTCCAGTGGGACTTGAAGAACAAAAAAGGGGCAAGGTGATTGGGATAGTAGGAGAAAATGAATGTTTGTTAAGGAATTAATCAGTTTTTACACCTGCACTGAGGCTTTTGGATATGAAGATTTTATCATGGAAGAGATTCTTAAGGAAGAGACAGAAATGAGGAAACAAACTGAAAGGAGACAGTGCCATTGGTTTGACACAGGATGGTGGTGAGAACACTGGGACAGTGGGAGGCAGGGAAGAGAAATGACCAACAGCCTGGTGCCTCTGGGCTGAGGGCATTCACATGGGTTCTTTGGTGATCTAGTTTTTTACTTTCAGAAATTAGAAGAATTTACTCTTTAGGCAAATTACTGAATTGTCAGCAACTTATATTTGCTTTTTCCAACTCTCAGAAGCCTCTGTACCCAGCAGGAAGGTGACACAAATGTAAGAATTCAGTGCTAATATGGGATTTTTCTTAGGTGTTCCTCCTGGTGTCAGTTTTGTTTCTGGAGTTGAGTATTCATTTAAATTTGGTAGTGTGGCTCTGTTGGAAAATAATTTCTGCTATTTTGTCTTTTTTCTGTAGGATTAAGTAATCAAAGTGAGGTTCTTAATTTCAAATACAGGAGTGCAAGCTGGGGATTATCTTTTGTGAGTTTTTGTTTATTTGTTGTGGGATCCACAATAGATGCCATAAATTTGCAGATAAACATTTCATGGATCTGCTGGCCTCTAAACTGAAATAAGACTGATTGAAGCTTGTGACTTCTGTTTCAAAAGGTTTTTTTAACATTTCCATATTTAGAAGGCAAATTTAGTGCATAAATAGAAGTAGAGATGAATCCACACAGATCAGTTCCCCAAGCAGCCCAGGATTTATTTTCATGTACTATTTGCTGTATTGATTGAGTGAATATTTTTCAGTACACACTTTGGTTTTTTCCTGGTAAATTGTTCAGATAACAACATAACTCCTATTTTAAGGAATTTTCCCAATTAATGTGTTATTCCTTAGAATTTTCTCAAGTCCCCCCAAGGTTCTTTGGAGGAGCAGAGTTTCTGCTCTGCTTGGCTGCTGTGGCTTCTGCTCTGGAGTCACAGGCTGGGTCTCCTCTCTGGGTCTGGCCTGAGAGCTTCACCCTGGGCCTGCATTTTGCCATTTATCAGCAGCTGAAACAAAGACACCATGAGGCAGCCACTGTGTCAGTACCTGCATGAGGCTGAGCAAATGGAACTGAAAACATGACATGACTTAATTGATCTGTTGTCCTTCAGGGAATTCCTGACCCAGGGATTCATCTTTCACCTTTCCAAAGCATTGCTTGGCTATTGTCTGCACAGCTCTCCCAGCAGGAAGATGTGACAGAATATTCAGCTCCTACTTGCTGGATTAATTCATTTATCACAAATAAATAATCTATGTGTCTCCCTGCAGAACAAACGTTGGAATTAATCACACAGTGAGGCTTTGAAATAATAATCTTATCAGTTTAAATTGCAGAAGATTTAATAAAATTGCAGAAGATTTAATGAAATCAGCACAGCACACTTCTGGGGGAAAGGGTTTCTAACATACCCAGTGGGTTTATAACAAACTATTTCTATTTTTGGCTTGGATTTTAGTTGGTGTTTTAGAGGTTTTTTTCAGTTTTTTTTTCTTTGAACCCTTAATTCTGCTCAAGTAGCAAAGGTTGTTGGCACCACAGGAAAGCCCATCAGGATTGGTTATGCCCTCATAACTTGAGTGAAGTTGAAGGAACAGAAGCTGCAGGTCAGGGAAATTGCCTGTTCTAGGAAATGAAAGTGCAGATGCCATAAAAGAATGGCTCTGTTTCGTGGGACACACACAATTCCAATCAGGGAAAAAATCAGGGTGTCTTTCAGAAGCAAAACCTGTCCAAAGTACAGGTTTAGATTGGCATTTTTATCTAAGAACTATCAGTCTGGTGGTGATATTTCTGGGAAATCCTCCTCCCTCTGAGGGAAGCCACTGTTGATGTGCTTTGCCAGCAGTGATTTGCCAGGGAATGAATCAGAAGAGAAGAAAAAAAGATGGTACAGTCAGGCTGGGAGAACTTGTGGAAGGAAAGCAAATGTGCTAAAGGCCAGCAAGTGACTGAACTGGTGCTCATCTTCCCATTGTCAGTCAGGGACTTGGCAGCTTCTTGTCCATTGCACTGACTTGGTGTAGCTCCAAAACTGCAGATGATAACCTGACATACTCTAAAATAAGTGACTATGCTGAATGATAAGACTTAAATTTTTCAGTATCCAGGCAGCTAAAATGCATCTGACAGTATGCTCATGGGTACAGCTAAATCACAGCTGGTTTGGTCTCATCTGCAAAAATTTTCAAACCCCAAGACTCCATTGGTCAGTGGCATCTTCATCACCTGACAGCCATCACCAGCCATCAGCTGATTCCAATGGTCATTTTTAATTGAGCTTGTTTAGAAAGTGTAAGAAAGGATTTATTCTAATTTAAATTCATCTGACTTTTGGTGAGAAGAAATTATTCAGAGGTGCCATGAGCAGTTAGTCTTGGGGGGCTCCCTGTAACACTTTGTGGCTGTCTCATGTAGTCCAGGGTGCTTTCCTCTGAGTGTTGGGGGTTCTGTGGCTCTGGCTGTGTTTGGGGGTTTCCAAGGGCTTTTCTGCAGCCAGATCTCAGAGCTGCCCGGGCATTTGCCACGTGTGCCTGTCAGCAGGCTCAGTAAAGGCTCAGCTGAGGAAGTTGCAGCAGGGGTGGTCCAGTCTCTCTCCAGGACAGCAGGAGAGGTTGCCTGGCTTTGGAGGCACCAGGTAATGCAAGGAACAATGGTCCAAAGGTGATCAGCACCTACTACACAGGCAGGTTCTCTTATCTAATCTCAACTGACTTGTGAAAGCAGGAGGAGGTACCTGACTAGTCTGAGGATAGAGGAGGGAGCCTGTGCTGAGTCTACAGAACCATTTGGGTTGTCCCATTTGCTCTGTTCTGCCCCATAGCTCTCAAACAGTCTCTAAACTGTTTCCAGGTGATCCAGAGTACAGTCTAAAAAAACTGAAACAAAACCCCCAAATCAATAAACCTTGTTGATGGCTGCTTTGGGCTGAGAGAGGGTGTGGACAGTTAATTGTGTTTATCTCACCTTTAATGTTTGAAACCATGATGGTCAAAAATAGCATTGTCCCCAGTGCAAAGGGGAATGTTCCAGCACTGTTGGACTTCAGTGTGACCAGGATGAACTGACTTTGTTAACCTGAGCTACTAAGCAGTTACTAAAATGATCAATCACTGTAACTAATAACACACAGGGAATTGATATAGGAACTGATGCTGGCAAGGATGAAAATGCTTGGTGAGGTATTTTGATACCATAAAAATGAAACACACAGTTCTGTACAATTTTCTTAAATGCTAGAAAAAGAAAGAGCCTTTTTAGCCTGATCATGCTAATGAAAGCAAATGGCAGGATGCTGATGCCAGTGCACAGGTTAGGGAGAGCCCCAGGAGAACCAGGAGGAGGGATGTGTGGCTTCCTTGGCTTTGGCTGCCAGTGTAGCTGCTGATTGCTTGGCTGCCCCTAGAGGGGCTCTGTCAGGTGTCCCCTCTGCCTGGCCTGGGAACACGTTCACGTTTCTGCTGTTCCAAAGTGTAAATGTCTGCAGGGAACAACATCAGGGGCTTGGCTGGCCACAGCTCAGGCAGTGCCACCACCTTTCAAAAGGCTTGTAGGGAACACCAGGGAGCAAAACTGGCTTTGTCACAGGAGTAATAGCCAGGGCAAACACGCTCCAGCAGATGGGTTGAGTCACATAAACATTCAGTCAGGATTGACTGAATACTTGAAGTCCTTTGAGGAGAGATTCTCATGGTGTTTTGGGGGCAGAGAAGGTTTCAAGAATGACACGCCAGGATGATTGCCATGGCCTTAAGCTAAGCTGCCAGATACAGCTCCTGCTGTGTAATTAGTGTATACACATATCCAGAGCTACTGCTGCATTAAATAATAAACTAAAATATAAGAGGTCAGACACTTGGCTTAACTTTAGTGTTTTGATGGGTACAGTTGTTTCAAAGCCAACTATTGAATTGTTTTTGCAAATTTTCAACGGCTGTTTCCTAAACCGCTTCCCGTGTTTCCCCTCAGGTGTCCGAGCGCCTCAGCCAGCCCGGGGTGGCCATAGGGCTGGCCTGGACGCCGCTGGGAGGGGAGATCATGTTCGTGGAAGCCAGCAGGATGGACGGGGAGGGCCAGCTGACGCTGACCGGCCAGCTGGGGGACGTCATGAAGGAGTCGGCTCACCTGGCCATCAGCTGGCTGCGCAGCAACGCCAAGAGATACCAGCTCACCAACGGTGCGGGGACGCTGCGGGGAGCTGCTGCTGCCTCCCTGCTCAGTAACCCTGGCATCACTGCTGTGGGCCTGTAGCACAGAAAGGGTTCCGGCCATCGGCGCTACCCCGCAGATGAGATCGGCTCCAGAGTGCCTCTGGGTAGTTCTTTCCCAGTTGCTGCCAAGCCAGGGTGGTTGTGGCCTGGCAGAACATGAGTTGTGTCTCCCTGCCCTAGCCTGGAAGGTTGTGGGCAGCCTCAGTGCCAAGGTGCTTCTCCTTGGTTGTGGCAGACACTGCCTCTGACTCATTCTTACACTCAAGCTTTCCAGCAGTATTTTTATGATGGAGACAGATATGGAAGTCTAGCTTTTCTCTGACAGGTTCTCTTAAAAGGTTTTTTAGTCTAAGTTTTAGTATTTTGAGAACGTTGGGTTTGTATGGCAGCTGTGGAGATGCAGTGCAGTAGGGCTCTGGACAAGAATATTTTAACAATTTTTTTGTCTGAACCTCCCAGGACTTGTAGAAATTTGCCTTCTAGATTGATCATCTGCTGATCAGGCAAATAATTGACCATAATAATAGTATCTTCCACTATTTGTGTAAGTTTAGATAGGTTAAAAACCAGAATGTAATTAATGTATGAAATGCTGCAGGCATTACCTGTGTGCATGTTTACCTCTTTGGTTTACACTCCATGTACTCCATAACAGGTGAAAGGACATAAATAAGAGTGTCACTTGATTATAATTGTGAGTTTCTGTGAAGTGTTCTCTGAATATTCACATTGATGGTTTGGGACATAAAAATTCTATGTGGAAATTCCTTGGTTTCCACATTAATCCCTACTCTCAATTTCTCAATGCAAATGCCAAGCTTATTGGTTATCACGTTACAGTTTTTTCTAGGAATCTGGATATAGGAAAGCTCATTGGGATTTCTTTGTTTTTTTTTTTTTTTCCCTAGGGCCTCTGCAATATTGTGCTGTTTTTTTCAGCCTACTGTTAGTAAATAGTGCCAAGGCTTTTAGTTCTTGGTGGATTTTTAGAATAAAGACCAGGAACAAAATGGGTTTAGATTTTTAACATTCAAACCATTCTTTTTTTCCTTAAGCTTCTGGAAGTTTTGATCTCCTTGACAACACTGACATCCATCTGCACTTCCCAGCTGGAGCTGTCACAAAAGATGGACCATCTGCTGGTGTTACCATAGTAACCTGCCTTGCTTCACTCTTCAGTGGGCGGCTGGTGTGCTCAGATGTAGCCATGACAGGAGAAATTACACTAAGAGGCCTTGTTCTTCCAGTAAGCATCACTGGAGAAAGGAGCTAAGTTGTATTAATTCTCCCTATTTTGGATATAAAATCTGTTTATAGCCACTTAGACAAGAGTGGATCCAGAGCCTTGCTGGATCATTCCTTAGCAGCAATGCAGTCTCTGCTGGTGCAGGTGAAGGGGCCAGGCTGCTGCAGTGCTGCCCTACTCCTCTGCTTTGCCTTCCAAGCTAAAGCCAGCCTTGATGTGGCTTTTTGGGAAAATACATTAAAATGTCTACTTAGAAAGGAAACCTCAAAGTCTTAAAATGCAGGGTGGCTCTGAGTCTGCACTGCAGTTTCTAAATGTGCTTCCTCAGACTGTTGGTACAGAGCTACTTCTGGTGTCTGTGAAAAGTTGTGTCTTAAAGCTCTCAGAGTAACTGCACACAGGTTACTCCTGAATCCATGGATCTCCTTTTAGGTTTCTCTTAAATGTTGATCCTTGGATGTGGCTCAGCCAAATGGGGTTTCCATAAAGCTTTGTCAAAGCATGAAGAAGGCATTCAAACAAACAGAGTCTAGATTCAAGTGTCACTGGAGCCTGGCACAGGTGCTGAAGCCAGTGTGGGAGTTATCATCTCATACCAAATGATGGACAGGAGGAGGATGAAGCTGGAAATCAGGGACAGGATTTTGTTTGCTGCAGAGACAGAACCAGAGCAGCCGTGGCAGTGGCCTGGGAGGCTCTGGGGGCAGAGAGTGACAGGACAGGCCTTTGTCCAGGGTTCTGGAGCACCCTGCAGTGACTGTGTCCTGACTGTGCCTGCTGCTAAAGCTGTGTGCAGAGATAAGGTACCTGTGAATATTAAACCACATTTTCCTCCTTCCCCAAGGCAGCCTGGAATCTTGCTGTTACCAGTGGCTGAATTGCCAGGGCTGTGCCAGGGGCTGCCCTTGCTGCTGAGTGTGCAGCACTGCCTGGACCCGGGGGTCACTCCTGCCCCGTCACAGCAGCCAGGGTTTGCCCTTTGTACTGCAATACAGGCCCTTCCTCTCAAGCATTGTAAAATTACAAGTTTCTGCTCTAAGATGGTCTCAGTGGAGCAGAGCCTCTCCACTCCCAGAACGCAGGTTTGCTTTGCTGTGCATATTTTGTTGTACAGCTCAAGTTATTTTTCATGGGATATTGCTGCTTTAGGACTCTTTTCCCCCTAAATCTGCCTTTATCTGAAAACCTTCTGTTCTGATGCAGGTGCAGGATTTCAGCAAGTGGTATAAAAAAACCAGAGTGAAGGCCACTTTTGTTAAAGAAATTCCTGAAAAGCAATGGCATACCCACTATTGATTCTCTTGTACCTGCACTCCTAAATTAATTTTTCTCTTGTTATTAGCTGTTACAGAAAGAATACTGTAGTATATTAATATATTTCCCTCATTAAGCACATGATGGGCTACAACTCTGACTGCATTTTTAATTGCTTTCCTGACTGAGGGAGGCAGAACCTTTCCTCAAAATTGAACCCCTGATGTGATGTTACAATAACTATTTTGTTAGATTAGCTCACTGTTTTCATACGTGTATCTCTTCTCCTCCCTAGGTTGGGGGAATTAAAGACAAAGTGCTGGCAGCACACCGGGCCGGCCTGAAGAGAGTTATCATTCCTCAAAGGAACGAGAAGGATCTGGAGGAGATTGCGGCGCACGTGCGGCAGGACCTGACCTTCGTGCTGGCCGCCTGCCTGGACGAGGTGCTGAACGCCGCCTTCGACGGCGGCTTCGCGGTCAAGGCCGGGCTGGAGCACTTGAACAGCAAGCTGTAGCACACAGGCTGAGCTTACTCCTCCCTCCAGTTCCATAGGTCTTGATCTCTTTCGGCTACGTTTAGGTATCACGTACAACTATGAGCTAAATGGGTTTGAATGGGGGTGTCAGTGCCATCAAAAGGAAACTGCACTTTAGGGGCATTTGCTGCTTTTTATCAGCAAAGAATCTTGAATCTCATTTCCTGATGGATTTGAGCATGAGAAAGGATTCCTTAGCCTGTCTGGCACCTAGGTGTGTACATGGCAGCAGCTGGTCACATCCTTAAAGAGGGAATAATGTGCAGCAGGAGAGGGCCATAGGTGGGGTTGTTACAAAAAGCAAACTGGATTTAGTGCAAGTTTACTTATTTGCAAAATATCTGTAATAATAATGAATAATGTGCTAAGGAGCAGCAGTGTCTGGGGAAAATAAGGTTTGTGAAATCTAGAAAAATACGCTTAAGGCATCTGAAGAGAAGCACTATGGCCTAAGAAATGAAGTTAAGAAGTTCTTTCAGCACTTGGTTCTAGTTTGTTCTGTTTTTCAAATGCAGGAAGCAATGCCAGAACTGACATGTAGGAATTGTTGTGTAGGAAGGGAGAGAACACATCAGTTCCCATCTGGCACAGCTGTCCCTGCAGCAGCAGGGCGGCTGGAGTGTGCATGAGGCCTTAATGAGAAAACCCAGGAATGTTTTGGAGGGGCAGAGTGCATGTCCTTCATTCCCACTCACTTGGTTCGGGGATGCCGATGCTTGGAGGTTCACCTATGGAAATTAAATCTATTTGAACAGTGCCAAGAAAATTCTGGATCTTTATTCAGTGTGAGTAATGTAAGGTTCAAGCAGTCTGGCAGCCTCCCTGTCCTTTGACAGCTTTGTCTTGTGTCCCCTTGAACCTCAGTGAGAACTGTGCTTCGTGTGTGATCGGGGCCCTTGGCATTGTTATTCCAGGGTGAGCCCCACAAGCAATCCTGGGTATTGTTACATCCTTCTCTTGCTCACTGGTTCTGAAACAAACCCCAAAGTGCTTATGAAACACCAACTCTACCAGTCACAAGAGCCTGTCCCAGAAGCTGCCTAAAAATCAAAAGTAAAGAGTTTGCTTTGCTTTCATTTTTGTAGATAACAGAGCTGATTTACCTGGAATATAACAGCACTGATTGTAATCAATTCAGTGGGAATTTCAACACCTGTTTTACGAAAGATTTTACAACTTCGACAAGACTTAATCTAATAAAATGATAAAAACAAAACCTGCTTGTGTGTCAGTATTTTAAGAGCTGCACTCTTAGTTACTCACAAGGATGTTCTGAGACTACAGACAACGGCCCCAGTCACAGAACATGTTCTGCCTCATGAGAAATGTGCAGGAAAGAAGTGCAAAGACACTTCCCTCTGGGTAAAGCCCCTGCCTCGTAACTCTGTGCTGCTGCTTTGCTGTTGATCAAACAGGAGGGAAAAATCCTTTACCAAACAGATGGAGAAACAATCCTGCACAGAGAGAGCACTGACATGCTCGGAATTCCAGCACAGTCTGTTTACACAGGGACAAAACAAATCTGCATTTTTTTAGAAGAGAATGAGGACTACTAAACAAAAAATGCTAGCATGGCAAAACAGGGAGCTGCGCCGCAGAAAGTTAAAGGATGACTTTCTGTCTGACAGACCACTCCAATTCCTAAGTCTTGTCCCCATGGACTCCACCTGAAGGCACTCTGAAGATAATGCCACGCATTTGGTGCCAGCTCTTCCTGTCCCTGTGCCAGAGCTGAGGTTGTTACCGAGTTGAGATTTTCCTGAACAAACATAAGCATTACCCATTACAGCAGACCCTGCAGCCACACTTCGGTGCCTTTTGTTTTGCTTCCACTGAGCCCAATAATGCAGTGCAGCAGTGAGCCAGAGCAGTGCAGAACTTCCGAAGGGATGACAATCCCCTGGGAGCATCTGCTTAGGAACAGTTAGATGGAGCAGAGATTCAGCTTGTGTCCCTCAGAAAAACACCCCCGGATTGCTGAAGCTTATCAAAAGTCAAAGCAGCGGTAGCTCCTTTCCTCTATCCACACCACAAACTGCTACAGATAGATAGTAACTATCCCACTAGAACAATTCCTGCTTTAATCACAGCAGCTTGGAAAGACTCGGGATAAAACAGGACAGGCAGCAATACAAAACCATTCACCTGCTTTAATTTTAAACCACTACTGCAAACAACAACTAGCAGGAACTGTCACAACAGAATCAAAATATTTACATCCACATTTGTCAAACATTTTAAGGCCTGTTTTTGTTTTTTTTTTTTTAAGGGCAATGAAAAACCATGGAGGTAGTGCTAGCAGACAAATGCAAGATCTACTGTATTTCATCTTTTAAAGACAAATTTGAATACTCCTCCCAATACAGCAAAGTAAAACAGCACTTTCTAAAATAAATAGCTAATGTTACGACAATGCCAGGCTTTAATACACCATTTATTTTATAGAAGGTAGTAAACTGTACAGATTTCTAGTATGGTTTCTTTTTTCATATATAACAGTGTAGTTGACTTACCAGATTCTCACACTCTTTAAGCTTTTAATACTGTTGAGGATCTGGGCCCAAGGGTAATTTCATAATTCCATCTGGTGATGGATATTAAAGGTTTTATACAATTATTTAACACCAAATGGAGCAATACTAATTTACATTACAGTAAGTCAGCATACAGTAGTTATGCTATAGCTCTTGTCCTCTGTGAAACATGAAGGAACCTGTCTGAGCACGGCAGGCAGCTTCTGAAGCTCACTGCAAAGGCCATTCCTGAAGGCCCTTCCAGAGCACAGCCCTGACCTTCAGCCCACTGCAGCTCAGCACAAGGGTTCAGGGGTGACAGTGCTCCTGGGGACACAGCCCCAGCTGAACCCTCCCAAACGCAGCAGCAGTGGCCAGCCCTGCACAGCCCCGGCCTCTCCGGGCCACACACGCTCTCCTCCCCCGCATTCCCTTAGCACGGCCAGAGCTGGAACGGCTCAGCTCAGCCAGGCAGGCACCAGGGAGGCAAGGGAGAGGGGGCTCCTCTAAAAAGAGTATTTAGCCAACTTTCTGTTAAAGACAAACGGGAGGTAAATACAGACAAGCTTAATTAGGTGAGAATAATTACTGAATTTAGAAAACTGCAAACACTTGGCTGTATATTCAAAAAGAAAAAAAAAAATGCTAGATTGCAGGAGTTTTGGAAGCATTTATCTACCGTCACAAGGTACCAGTACATCTTTTAAATTACATCTGTGCACAGTTCAAACAGTCTTAAGTATCAAATTTTCAGCATGAAACTTTACTACATGGAGCCGACTATTTCTGTAGTATTTTATTAATCCAACCCAATGGATTTTATGTTCCTTACCTGTAGAACTACTTACCTCATCATGCACCAAAAATAGTAAGAACAAGAGTTGTCCTAACAGATCAACTTCTGATAAGAAAGTTAAGACAGTGCACAGTAAATAAACTGTATTTTAATGTGTTACAAAAGTAGCCAACAGCCAGACCAGCTCCCACTCGCTCTGACAAAGGTTTCCTTCCTGCTCCAGGTGGAACAGCTTTCCCTGCTCCTGTCTGTGTCTGTTCTGTAACACACATCCCGTTTACATTCGTGGTTCACGTTTGCACATACAGGCAGTCTGCATAAAGCCCAGTATCCTTCCAAAGCTTTAGGGCTGGTCAGTCACACCTGGAAGAGATTTATCTGCATTGTCATGTGGATCATGTCACCAAAATGAGATACAAAAGTCAGCTCCAGACAGTTGCTTTAGTAACAACCAAAAGACATGAAGACAAGAAACTGAGCAAGAGCATCAATGTGTCAAACTTTGAGCTAAAGCAAAAAAGCAGAAGTTGGCTGTGTTTTTTTCATTTGCCAGGTAATCTTTTAATGACAAATATAAAAAGACTGAAAACATCTCACTCTGACTGCCTTTTTTTTTTTTTAGACAAGTGGTCTGCTTTTATAATTACAAATATTGTGTAATACAATATTCCTTTGTACTGCAAACCGACAAATACAAGGATGCAACCATTTTCTAAGCATCTCTAAATTTGAAATGTGAATTGCTTTTTTTTTTTTAAATTCGGAAAGTTCTTAATAATTGTTTCATTTTTGTTAGAAGATAACTCAAAGTACAACAACATCTAGACCTGTTTTTAAAGGAGCTGTCTTTCCTGACACATCTTTGAACATAAGCACTCCTTTCGAGTTCAGTACATTCACAAATAGCTCAATTAAGAACAGTATCACCAATGAATTGACTACTGGAAAGAGACAAAATTTACCAAACATACAGAAATATAAGTTTTACCATAGCAATTATGCATATCAAAAGATGACACCTGTAATTAATCTTAAAAAGATACAAAAAAGAGAAAAACCTGAATTACAGAAAAGAAAGTCATATTTATTTAATGAAAAACTAGAAGTTAATAAAAATTAGCAAATACACAAAAAATATACACAAACAGCAGCAATACTATGTAGTGACTTACAAAGGGGGGGTGGGGAGGAGGAGGGGAAGCAGCGGCCAGAGACCAGACCGCTCAACATGGCTTGTCAGTCAAAGGGGGAGGAAAAAAACACAAACAAAAACACGAAACAGTATCCTTTTCAACAGTACAATCAATCTACAAACAAGTTTTAGAATTATTTTACAACATTTCCTGTAGAATCAATTCTTAATACAAAAGATGCCCATTTTGGGTGTATATATATTTTCAGTGGTTTACTGTTGACTTATTTTAAATATATTAGTTACTACATGCAACTGCTTCCTGTAATTTAACAGCCTTTCCTTTTATTTACCTTCATTTACGTCTACCCTCCATCTACCAAATAATTTGTCTGACAGTCAAAGATGGTTACCCTATTTCTGCTAAATTAAATGCAACGGTTTTAAACACTGGCCCGAAGAGGTTTGATTGCCATTTCAACACATGGATATAGTTACGTTGATGCCTAAATTGCCATTTTCTGCAAAGAGCTGTGCAATGCTGGTGTCAAAGACTAGACAGTCACTATTCATAATGGCTGTTGCAATTCCCTCATGAATGGATCGAGGAGTTGCTTCCCAAGTCAATCGCCGCCTATGCCCGTTTAGCTCGAGTCGATAAGCAAAGTTTTCCGCTTGCTTGCGTGTTCCTATCAGCTGTACAATTGCAAAGAACTGCTGGTGACCATCATACTTTTCCTGTTTCTCCAACACTAGCATGAAATGAAAGCCAAAACAAGACTGCATCATAACCCAGTCAACAGCACCAGGAAGATTAATGTCCGTGGCCAGGAACACTATATCTTCTCCCTGCAGCGTCGTAATTGACTTGTGCTGATGCATCAGGTGCGGCATCACAGCATCCAGAGAGCCTTGCCATTTACACGAAGCACCGGGACAGGGACAGGAGTAAGGCCTGAACTCGCACAGCTCCTCATGGTCTGCTTTTTCCGTGTGCGGCAAAGTTATCTCGCAGCCGGAAGAGGCGTATTTACACGGGAAGAGTACGGAATTGGCAACTTTCTCCATGGCCAGGTTACGGATGGAGCCCAGCGGGCCTCGGCAAGTGGGGCAGCACGTGAGTTTGGGGCGACAGTTGCTACAGACCAGGTGGCCGCTCTGACACTGCAGGATGGGTGGCAGCACATAGTCAAAGCACACGGGACACTCAAAGAGACTGGCCAAGTCATTGTTGGAAGCTGTGGTGCCCGTCAGCGCGGGCACCCTCTGCGACGGCGTGCACTTGGAGGTACCTGTGGGTAGTGCCGTAGCGGTCTGACGGCTCATTTCTGCAACAGAACAGACAACAGACAATTCACATCTGCACACTTCACTGCCATGCATACGGCATCTCCTGACTCACAAAGAAGCTTCAAGAGACAGCGAGATACAAATGAAAGCAAACCCCCCCAGCCCGCCATGTATCACAAACTGCATATATGGTATGTGTAGATCAGCCGTACACATACGGCACAGACACTCGCATGACATGGAAACTGAACACGTGAAGAAGTTCTGCTCGTTGTTCTAAAGTGGCATTTACCTACTGGAAGCTGCAAGGGAGGGGAGTAAAAACATGCTACAAATAAGACGTTTGTTGTTGTTGGTTTGTTTTTTTAATATTGCATTTATGAAATGCTTCACCCAGATCACCTGTGTGTATCAACTCTGTGTATGGAACAATTCTAAGCTGGTGTATGAGAGACGAGGCATTTTTAATGAAAAAAACTGTCTTCTGGATGTGACCTTCTCAGTAATCATGATTACAGTGCGATTTATTTTATAGAAGTTGAAAAACACAGCTCAGACAATTGCTACCCTGCTTTTTTCCCAGGACAGGACAGTGACTCTTCATTTTCATTACTGTGCTACTGAGGCCCATGGCTTGTAAAGCACAGCCACTGCTTCAGCTTCCTTAACTAAACCATTTGTAAGGATACCAGGAAAAAAACCCCAAAGCAATTACTTTATTTGATTTCCCAAATAAGACTAGAAATTCAAACTTCACTTGTCAAATTTGAGAATTCATTGTACCATGTAAATACTCCAGACATTTTCAGTCCCTCCTGATGAAGTTCTATGATCAGTGGAGTTCCCACTGAAGTTCTGTCCTCTCCAATGTCCCCAGGCAAAGGTGACAGCTGCCTGACCACACAGCTTGCTTGAGCCTTCCACAGATGTGGAACAAGTAACAACCATATTTCTTAACATGTTACGTTTGCCTGCACTCCTAACTCTCCTCCTTCTTGTGGAAAAGAAATTACTAGCACTATCTGAAAAAAATAAACACAGTTTTGAAAAAATAAACCATACCTTTGTAGGTAAAGGGCAGTTAAATAAAATGCTATCCAAAAATTGGCTTCTGTTACACAGTACAATTCTCAGCCACCCTAAGTGCCTCTCTGCGAGTACAACCAGCTCTGGATCTGTCACGTACGTATAAAGCTCTCAAAATAAACCTCATCTTTAATCTCCTTGCTATTTGACATGGGAATATTAGGCAATAGGCAAGCTTCCCATATTTAGCATCATTTCACCCACAAACTTACTCATACTTGGACCAGACAGCTCAGAGCAGCATACTGTGCATGCTTTTGCAAGACATGCACTGTTCAGGGCACAAAGCAGAGAACTAAGAGATTCCTACTCACAAAACTACTTAGTCCTTGACATTTAAAAAGTAATGAGAGACAGACAAGTCCAAATTCCTCTACAGAAGTCCCTCTTCCCAGACCTAGAAAAGTAAGAGTGTCTAAGATACGATTCTCAGACACTGCTTTTATGAGTCTCACAAGTCCCACTGACAGCATCTTCCTAACCCACCAAACTCTTCCTCCATCTCAGTCTTGGTGGTCTAGAAATACCTTGGGAAAAACACCCATGCAGCAGTTTTCAGTGCTGGGCCACAACCGATCTTGTAGAGACATGACAAGAATGTTTGTGTCTTTTGGCTGTATCTTCCCACTATGAGGCATTCCAGCTTAGATGAGAAGTTCAGGATGTCTGTGACAAATCAAGCATGTGTCCTGCGAAGTGATGCTGCACCAGCGAGGGGCCTGGAGCAGCAAGGCCTCTGCCAGCTGCCTGCTCTGTGTCCCAGCAGCTGCAGGAGGGGGCACCCTGCAGTTCTGTGCTCCAGAACAAACCATCGGGCACAGGAGAACCACTGCTGATCACACTGTTCGCTTGGGAAGAGCTTACAAATAACAAACATATTCATATGTAAAATTCTGCAAGTGTTTCCCTTCAAATATTGCAAACACACACATTTCAGAAGTGTCTGTGTGTGCTTCCTCTTGCCTGACCCTGTACATCCTGATCCAGGGATCCTCCAGAACCTGCAGATAACGCTGGTGAAAACCACTGCGTCAGACCAGTTCCCTGGGCAGCCTGACAGGCCGGGTGAGCTCTGCTGTCTTTAATTACACCTTGCTGAGCCCATGCAACAGTTAAATGAAGCAACCTACAAACTTTGTGAAAGACCTTGTGCACAGATGCACTTCCCACTTGAGCTTTCCAAGGTACGGAAGCACTGGAGAACAGAACTGTGCTACCAGTGCTCCTGTGTGAGCAGCCTTCACACACACCTTCCACAACACCCACAGGAGCAGGGACTGAAACGAGGAGGAATCTCTGAACCAGACCACTGGGATTAGCATGCAGGAAAGACACTGCATAAAGCTATAAACTGTAATTTACCAAGCCTAAACCTGCCCAAAGCCTACATTTTCATCACTCTTATTAACACAAAGATGAATAATACATCTTTTATGGCTATCTCAAAAGTTACTAGTTAATCAAAAGCAAAAGTTTTAACAGTGGAATACATTTAACCCACCAAACTAGGAAAACCATGCATTTACAAACCAAGGAAAAACAACTACAGAACTGGAGATAAAGTTTAAAGATATTTTTAGTTACAAACCCCTCACTACAGGTAAAAAAACTTATGCAATATTTTCTATTTCACTATCTTTATTTGCACACATTAGGAACAAGTTTCTAAGCAACAGCCACAAACTAAGGAACACTAAGGTGTCATTTTCAAGAGTATTAGTTCCTTTAATTCCAATTATCAAAAAGGCTGTACATATATGAAAAAAATTACCCAACAGTAAGAGTAAAAAGGGGAGAACGCATCTTAACATTTCCTAGCTCTAAATCAAGAGAAGCTGTTCCTGGTAACATCTAGAACGCACCGACCTGTTGCTAAAAGCATTCTCGACACTGTTTTGGGAAAGGTGACATGCACAGGCTACCGAGACCTCCCGGGGGACACAACTTAACAGCTCCTACAAGCCCAGCTTTAAATACTGCGCATAAGGCAATTTAAACGGCGCTACCTTTCCCCTTGCAGGTTTTACTCCCCGGCAAGCACGCAGACCAGACGCCCTTCCAGGAATACGGCCCGCCGGAGGCAGCTCTGCCCGTCATGGGGCGCGGAGGAGCTCATGGCGTGTCCGCGCAGCGCAGGCGGGCTCGGGCGGCGGGCCGGGCGGTGACCGCGGCGAAAGCCCCCTTCCCGCGGAACCGGGAACCGGCCCCGCCCCACCATGGGACCGGGATCCGGCCCCTCCCGCCCGGCCCAGCCGCCCCACGCGTCCCCGGGGCCGCGCCTCGCACGTGCGCGCGGAGAAAGGCCTCCGCTTCCCCCGAAATATCTGCTTTGAAAAAGATACAGCTTCCATTCACAACTCTGCTAAAACATGAAAATCACTTCCTCCTATTTCAAGGATATTCCTCAGATGAGCATTTTTCACTGTGGATCTGTAAAGTCCTATTCAACAGGAATTTTCTCCATTTGTGTACGTATTATTCAATTAAGCAAAAACAATCTCAAGGAAAAGAGATGACCAACAGAACTAAAACAATGTGGTGTATTTAATTATCTACTTGGACTATTAAAACAATTAGAACAGGTAAAAGGATAAAGCAGTTGGAAGCCAAACCAACATGCTTGCCTGATGCACACTTTGCTCAGAAAAGCTTAGACATTATGGAGCACTAATGTAAAGTGGTAAGATCATGGAAGTAACCAGTTTCAGTGGAGGTTACAGAACAAACACACTGAGATAAACTTGTGGTCACATAAAATGTAAGGCTACAAAATCTGAGTAAAGATAATTATCTTTCAAAATGCTTTCCTAGTACTTGAAATCCAAGTCCTCTTCAAGAAGACTTGTATCAGCACTGTAATACCTGCAAATAATGCCCAATTGCTACAAAGAAAACCTGCCCACTCCATACAAGGCTTCCTTCAGTCTCACCTGCAAACGTGCAATATACAGCATCCCACCAGGTAAGAGTCAAGCAAGTTTACAAGCAGAACAGAAAAGCTGAAGGAAAACTGCCTAGAAACAGCTTTTGAGGAACTAAGCGCATGTTGTGAGGCGTGCGAAGCATGCCCTAGGCCACCTCGTGTGGCAGTGTCCCCAGAGCACAGCACCGGCCCCTCACGGACACAGCAGCTGCTGCCCCTGGGCTTGGCTGGCTGCAGTGCCTCGGGGACCCGGACACAGCACCAAAATCCCGTGGCGATGGAAGGCACGCCGAACCACTGGTTATAAAGCTCTGCTGAGGCGCAGGTGCACAGAAAGCAGTCTGAAGAAGTTGAAAAAGATCGTGTGCCTCATGTGCCAGGAAATTATCAACAGTAAACAGGACTAGGCTGATACTCTTCCAGCCTCTCACCTTACCAAGGTGTTAGCTCCAGACACATTCTAAAAATCACATTTGTGCTTCACTGGAATACAGGGCACTTTTGACAAATTCAACTTAGCATCATCCACTTCTCTCCTATCAAATAGCACATCTTCTCTCATCTCCTCACCCATATCAAATAGATTAGACTTGAGTTTAGCATTTTAGTTTGCTGTTGAAAGGGTAACTGAATATTAGTTTGAGGAACAAAAAACACACAAAAGTTCTGTATAGTCATCTTAATGGTTGGAAGGGAAAAAGTCTCATATAAGAGTAATAAAAGAGAAAAATATTATCACAATTGTCTGTATGTGATGCAACAACATTTTTTTCTATAACATTTCAAAACTGAGTTCAGGAACTTCCACTCAAAATGCACTCTTAATGCATAACAGCCACCAACAAAGTAATAGAAAATCTTTCATCTTTTTCAACAATACAATCATAATTCAGAATAAGACTTTTTTACACACAGTACTGTTAAGAGAGCACTGGAAATGAGAATAGGATGAAGTTGTGAAAAACACTGACAAGTTACTTTTTTCAAGAATGTAACACAAGCCAAAGAATGTCAAAACCCAAAAGCTGAATGAAAAGTTGAAAATACTCATTAAACATAAAACATATCAGAGAAAAGCTTGCCAATATTTTTGAAGAAATTAGTATTTTTAATTTTATTTATTTCAAAGACATTTTAGGGCCTAAGGCTTTGCCTTTTGCAGTGTATCACTTCCTCCTTCCCAGCTCTCAGGAGATTTTGGATCCCAAGGGCCTGGCGTGGTTAGGATCAAATACAGGCCTGGACAAACATGTGCACCCCTGCTCAGACACAGCCTCTGGATCTGCTGGCCTACTTCACAATTTTTAGAAGACAGTTCATGACATAAATTATTAATCAACTATATAATACAATTTAGTCTCTATACACTCTGGTTTCAACTAATGAATTAGGATTTTTTTCAACCCTTCCAGACACTCTTTTCTTTGGTGCCCTTAACTATGCTCTTTGTTATTTCAGCCACCTCAGGGCTTCTCTTTTCCTGCATAACAAGCAAAAGTTAGATCAATCCAATGTAACAGAATATTATAAAATGAGACCAAAATAAATACCAAATTTAAGTCAAGACCCTTGATGATTTCCTTTGCCAAAATGTCATCTGTCCAGTTCATCTCTTTTTCATAAACAATTAGCCCATTTCCTGCCACCTTGCAGTGACCCAGTCTGCCTGAAACTGCAGGCAGCCTTCTTCTTGCACCTCAAGATATTCCCTACCAAATCCATTTTCCAACCACCAGGAAGGGAAATCCCAACAGACTTATATAACCATGGAATTGTCTTTGTGGCCAGCACTGCAGTGAGTCCCCAGCCCCTGATGCCCCATGTTTCTGATGTGTGCCACACGTGTTCCCCCATGATGCCCACTGGAGCCATGGCAGTGCCTGGAGCCTGGGAGTGCCTGACCCTCTCCGAGTTCAGCACACCCCACGTGGCAGATGCAAACACAAACACAGCCATGGAAACACCAGCAGCATTGTTACACCCACCAAATCAGAGTGACCTATTTCTAACTCAATGCAGAAACCTGACTTTGGTCAGTGCTCTTTGACTTCTGCCTCATCGCTGTTGCTCACTGTTTCTCCTGTGGAGATATGCTGGAATATTCAACATCAGCCCAGAAGAGGTTTTTCCCTAGCTGTTAAACATTTTCTTTCCACCAACCTTATAAGGTAAAATCAGGAAGGAACAGTATCCTGTAGAAAACATACAATGACCACATCAAAATCACATCAGTAACCAACTATGACTGAAGTGTTCAATTTTAAAAGCAACAAAGAACTTCATCAATTCCAACAAGTGAATAACCTGTCTCCCATTCAAACAGAGCTTCAACATCCACCTTTGCACAGAATACTGGAGCCCACGCTGCTGTGGTACTCCAGCCTTGTGAAGGAAGACAAGCTGAGGAACAGCACTCTGCAAAAAAACCTGATAATGCCCCAAATTTCATTCCGAAATTCATGAGCTAGCAAACTAGCTAGTGAAACTATGTACAGCTAAACACAAATACAGGGAAAAATCACTCTTTAAATACAAATCAAAACCAAACACTCGCATTAAAAAGATCATTGACCACTTCCACATTGGACTTGGCCATATTCTTCCTTTTTTAAATACAAGCAAATAACTTGCTGTGACAATCCCACCTAGCAGAGAGCTATGAAGATGGTGATAGAGAAACACTGCTCCAGGCTGTATCCTGCACTGCACCTGGTGGTGCTGTCTGACAAGAACCTTCTCTTCCCTCCTTCCTCAGCTCTGTATCCCCAGTGCCAGGATCAGCAGGCAGCCAATAGCCAGAGTCCTCCTTGCCACAGGACACCAAGAGCTGTCTCACAGGGACCTTACAGCACCATAAACCATGGCATGGACCCAGCCTGGCACCTGTGTCCCAGGAGCCCTCTGAGAAACCCAACGGAGCGTGCTTGTCTGCAGCCTGCTGTGCTCTGCGCACCGGTCTCGAAATTGAGATGGCAGAAACCATAGAATCTAAGAAAATATAGAAAACTTCATATGAAAATACAGATAACTCTATGCAAACTAAGTAACAGGGAAAAGGTTTTTATTTTATTTTTAGTAGTATCTAGTTTCTGTTCACTGTGCACAGAACACACTGAATTGAGCTGTATCAGAATCAACCTTCAACAGTTCAGCCCAGTAATATCTATAAACACAGGGAGACAGCTACTTTTTTAAAAGTTCTGGACATACAATGCTGCAATAAAAAGTAAGGCAGACACGCAGAAAGATCAGCTACAGAGTGAAGTAGTAAGAGTAGCAGAAAAGAGGAAAGCAAGGTATTTTTCATGCTCTAACACATACTGCCATTCAGAAGTCTCTAAACAGGAAGCACTCAATTGTTCTACAAGGCATCATAGATGGGCTCTGTATACAATTACACTCTATTCCAATCTTTTTAAAAAGGAAAGGAAAAAAAAACCCTCTATAAACATTAAGAGCAAATCCTACCATGTGTGACAATTTGGGGGGCTGTGCTTCTTTCCTCAGTCTGATTTTGCAAACCCTATACTCTTCAGTGCATGCTGTAATTGCCATGCAATATTGCATCACCATCCCTGTGTCTGTGGCAGACACAGGGAGGAGGGTGTGGCATGGAAGTACTTACCTGAATTCAGTAAGGCTCAGCTAAAAGAAGTACCTGCACTTTGATGTGTCTTCACTTAGCAAGTCTTTCTGTGATAACTATTCCAATTCAAATTCAAGACCTATTCTATGCTCAATATTTTTCCTGCATAACTTAACAGTAGTAGGGAGCAGACCATCAAAATAACTACACCTAATCAAAGAGACCTACAAATAAAGACTGCCCTACAGGAGACTGACCCGTGACACAGAAAGCCCCTCTGTAGAAGTCAGGACAGGATGACATACATTGACTAGTTTTATAAAGATGCCTCCATGTTTTCATTGCTTAGGTTTGTACAAACTCCCATTTTAAATAATCACTTCTTCTTGGGATCCTTCACGTGTTCTGTGTTCCTGTATGCAGCCCCGATGACAGTGGAGCCCGTGTAAAGTATGGCAATCTAAACTCAGGAGGGCAAATATGTAGGGGAGGGCTTGGAGAGTCAAGATACTTATTGCAGAGTACAGACCTTGGTGCCACAAGGTATGTCAGGTATGGATCCTACACAAATACATCCAACATCACAGAACACTCTCTAGTGGCACTGGAAGCCTAACTTTTAACACCTCAGAAATCATTAATTTTTCCGAACCTCTGGTACTAAAGTACAGAATCTCTAGTTTATCTGAGTGACAGTTTGTACAAATCTGGGTTTTTTTATTAATCTTCAAAAGCAAGAACTTTTAGAAGAATGTCCAATAAAGAAAATGCATTGATTTTATCACAGACACACACCACAAGGAGAATAAAACACACAACATTTAAAAGTAAAGGATCAAGTCTGTATTTTTAAAATGGACATTTCCAAATTTTGGAACTAAAATTTTCCTATTATGCATACTAATGCAAAAGGAAAGCCGTGGCCACGTAAGGTGGGCCACAGGTTTCTGTACTTTGTTGATATACTGCAGGTACGTAACAGAAAGCACTGAACTTAAGACTGTTTAAGACCTTAGTTAAAAGAAGTACAAAACTACAGTGGGACTTTTGCATTTCTGACGGTTCCACACTTTCCAGTACTTCATTTTCTTTAAACTCCCATTTTCTGCATGCCTTGTGCTTCTGGAACCTATTCTTTGAAGCCCACGTGCCTCCATTAGAAACAATTCTGTTTTATTGCAGTGACTTAGCTTTTCCCCACTCATCAATTCTGAATCAACTGTTTCTCGTAATATTGTTGCATGAAAATTCAACCGCTGCAATAATTAATATTTTTAAAATCATTATTAAAATGTTAATCAAATTCTCCAACTTGGCTACTGGCAACTCCGCAGCCAAGCCTGGCTGCACTGCTGCAGAGGGCAACAGTTCTACAACTCTCGTCAAGCGCTCCGGTTTAAAATGCAGCTGTGAGTCACAAATAAGAGCGGTGTCCCCGAATGCCCAACCTGGGCACAGACAGAGATGGCTGGAGCTGCTGGCGTCACAGCCCGCCATGTTGCATGCAAAGACCGAGCATTCCTTTAAAAAAAAGCCAACCAAACCCACGATTAGTGGTGCAGAGCACAAGTCTGTGGCAAGGGAGACCTGGGGTTAGTTCCTGTTTTGTCACGAGTTTCTGAGTCACCACAGGCAAGTGCTTCCCTGCTTTTCACAGGTTTTAAACTACCACCAGTAGCTGTGAGTCTGACCCATTAATGCAAAAAGGAATGAAATTACTTGATAAGGACACCAAGTTAACCCTGTTAGACCCTATTCAAATTTACTTCAGGTTAGTAATAACTGAATATCATTACACACTAAAAGACACTGTTAAATTATTTAACATCTCAGTTTTTCTAGTCCGCAATCATAAGACTTCAATCACTGTTTACTTTCACACTCCTGCTCACATATGGATAACTGCCCCCTACTCATTCCAGCATTTTGTACATCAAAGACACAAATGATGCCAACACTGGCAACACCCTTCTCACTATCTCTATTGTATCTAACCTGAAGGCCCTCCTGATTTTATGAAAAGTAAAGTAACCTTTCTTTAGAGGGATCCTTGAATTACCAAAAAAAAATCCTTCAGCTTCTTTTGTGAAGCTCCAAGTACCCAGATTGTTAAGCAAGTTATTTAAATTCAGAAGGAAAAAAAGCTCTTGGGCAAGAGAATTACATGTTCTTTTATTGCCATTAAATTCTGATCAGGTACATCTCAAATGCCAAGCAAAATGTACGCACTATTTCACTTACTTGTATTGCTTGGGAATTGCTTCATGGCATACAAAATTAAAATTCTGTCATAATGACTCTGAAGTCAGGCCTGAGTCTGCACCAGAAGTTAAAACACAAGATATTATAAATGGTTTGGAAATGACAGGAGCAGACATATTTTTCTGCTACTTCATGTTCTCTTTATCTGCACTTTCTAAATTCAAGACCTATCACTGTCTTTCTCTGCAAAAAACTGTCCTCTCTTCTGTTATGTATTCAAAATCAAAACTTGAGTCTGTTGCAGTGCTGAATCTCTAACATCAACTCTTAGCCATGAATCACTGTCTAAAGCAGTTGTAAAATACAGTACTTTTTAGCCTTTTTATTTTCCATGATTATAACAAAAATAGAATAGGCTGGAGGATCAAGCATTCAAAAAATGGGAAATAAAAATTTAAAGTTTCATAGGCAACCTTACATCTACTTCCCCATATGCACATTATAGAACAGCTTTCAATGAAATCCTCTTTTCCCCTACACTCAACTCCAGAAGCAGATGAGCACCTTTACATCCATGGAAGAATTATGACTGTACAAGGAACAACAACTTTTGTTTAAGCAGAACACATTATTTTTAAACAGAACTGTTTAGGTCAGCAGCTGTTTTCAATATGTGCAAAAGTGCTCTTAAAATTTCTGTTTTACAGGTGCTGTTTTGGAAGAATGTCCATCTTAGCATCTACTATGGAATGCATATGTTTTATCTGTAAAATTTCCTTTCTAAATAATTAGACTTGACCCAGCACAAAGCCACACTAAAGTTTCACAGCACACCATCAACATCTGCCAGCCAAATGATTCCCTAGTCACACCTGTGCAACCAGTCTCCAAATTGCATCCTTAGGGCACTTGTGCAATCACACAGATATCGACCATGGAGAGATGAACCCTATACAAATTAACTCCCAACTGTGCTGATGCCTTCATGCACAAAAAGGGTGAAAATTCCTGTGAATGAAAGCAGTTTTATGACTCTAAAGACTTTTATATAAATACATGTGCATATATATTTCAAAATAAACAGTCATTCAGAACCCAAAATATTAGCTGAGCAGAGCATTTTTACAACTTTAACAAGAAGAAAACTGCACATGCACCTTGTGAAACAGAAAGAAGCAAGACTTAAGGCTCAAATATAGGCAAAAGTGATCAGCTTTAAACATGGGACGTTTCACTTTTACACCTTAAAGTGAGGTCATACAGGTATCAACACAAAAATGCAGATCAAAGCATGTTTACCACATGATTTCCAAAACAACATTAGGTAACTTAAGAAGATTAAAATATAAAACTGCAGCAGACCCCTGTTGGCAAAAATAAAAAATAAAAAAAGACAGAAGGTAATGAGGTTTCAAAAAAAAAAAAACACAAAAAAACCAAGAGTCCATTTTTACAGGAGTAAAATGTAAAAGTAAAAGTACTTCCTTTCAAAGTAGCAACATGTCATATTTTAAAGGTTCTTAAATATTTTAGTAGCACTTCTAAGAAAACTGCTCAGTTACAATATTTCTTAAGAGCTTTCACACAGCACTACAAGAAAATGGTTTATCTATAGCATGAAGAATGACCCACTAGATAGAGGCTCCATGACACCAGGTACACACACAGAGGATGCTGGAGTGTAATTCCACCACTTCCACAACAAACCAAAGCAGGCTGCCACCAAATGGAGTGGTTGTGCTGCCTGTTTTTTACTCACTGGTTTTCTTTCTCTTTAAGGTAATGTATTCAACAAGACCAGTCTTGCACAAGCACCTGAGCACTTCCCCTGGCGCCCCAGGAAGCACCAAACCCAAGTGGCAATGGAGTGGCATCCTTTCTTAGCTCTAAGCCTGCCCTGACAGGAACCTGAGTGCAGTCACAGTGACAGGGGGTGGCATCTCCTGCAGCAGGGCTGAACTCAGGGTCCCATGGTGCCAGCTGCCCTGGGAAGGGCACCAGGGAACAGTCACCCTCTCCTCTCAGGTTCAGTTTTCAACTGAACTTGGGACTGAAACTGCTCCGTTTCACATTCCCATCGGAAGCAGCCACACTGCAAGTTAACACTGGCAGCCCCGCAGGAACTGCACCCACTGTAACCACTGTTTTTTAGGAATAACACTGACTTTTGAAAAAATCATAGGAAAAAAAAACCTTTTAAACCCCACTTCAAACTGATACCTACATCACACTTCAGCATAAAGCAACTTGTACCAAGATTTACAAAACAGATGCCTTGTATTGCAGTTGTCATCCCCTTGTAAAATATATAAGACATATAACTTTCCCTGATGAAAGATCTGTAACACAGAGCAAACAGAAACAACAACGATAAGCATTTTAACACGTGCACATTTCTAAGCTAGACACCAATTCCAGAAATTTTTATGCAATTTATTTTCAAGCTTTCCTTCTTGCAGTTTAACACCAAATTGCTTTAAAATACTCCTACTCCAGTTAAAACCTTCACATAATCCATACGTGAGCAAAATTTTAAGAATAATTTTCCTTCAACATACTTCATCTGAACGTGTATTTGAAAGTAACTCTTAAAAGTGTGGCATTCTAATGCTCCTCCTTGACAGCATTAAAAAAAAATCTTGAAAAGTGACTGTCTTTCTTCAAAGACTAAATTACTTCTTGCTCTGTTCAGAACTATGTGCAAGAATTCTAGAAAAGAACCTTAGAATATTTAAAGACTTCATGCCACTGTGGTGCTTTTGCTTTGGATAATTTTCTTTGCAGTGGCTGAGGCAGGGCTGTGTTTTGGGTTTGTGCTGGAAGCAGTGCTGATAAATACAGATGGTTTTGCTGTTGCTGAGCAGCACTTGCACAGTCAAGGCCTTTCCTGCTTCTCACACCATCCCAGCAGTGGGGAGGCTGGGGGGGGTCACAACACCTTGGGAGGGGACACAGCCAGGACAGGTGACCCCAGCTGACCAGAGGGATGTTCCAGACCATCTGGCATCACGCTCAGCAAATAAAGCTGGGGGGAAGAGGAGGAGGGGGGATGTCTGGAGTGAGGGCATTTGTCTCCCCAGGCAAGCACCAAGCATGATGGAGCCCTGCTCTGCTGGGGATGGCTGAACACCTGCCTTGCTCATGGGAAGTGGTGAAAGAATTCCCTGATTTGCTTTGTTTGCATGTACAGCTCTTCTTTTACCTATAACACTGTCTTTATCTCAATCCAAGAGGTTTTTTTTGCTTTTACTCTTGCAATTCTCTCCTTGATCCCGCAGGTGGGGAAATGAGAGAGAGAGGCTCTGTGGTACTGAGCTGCCAGCTGGGGTTAAACCACCCCAGCCACACAAACCACACTTCAAAGAACTTCTCTTTCACTTTTAAGGAGTGGATGAGTAATTTTTTAAGCAGCCAAGTTATCACTACACTCTCCTTGTTTTTCTTCATGTCCAGCAAGGTCATCAATTGCTACATGAAGAGATAAAAATGTGTTTCTGGATAAGGCAGACCAAAATAGGGAAAGGTCATCAACTGTCTATAGAGCAATTTATTCTCCTCTTACATCAATTGCCCTGGAATATATCCATGGTAATTTTATAATTAATTTTTCCAGGTGCAAGAGTACAAATATAGATTTTATAATTTAAGTAACATTTTACTTCCTCCCTGAAAGCACAGACAACCTCACTTTTCATATTCAGCTTCTATAAAGAAAAACAAGTTAAAATCAGAGATGGACCATTTGGTTAGCTGTAATTATCTAGCCCTTTATCTGATTAAAGTATTGTGGAATTAGTAACCAAATCTCTCATTATTCCTATGATAACACAAAGAATCATCATTTTATACAGTCTTTCAAACATGCATATATGTATAACAGTTGTCCTGGCCATTACAGAAACATGGTATGGAGTTTGGATCAGAATTAGAATCTCTCTCTCTAGTGGTACAAAACTTAAAGACTATTAAATGGGGCATCAATGCTGGGTTTTGTGTTCCTTTACTCCATTGTAAAGTTAACAGCTGAACGTACCCTGGCACATCAAACAACCCCAGGTCACTGACTTAGGAAGATTTTTGCTTACGTGCATTTAATTGCTAACAGCAAAATCTCAGGTAAACCTGAAGTAACAGCTCATGGTAACAACACAGTACTTATGCATCTCCCCCAGCTTCTAGCCCACAATGTGATACTGTACACAGAAAACACACATCAAAATTACATTTTTATCATGCCATTGAACATTTAGGAAAGGAACAGTATGTACACTTTCAAGAAGAGTAACCCACTTACAATAAATTTTTCTGACTAATGAAACATTCTTATTAATTAAAATATTTTATTAAGGCAACAATTTGTCTCTGTTGTGCATTTTGTCAATAAAAAAAAAAAAAACAAAAACAAAACCAAACACAAAAATCCCCAAAAACCTCTACTACAACTAGTTTTCCCTTTTTTTAATGCTGATTTCCGTTCAAAAACCAAAGCAACAGAAAAGCAAAAAATCCAGTAAAAAAATCTGCATCTACAATGTTCATGACATTTAAGACTGTAAACTCTGGAGCTGAGATGCTGAGCTTCAGGCAGCACGTGATGGCTGAGGTGAACTAGAGCCTGCCAACATCCTCACTCGGCGCGGCTGCTCTCTGCAGCAGGTAGCACCAAAGCACCGAGCAGGAATTCACTAACCACGGCCAGCGGCTGCAAGCACAGAGCACACTCTGGCCTTCTGCACACTGGCTACCTGCACTACAACTGCAGAACTGAGCTCTTTATGTGTCAGGAATTTCAAATATCATTCGTTTACCTTGACTATTCTGCTTCAGTCTAGCTCCTGAAAAAAAGACAATCATTAAAGCAAAAAAGACACTAATAATCCATTTGGTAAAACTCAGTCCAGCTTTCAAAGCTGACAGTTACAAGACTAAAAGCACTACTACAGAAGAAAAATAAAGCAAAGTGATTCTAACTTAAAATGAAGAACATCCTATTTCCAGTAGCAGTTGCATGCATAGTCCTCCAGAATGTTTAATCTGAAGACCATCGTTCATAAAACTGTCCTATTTGATTTCTTTGCATTTTCTGAACAAAGAGCTGCTTCTCACATGAATATGGGCACATGCTCCCCTCTTCCACATTACGGGCAGGTGTCTGGCATTTGAGCAGGATTTCTTTCTCAACTCACACTAAGAGCAGCAACTCTACTCAAATCTAACTATGAAAAGTACTCTTGTTATTTAAACTATTCATTTTCCTTAGTTCACACCTACTCAGCTGGAGCCACTGAATTTCTGAGCTAACTCCTCTACTGCAGTCTGATTGGACTGTGGCATTAAAACCTTATCAATAGAAATGGCGCAGTAACAGTTAAGCCACTTCATCTGGACATGCACTTTCAGGTCAAAACCGCCCATCATTCCATCAGGTTCAGAATTCTTAGCTGACAACAGATTTCTAAAATTGCATCACTGATGGATAAGTCTTATTCTTGTGCTTTCCTCTATGATTTTTCACTGCTATGAAAAGGGAAAAGGCTATTTAAGAACATTAGTTTCCATTGAAAAGAACTTAATTTCTAGCACTCGATTTTTACTTCAGGTATACTACTCAAAGTAATTTTCTGTAACGAATTAATAGTTCAGAGATCCAAGCTTTACCCTAAAAACCTCTATTATTAGGTATTAGTGTACTTGTACTCCAATAACTCAAATCTTCTTGCAGACCAGCTTGATTAAATCAGGGTTGAGAAGAGTTCCTTCCATTTTCCCTCCCCCTCTGGAATGCACCGTGCTAGTCTCAGTTTAGAAGGGAGATAAACAGACAACTGAAACTATGTCCCGAGCGTGGAATATCCCATGTCCTTCATGACCTAGTCCAATTAGCTGTGAGCTTCCTTACAGACACCCATGTGCCACCTTAAAGAAATTAAATCACTTTATCTACTTATTTAGACTATGAGTAGACTGCTCATTACAGAGACAAGGCAATATTCACCCAGACTGGTTGAAAAGGAGGGCGCAAGGAGAATACTGGAGAAATACTGTATTAATGTAAGCATAAAATAAAAGTGCCACCAGCTCACCACCGGAAAAGAAACTTGGTTGTTCTCCTGAAGAAATACTTGAGATGCTTTGCCTTTCACTACAAACGCTGTTGTCTCCCGTCCTTTTAAAACCGTGGAGAAGGGGAAGGCACGAAGGTCCCCATCTTTAAGGGGAAGCCGTAGGATGGGCAAAAACCTCCCTCCCTCTTTGCTCTCCCCGGATTAGGTAAGAGCGAGCAGCCCTCTCGGTAATGTCAGCGAGGGGCACCCAGCGGCACATTTACCCCGGCAGCCCGTTCCTGCGGCGGCCGGGCCCGCCGGGAGCTGCAGGGGCCAGGCCGCCTCCCCGGGCCGCGCCGAGCCCGCGGCGCTCCCCGAGCACAAAGCGCGGCGGGGCCGAGGCCGAGCTCACAG